>NC_047661.1:125214532-125554532 GCF_011762505.2 Arvicanthis niloticus | reverse complement strand
ATGGTCTTCCTTGGGTCCTTTCTTATGAGTTGATCAGCTCGTTCTGGAAGGAAGCTACCAAATGGGAGGACTTAATGACAAACAAGAAGAAAACCTTTCAGAGTTCACATAAGGCTAGAAATACTCCATATTCTCCTCAGTCACAATGGAAAAGAAAGGGTTATGCTTCACAGTTATGTGACGGCACAGTGAGGAGCTTGTCCTGGGATGCTGCCCAAATGTTCACACGTTGAAGGTCATTCTGTTCTTGTCAATGTAAGTTGAGACAAGAGCTTCAAAAGACCAAAGAGTTTGTGATGTTGGAGAATTTCCAGTTCTACAGTAGTCAAGATGGTGTAGCATTGGCATAGAGACAGATAAGAAAGTCAATAAAGCCAAATAGACTGGAAATAGCTCCCCATAACTATGCAATTGTCTTTGACATAAGCACCAAAGAATTTAATGGAAAAAGATAATCTTTTCAAGAAATAATGCAGGAAGAAAAGGCAAAATATGAAATAAAACTGACACCAATCTCGTACCATACACTCTGTTCTTGTAATTATAATGATCATGATGGTCACAGATAGACTATAAAAGCTAAAACTATGAAATCTCTAGAAAAACATGCACAATTTTAGTAACCTACATACAACAAACATACAATAAAAACTCTTGTAAAGGAAAAATCAATAAACACAACATCATCAAAATGAGATGTTCCTGCTCTTCAAATGACATTTTAAAAAAGGAAAGGATGGGTAAGCACCAAGAATGTTTCCATAATATCCTGTTGTCCTTCTGTAGCCCTGAATGCCACCAGCATCCATGTATTAAACCTGCTTCCACCCAAAATTCCATGTATCCTAAACACATGCAGACATTTTTCTTATCATTATTCTATAAACAGTATATACAGAAGAACAATAACCCCATGAATAGTATTTACATAACATTACATTGTATGAAGTAAAATCTGAGTTAAAATACACAAGGTTATATGAGGAGATCATATGTGAATGCCACCTTGTGTTATTTAAAGGGGATTTGATAATTTGCAGGATCTGGTACCCACAGGCATACAAAGATTCAGAACCTCACAGATGCTGAGGGACATCTATATCCAATGAAGATTAGCATCTAAAATACACAAAGAACCTTTACACATCAGTAAGAAATAGGATAGTTTCCACAGGATTTAAAAATAAGCAGGAGTAGACTGGAAGAAATTCACAATGACAAGTAATAGAAAACATCACTCAGTAGCATTTTCATTAGGAAAGTGTAAACAGAATCCATTATTGTGGCGAAAATTAAAATGCAACTATAGAAAATACTATAACAGAAGGTCTCCAAAAATACTGATTGAAAACGTCTTAGTGACTTTTCAAAAAAAAATTAAGAGCTCAGGCAATGAACTTAGCTTGGTGTTTACCAAAGAAAGTGAGAAAGTAGAGCCATGTGAATGTTCAAAAGGCTTCATTTGTAATACCCAGAAGTTGTCAACAGTGAAAGGTACATCAGCAAATAGATGTTAAAATAATCACTATGAATGCACAAAACTAAATATAGTAAACAATAAAAGGAATAAATTAGTGATGTACAGCATACATAGAGAAGTTCCAATATCATTCATTATATTAGATTTTTAAAAAATAGCAGGTAACACAGAGAGAAGAAAGAAATGTTACGTGATTCAATTTGTTCAGTCTATTACCCCTCTCCTTGCTGAGACAACATATATGAGAAAAAGAAATCTGAGGGAGGAAGGGAAGAGGGAAGGTGAGGAAGGAAGACTTATGAATGCTCACAGTTTGAAGGGATTATGTCTACACTGGCAGGGCAGGCCTGGCAGCAAGAGCAAGAGAGAGCTGGTCATTTTTCATCTGAGTCAGGAAATAGAGAGTAAGACATGTTCTGAGCCATAAAACCTAAGACCATAAGCCCCTGTTACTAGTGACCAACTTCTTCCCACAAGGCTTCAGCTCCTACAGGTTCCATAACCTTCCCGAACAATGTCACTAGCTTAGGCATCAAGTGTTCCAATGAATGAGCCTATGGGGACATTTCCCATTCAATGCACATCTGCGGTCTAGAAAATACACCCCATAATTAGACATCTGTGCTTGCACAGGGGCAAGAGAAGCAAGAAGAGTGATGTCACAAAGGACATGAGGAGACTGTGAGGGTGATTCGAGGTTTGCTATCTTGATTGTTGTGGATGCACAGACACAAAGAGATGTCAGACTTGACCATATAATGTTTTACTATGTGTACAATGTAATGTGCATCAACAGAATTGACAAAGAGGAAACTACTCACACCGTGGCTGAATGAAATAGTTATAGAAAGAATGGCAAGGTCTGGACTACAATAGGAAACAGTCTTAATCTCGGTGAAGACCACAGTCATCCAGTGACGCAAACAATACCCAAGAGACTCGGAAGTGAATTAAAGAAATGCTTTTATAATAGGAAGCTATGCAAAATATAAGGAAATCTGTGGAGACAATGGCAGAGTTGTAAGAAAAAAGAAACAAAGAGCATGCAATTTCTGCCTGTTCTTTTTAGGTAGGAACTGACAGAAATCTTTAATTTCCTCACCCTAAAATGGGTTCTGATCTACAAAATACCTATTGTTAGAATTCGTTAACATGAATATTAAAGATTCCTGCTACAATAGAATTGCAGAAAGCAAATGCTATTCCATCAAAATGGAATGATACTTAGAATAAAAATGTGTGTCCTTTTTATGTGTTTGCTTAATCGACTGTACAGGTCAACAACTATGAGTATTTGCTGTGTTGAGGTTAAGTTTTCTAATTGCATTAATCTTAGTGGTAGAAATTATTGCAATCGTTGTCTGTTTGAAGAGCCTTAATCATCTGCAGAGACAAATTTAAGGCAATCTTATAGCTCTAACCTGATCAGCTAACATTGAAAAACCTGTTTCTTTCAAGTCCTGAAGGCCTGGGGTCTATTTTATCAATTAGTCATTAAATCAAAAAACTTACTGCTAAGACAACTTGTTTTTTTTTTTTAGAACAAGTTGAAATAATATCTCTATTATCTGTTCTTTGTTCTCCAACATTTTGTTCATCTTACATCCTTCCCAGTTAACCCTTTGCTATGAAGTAAAGCTATGGTCAGTGTAAGTGCTTAAATATTGAAGCTTGGTAACATCAACCAGAAGTTGTAAAATAAAACAAAAACAAAAAAAAAACCCTTCAGTTATTACTTTAAAATATACTCAAGTCTTGAGCTAGGTTGTTGTATCTGCAGTTAAGAGCACTGGCTGCTCTTGCAAAGCATGTGGCTTGATTCCCAGCACCCACATGGTGACACAACCCCTGTAACTCCAGTCTCAGTGTTCCTGGAGCCATCTTCTAGCCCCTGCAGACACCAAAGACTCACATGCTGCCCACATATACATGGCAGGTCAAACATTCATATACAAATAATAAATGCTTAAATAAGAATTTAATTAAATATTTTCCTTTGTGTTGATCAAAGTTAAAAATCATTCCCATGTCTTAGCTTTTAAATTTTTACTTGTTACTTACTTACTTGCTTGCTTAATTAATTAATTAATTAATATGAGGCAAAGACTCATTATATAACCCTGTATGGCCTAGAAATCACTGTGTAGACTAGGCTGGCCTCAAACTCTATCTCCTGGGTCTAGGATTAACACGTGTGTCACCACACACAGCCCATATTCTTAACTGTAATCAACTAAAGATTTGATATCAATTGCTATTTTCCAACATAAAATATTTTGTTTCAAATATGGGAGATAGTCAATATTATATATTTCAAAACAGAATGAGAAACACAAGAAATAACATCTACTAATATTTGGGTTCTTATCCTAAGACAATATGTGTGAAGCATATATTTGGGAGAAGTATAAACAAACATTCTTATGTTCACATCTACCAGTTTTTTCTTAAAAATGATTTTAAAAAGTGATTTATGTGATTAGACCATGCATTGATAAAAATAGTGTTGACTATGACAAAAATACATATTCTAAATAAAACTTATCAGAAACATGTCTTAGGCGAAGTGGAACTCAAAGATAAGAAGAAACTGGAATTTCAACAACAACAAAAAAAAATACTCACTGTGATGGTTTGAATAGCTATGGCCCCCATAGACTCATGTGTTCAAATACTTGGCCCATGGGAGTGACACTATCAGGAGGTGTGGCCTTACTGGAGTAGGTGTGGCCTTGTTGAAGGAAGAATATCACTGTGAGGGTGAGCATTGAGGTCTCCTATGCTCAAGCTCCACCCAGTGTGGAGTCCATTCTCCTCCTTGCTGTCTGCGGATCATGATGTGTAACCCTCGGCTTCTCTATCACGATGTCTCCCTGCATGCTGCCACGCTTCCCACCATGGTGATGACTGTAAGGCAGCCCCAATTAAATGTTTTCCTTTATAAGAGTTTCCATGGTCATGATGTCTCTTCACAGCAATACAAACTCTTAAGATACTAACTACAGAAATATTTTCTTTTCCAATATATTTATCATACATGTTATAAGTTGAGGAAAATAAAAATCACTATTTCATAGATGTTTTATTAGAAATTTTTGGCATGTGTCTGTATGCATGTGTATATGTGTGTGCAAGTGTTTGTATTTGGGTATGTATGTGTGTCTATGTACGTGTGTGTGTGTGTGTGTGTGTGTGCACGTATTTGTGTGCATTTGTATGCAGACCTATACTGCTACTGAGGAACAGGCCTCCAACTCATAAATCCTCATACATGAGTTATACTGTGGGTACATACATATATATTCTCATCACTGAGATGACAGTGAATGAAAGAAGGATGAATAGGAAAATACTCAAAGCAGTGATGTTACATGGAGCTTCATGTGTGGCCATTGTGCCTCTTAGTGCTCACTCTCTTGTTCACTGGCAAGTCCAGATATCACAACATCTTTTGTGCTGGGCGCTGTTGTCATATTGCCTAAAATGAACAGTCACTTCTGCCCCCGCATAAAGAGTAGGAAGAGACAATGGTCACACACCCTCCATGCTGGGCTCTACATTCTGTCCCCCTAACTTGCACCCACACTCTGTTGTGTCCTGTTGTCTTTGCCAGTCAACTTGTGCTTTTTCACATAAGTAGATATTTTTAATTATACTGGATATATGTATTTAAGAATTATCACCCATTACAATTGAGTTTTACAATTACTCAATTCATTTGCATTTCTATTTTTTTCCATAAGAACTAGGAAACTTTTCTTAGATTTTTTTAACACCTACTATAATTTTCTACTATTTAAATATCCATTATTTTTCCCCTCCAGCCTGAAAAACAGACTGTTTGTAAATCAGCATTTCTGGTAGCAATTAGCAAATCTTCGTTAGTTGACCTGGTCGGGCTGTTTCTTAGGGGATTACTAAGTGCCAAACTCTCTACTACTTGGTATTTAAATAAATCAAAGCATAGATCTTTCCCTGGAAGAATTTACAGTCTAATTAAAAAGTAAATGTTGCACCCTTCAGAAACAAAACTGCTGTGTCAACATTCCTCTCTCTCTCTCTCTCTCTCTCTCTCTCTCTCTCTCTCTCTCTCTCTCTCTCTGTTGTTTTACCACGAGGCACAAAGTGATGTTCAATAGACCATGCATTCCAATGAATAAGCACTGTGAATGACATTTGACTTCTATTTACCTACCAAGGTGCTTTACTCTTCTTCCTTTGTCGTAACAAATATAGCAGCATATTAAGAAAGGACAGCACTGTCAACAGAGAGATAAGGATGGATCACTCTTTCAGTTCTTTCTTCTGAAGGTTTATCATTGTGGATTTTCTTAGATGTTTTAGTAGTAATGATTTACTTTAAGCTACTGACCTCTTGATTTGACAGAAAATTCACATAATGACCACATTCTAGGTCTACAGCAAGATCAACAGGGCATTCGAATTTTTAGACTCTTTACACCGTACAGCAGAGATCGTGCTTTAACAAGTAAATCCCTGCAGAGCATGATAATCCACATGGGCCCTGGAGCAGGGGACTTAGGAGGCAGTCACCAGCCCCCACCCCAACTTGCTCCCTAAAGATTGTCACTGATGCATAGTTCTTACCTATTATTTGGTTTTGCCTTTCTTATATCTCACGAATTCAGTGAACTAATGAACTAGTCTCTCAACTGCAAAGTAATCAGAAATGGATCACCCTAGAAAGAGACTCATTAAATATCATGGCCATTGAGCTGAGATGCAGTGTGAGCGATATGCTGTTTCCTTACTGTCTCAGAGGCAATTACACTTCACCCTGTAAATATGTCTGATGTCTAAGTATATTTGAAACTCCATCAGAGGTCCATCTTAATTGAGCTTCCTTTACTCAGTTCAACTTTTCCTCTGTGTTGAAATGCAAAGATCAGAGGACAGATTATTTTATGGCTAATATTCTCATAAATTGGCAAACTTGTGATACAGAGATCTGGATTGTTATTTACTAGAAAATAGACCCTTGATCTGTGTGCCATGTTATGTAGGCTTCTATAAATGATTAGAGAATAATAAAACGCAGTTTCACATTTTCATGAGAGTCATAGGAAAACAAGTTGAACAAAAGATTTCTATATCCCTTAGCACCCCTGTGTATAGGATTGTATCCAAAATCAATACTGTCTTTTTGTTATTAATGCAGAATATGCATTCTCAAAATAATGAAATAATACTGTTTTGTTCCTCGATATTTCTAGTCTGACTTTATGTTTTTGTTGGCAATGGTGACATTACAACTCCAATTAGATCCTGAATAATTAGGAAATGCACCACAACTTTATTTAAGTATTTTACTTTAATTCATCCCAATAAATCACGCTAAAGTGTCTTTCGTCTATAGTCCAACTACAATGATTCACACAGCCCAAAGTGGAGGGTGAAAACATTTGTGTTCCTCTGGGATTCAACATTATTTGGTGGATTTTGAGAGTAGAAAATAGAGCACAGTTCAAATGTATCCTGTTCTAGTGCTTCCTCAGCTAAGGCAGCCAGACTGCATTCAAGACCAGCCAAGCTACAGAGTAAATTTGAGGTTGACTTGGATCGTGTCTCAAAACAAAGACAGAAACAATCCACTCTGTCCGTACTTACTTCAAAATTTTACATGCTTAGTCTAATATTAAGTACCTTTTTGTATTTCCGTTTTGATTTTATGAGATGATATCACTGTCACTTTTGTTCATACCAGCAGAGATTTAGCAAGGAAAAAAAAAAAAAAGAAAACTTTCCTGATTGCATGAAGATAGTAATTTATCTACTGAGAGAAATAAGGATGCAGTTACAAAAGTGGAGCACAAGACAAAGCTGTTCCAGATGGAGACAAGAAGTGCAGAGGTCAACATGAAGGACACGTGTAAGACACCTTCCAGAAGGGGGCTCAGTTCCCCGGAGATGCCACCCTTGCTACAGGGTGGGCAACGAGCATGGGCAGTCTGCACTTGCTAAAGAAACATTGTAGTCAGTCTTGAATTCAAATTCTGAAATAAGTATTCTAATTTAATTCCATGGTCTTGAGAATCTGATTGCTTTTATGAGGGAAAGGTTTGTTGTGTGTAGCTTTTTACTACCCAGCCTAAGTGCCAAGATCAGGCTGTACTAACCAGCCCCACCCAGCTTCTCTGGAATCCACAGATAAAACACACACACACACACACACACACACACACACACACACACACACACACACGCATGCACGCACGCACACGCACACGCACACGCACATGCACACACACACACAAACGTACACACACAAACGCATGCATGCACGCACACATTGTTCCTTTCCAACTTGCTTTCTTGGCACAATTGCTGGGCACTACTATCTCCCACCTGGAAAACACTTGCCCTTATCATTACTCTTAGCTCCGCACCTCCCACCTGCCCTAAACTTTGGTTAGTCCCATCTAGCCCCTGCTAAATGCCCGTGACCACCCACCTGCAGGAGCAGCCTGTGTAGCTACTCCGTTTTGAGATCTTCCATTGCTGTTTAACACTTCTCCAGAACTCAGGAGCATGGTAAAACTCTCTCCTTTCTTTGGTCGCTGCCAGGACCTGGAAGTCCCGCCTCTTCCTTCTGCCCAGCAATTGGCCCATGGCTTCTTTTCTATAGATCAAGAACCAATTGGGAAACAGGATCTTAGCATCAGAACTGCCCCTACAAAGGTTGAATTGGATTTATACTTAGAAATTAGCCAAGGAATAGTAGGTGACTCTTAGGAGGTGAGGAGAGTTGCAGAAAGTGATACTGAGGAGATGTATGTCAAAGATCTGCGTGATAAATAATGAGCCTTTCAGCAGAATTGAAAGAAGTAGAATGTATACACAAGGATCAAAATGTTGAGAGGCAGTATTGAAAAGTTTAAGGACAAGAGAAGGCATTTGTAGTGTGTGTAGTCCACCAATAAAACACTGCTCATGATTAGTGAGCTAGAAGAGAGAAGAAGGAACTAATACATAAAGATTTGTCAAGACGATTTACAGTGCTCACCGGATATCCAAGTAGAGTTAAGGAGAAGACTTTTAAAATGCAGAAGCTGATGCTGTTGACTGAGAAGATGCAAGCAGACCAGAAACTACTCTGAACAAGGGCCCTTTGCCAGTCAGTCAGCGGGATAATATAATGTAATTCTGTTGACACAGTCCTCATCAGAAGAAACACAAAAAAACATTTATTAATATATATTAATATATACATATGTATGTGTGTGTGTCTCTGTGTGTGTGTGTCTGTGTGTTCACCAACTTTAACAATCACAGAAATGTAAGTTTAAACTACTGAGAGTCCATTTTACCCCAGCCAGAATGGGTAAGATTAGGACTACAAATGACAATAAATTTTGGTGATGTGTGCAGAGAGAGATTCCTATTCATTGTTGGAGTATAAACTAGTTTACCACTCCTGGGCATATAACTAGGGAGGCTCGATTTTCTTACATTAAGTAGAGCAATCCAGTTCTCAGGAAGACAAGTATAGCATTGCATGTTTTCTCTCATATGTAGATCCTACCTTCTCATAGTTTTATATATGCAGATAAGGGATTATGAGAAAATGTACAGGCTATGAAACAAGACAGAGACCCATGGGAAGGAACAAGAGGTGTTAAGAAGGGCAAAAGGTCTCATGTGATATAAAAGTGTCAAGCAAGCACTGAGGATAGGAGGGCAGAAGGGAGGAGCAGGGATGGAACAGAAGAAAGAGAAAAAAACTCAACAAAAATAAACTGCTTAAAATTGGTTTTTTATTTATTAAATAAAACACTTATTAAATATTTATTAAAATCTAATACTAAGACATGGGCCGTGGTTAAGAGCACTTGGTCCTCTTGCAGAGGACCTGAGTTTGGTTTTCAGCAATCACAAGTGATGACTCATATCCACATGTAACTGCAACTCAAGGAGATTCAATCCCTGCTTCTGGGGTCTGAGGGATGGGGACATGCACACACATATGTAAAAGTAAAATAAGTCTTTAAAAGATCTAATTCTTTGTAAGCTGATAAATTGAAATAAATTAACAGATAAATAAATTCAAACAATTATCCCATTTGTATTGTCATTTGACTTAGCCTATAATCTACAAAATTTCCGAGGTCAACAAATTTGTTAGACAGTTTTCAATGTATTTGACTATAACTTAAGGTGAACACATTCTATCCTGTTAATTCAATAGGCATAGTGGTATCTTTGTCAGGATACCCCAAAACAGAAGCAGTCCCTCTTCTGAAATGACTTTATTCTTAGCAATGTGCTCTGGATTTCCTACTTTCATCTCACCACACAAGGAGCTCACATCTGGGCAGGTGTTTAGACATGTTGTCAGTTATAAGATATGAGTGACAAAGTAATTGTCTTTGTCTTCCCAACATCATGAATGTGTATTATGATGAAATAAGACATGATTAAACCAACATTCAAATGGAAGGGATGACTATTGCGTTCTGTGTCTGCCTCTATTTTGTATTTTTAGATGAAGCCTTCTGTAAACAGGATGAAAGGGACATTATATCCCAGCTTCCAAACCTCAGACTGGCTGTGCTCATGATTCTGTAGATTAGGAAATTGAAACAAAAGATAGATGCAAGGCATCAATCTTTTGTTTGCTTTCACACAAAGCCATGAGACTTTAGGCAAGGGGACTCTCATGACCTACTTCAGCCTGGGCCTCAGTCAGACCAAGAATATGTCACAGCGTCTTTTGTTACGTTCTTGTGACTAGTGTGCACTCAGAATTGATAGCTATTGCCCTCTGTCTTAATTAGGGTTACTATCTCCTTGATAAAACACCATGATCAAAAATCAAGTTAGGGAGAAATGGGTTTATTCAGCTTACACTTCCACATTGCTGTTCATCATTGAAGGAAGTCAGGACAGTGACTCAAACAGGGCATGAACCTGGAGGCAGGAGCTAATGCAGAGGGTATGGGGGTGCTGCTTACTGCCTTGCTCCTCACAGCCTACTCACCATGCTTTCTTAGAGCACCATGATCATCAAAGTGGGTCTGGCCCCATTAAGAAAATATCCCTAGGACTTGCCTACAGCACAGTCATATGAAATTATTTTCCCAATTGAGGTTCCCTTCAGCCAGATGACTTTAACTTGTGTCAAGTTGACATAAAACTATCAGTACATCATCTGTATAATCAATTTGACCTTGGGCTTATGAATGGGCCATATTTTATTTCTTAGAAAATTTAAGATAACATATCTGATTTTTTTTTCTTGCTGCTGGTGAATTTCTTACCAGTCCAGAGTAATCATCACTCCTGGTTATTACCTGAGTTCAGTTTGATTTCTGAGGTGGTTAAGGTTTCCACAGCTTAACCTCTCCCTTCATAGCTGGAGCTTGAAGACAGTACTGGCATCATTGGGTCAAGTATTTCTGAGGTACCTACACATATCATCTTCCATTCTTGACCTTTAATGACCTGTAGTCAAAAAGTCCATGCAGTATGTCTGCTTGCACTTATCCCTTCTCACTAAGTTAGGCTATGGTCACAGGTAGCACCCAACCAACAGGGATTTATAACAACAAAGAATTGTTTCTATACTCTGGCCTCATACTCAATGAAGGTCAAGAGCTCAGTGTCAGTATTTAGTCTAGATATGCTGGAAGATTAGCATCTACCCAAGACCTAGGCAATGGCATATTGAAAGGGAAAATGATTGTAGAGGCACTAGAGGCACATAATGAATCTCAAGGCTTACAGCAGAAAATATTCGTGTCACTTCAGTTCACATCTCACTGATAGCAAGAAGTAACCCGGCCAAATTCAGTTTTAATAGGGTGAAAAATTAATTCTTCTCCTTTTTCTGGATCTTTTTGGCAGGGTTTCACTATCAATCCCTGGTTGCCTATGTGCACCAAAGTTGTCTCAATCACATAAAAATCTTCCTACCTCTGCCTCCCAATGCTAAGATTGAAGATATGTGCCACTATATCAAGCACAACACGTGTTACTTTAAAATGTTACCTGTCACCAACATCCCTTTGGTTTGTGGCACAAGCAGATCCTCTTCAGCTACTGATATGCACTTTCACATGCATGACAAAGAAAGGGGAGGGAGCAGGATTCTGGGGCTGCTCAGTTACATTTCCTGAGACACCACAGGATGTAGAAATCCATCTGAGGAAGCTCATGTAAACCATGGCTCTTGTGTTTTAAGTCCAGTATCTAATGACTATTCTGACTATGGATACATCCTTATAAACTTTCCTCCAACATCAGTTAAGGCCCATGGCAAGAATCCAACAGCAGGCTCACATATTTTAAGTCTGAGTATTGTATTTATATGTCACAATAAATAAAACTACTACAGATTATTATTTCAACTCCCCCCATCTTGACTAATAAATCTTCATTAAGACTTGGACATTTGGTTCCTCCCAGAAACAGGACAGAACAGAGATAGCCTACACGGCCTAATGACTCGGGCCCCTTTGTTGCATCTTCTCTCATCTGTAGCTCTCTGGAGCTGTCAAAGAAGACTCATCCTCTCAACGTTAGTATAATACCCTCAGGACTGCAATCAGACCGTATTACCGTAGTAGGGAAAAGAGCTCCAAGTTCTAAGAAACCAACTCAGTGAGATCAAGGCTAGTAGAGGACCTGTGGGTGCTAAATGGGCAAAATAATTTAGACTCAAGGCTTTCACTCCTGAGGAGAGATTTGGAGAAATGAAGCCCGGAAGAACATTATCCCTTAGCTATGGGATAAGTAGAAAGAAACTTTGGTGAAGAAGAAGGTAAGTTCCCTCAGTGTCGAATATTTCCACTGAGAATTCTAAGCTCTTGTCAAAATTAAGTTTGAGGCTTTTCTCTCGGGTCATCTTGAAGGACTGATTTCATATGATTGCCTCACCTTGGCTTTAAAAAAAAAATGACCCATCTGAGTATTGTAAGCAAATCTCCACATTAGGTTACAAAATATGTGTTCTTGGGAGGAAAATTCCCTCACAGTTACTCACAAAGAACTACCAATTGTATGACTTCCCCTCCAGAATTATAATGAAAGGGTTTAATTATGCAGCCCACGCTGACCCAAAGGGATGTTCCTTCTCCCTCAAACTCCTGATCTTTATTTTAGCATTCCTAGCATTACCCCACTAGGCTCTGCCCCATTTTTAAAAGGTGGCTTTAATTATGTAAGTAAGCATTTTAAAAACATTTCTATATATCTACTAAGTTAAAAAATAGTCTGTCTATACAAACTCATAATGAACTCTGAATTTATGACAATAGTTGTTTTGGATGTCTGTCCCCCTGAGATGAATCACTACTGACTTATCTTCCCTTCTTGGCATGGCCCCTGCTATGTGAAAAAGGAAATGCCTTTCATACACAGTTGGCTGAAAATCAGTGGCTGAGCCTGTGGCCAACAAGAGTGGTTGTGGTATGGGTAAAATTAAATGAAACTCCCACTGTGGCCTCCCGGAGACCCAAACTTTGAATTCCCAGCTCCCACCACACACCATAACATGTGTTTAAATGAGTAAGTGATATATCTGATTAGGCTAACAATTTCGCCTTAGAAAAATACAGTCTGAATTGTTTTTGCAAACTTGACTTACAGTAAGTGAGTTAGGATTGCGCTTGGGATAAGAACATCCATTTTTGATTTGCTTGTCACAGGACACCAGAGTAGCAATTTTTACAAAAAGGGCCAATTTGCTTTATTTCATATATACTTAATTTTTTATTCTCAAATGGGGAAAAAAATGAAACAGAAAACCTCACATGTAACCAAGCTGAAACAAGAAAGACAATTACTTTTCCCTCATGAAATGTTCTATTTCCTTGGTCTGCTGTTTCATTAATTTTGCAACTTCATTTTATGCTGATCTAGATTTTAGTAGTTTTCCCTGAGCACAACTTGAACAAAAGATGTTTGATTAATTTGAGAACATGTACTGTATATCTGTGGTGTGAGAGACACTTTGCTATGAGCTGGGTAAGAGTGGAAGAGAGACCAGGTCTCTCGGTTATACAAGTTTGGTTTTACAGCTGGAAACAGTGAATTAAGACTGGGAAAAGAAACAGGAATTAAGTGTAGAAGTAATCATGACACAGAAGGTTGAAAGATCAAGAATGACTGGGAGGAAAATAATTTAGAGGATGGCCCCTCTGAAGGTTTGGGCTGAGAGCTTATTAAGAAAAAGATGAAGTAGTAAGGGAATATTTGCAGAGAAACTCAGCCACCATTGGGATTCAACACTGGGCACAAATGGCCAAGAAATGAACCACTTTGATGTTTTGCAAGATTGGGAAGGAAGTCACAATGATGAGGACATCATGAACGAGGAAAAGCAAAACAGAAATGAGGAAGGATAATTACCCACAGGTCAACTCAATTACTGTACTTCAGACTACTATAAGGTACCTTATATTCTATTATTCGCAGGGAGTTCTTTCCTTAGGAGATTGTCTATACAGGCATACTATACTATAACCCAATATAGACTTTTGGCCCACTGTTTTGGGTGTGAAGTGTAGAACACATTGTGAGTTTAGAATGTGAAGCTGGCTGGCAAGGAAAGTAGAGAAGGAAGTGAAAGGTGGGGTGCTAGAACATCAAGACAGATTATTGCCTAGATCCAGTTCTGACAGGAAATGATGTCATATGTAATTTATGTTCAGGCCTTTGCTTTTCCCCTTGACCTTTCATGGGTTTATAGTTTGCAGTTCCCTTACTTCCTTGTCTCTATTTTTTCTCAGGTAACTTTTCCTTCTGTTTTGACAAATGTCAGGAGTTCTTTCCCTAATGTCCTTTACAAAGAAATGTTCTGGATTCTCCTTGTTCTGGTGAAAACACATAGCCATTGAACTTTAAGGGAGCAAACCTGTTGTCCAGATGGGTGACAGTATTTATGGTAGGTATACACTATTCCCAAGAAGATGCTAAATATTCAAGAAGACATCTGTGATTCAGTAATTTTAGACCATAGGCAGAAACTTTGAATGTTTGTTACCTTTTAAAGTAGGCATTTCAGCATCTTAAATTATAATTGATGAGAAAACCAACTTCATTAATGTGAACATCCCATCAATCAGGAAAATGGAACCTTGTCTGATTTTTTTCATCAAGCTGTTGGATTCTGGGAGCTGAGGAGGTTAAGATGGCCAGAGGCTTGCACTATCTTCTCCTTTGCTTCTGTTCCTTTATCACAGATGCCTCACCTGCTTTCTGGAATATACCTTCAGTTGCCAGGCATTGATCTTTCTGGTGTATAATACTTAGTGAATTTGATTCAGTCAATAACTTAAGTATTAAAATACAATCCAAATGCAGTGACACATATGTGCCCTTTAATTTAATTTTTGTCTAAGTATATAGCCAATCATTGATAGAGGTCATGCTAGGGCCAACTCATAGGACTGCTAATATAAAATAAAAAGTCCTCTGTGCCTAGTGGATAAGGGGAAGCGTTTCCCTATTTGTAGGAGGCTTTGGATGACATTTATTCTTCTTTTCTTCAAAAATATTATCATTGTTATTTGCAATGCTTTTTAGAGACATATGTTCACAGCAGAGATGAGACTGTTGTTTAGACTAAAATGAGCCTTAAGTAGGAGAAGGTTGCCATGTGCCCAGCTGATGCTGTCTGAATAAGCTTGATTCTATCAAATTATTAGAAATACTCTTTATAAAATAATGTCTCAACAGACAACAAAAAAACCCCACAAAACTCAGAATCACTGTTACTTGTTTTTCTATCACTGTGACTAAACTCAGGTGACTAAGGCAACTTATAAAGGAAAAGGTTCAGCTAGCCTTTTGAAGAGGTTTAAGCCACAATGGCAGAGCAAAAGCATGACAACAGGAACAGCTGAGAGCGCACATCTTGATCGCCAAGGAAGAGAGCCCACTGAAGTGGTGAAAGTGTTTTTGAAACTTCAAACCACATTCCCAGTGATACATCTCCTTCAATAAGACCATACCTCCTAATCCTTCTGAAACAGTTTCAACAGTTTAGGGTCTAGTTAATTATTTAAAATATAAGCCTATGGGGACTATTCTCTTTCAAACCACTATACATGCTTTGTGTCTAGAATTTACTAACATATGGATTATCGAATGGTTAAAATATTGTTTTAAGTTATCAATATTTGTTTACTCATATTAATCATATTCTAACTAGTCACAAAACAGCTATGCTGTTCTTAGCATCGAGTCCTGAAATTCAAGCATTCATCTCACCTTCTCTAGAAACAAGTACCTTGAGTTTGAATTCTGTCTCAGGTAATTTTTTGCATGCTCACCCATGCACCCCATGCAAATTCTGCATGTTTAACTCAGAATATTCCATGTCATAGTTGGCCTACATATTCCTCAGACAAATCTTAGACCTAGAAAGAATGGCAATCTGCAGCTGAAGAAGTAAAATTTCATACACTGGGAAACTGGATAATTGTCGACCTTTCCCTTGTATTAAAGAAATACTTTCCCATTTCTTATAGTAATTAATCTGTTAGAACATTCCAGATACTGATGGAGTGTCCTGGGTCAATATGTTTCTATCAGCCATTATTTCTAATTAAGTCTGTGTTTAGCAGCAAATGACCTTAAAAGAAGAGCATTATTACTGGTAACTATCAAGTGCAAATTCTTTTGAGGAAGAAGAAATGAACCAGGATAGGCTAGGATTTTGCAGGGTCCACACCAACTCTAAAAGTTTAGCGATTTGAGCAAGAACGAAATTCTGTCTCGTATAAGGCCACTGAGAGGAGATGAGAAATGTTTGTTCCATATATTCAATAGAGACTCCTTTCCAAATTCTTTAGTTGGTCTAAACCTTTTTCACACAGCTCTGCTGGTTTCTGCTTCTTCCGGACTGTTGGTCTGGTCTCAGAGTCTCCTTAGTAGCTTTGCTTGTCTGAGAATGACTACCAATAGTCTTTATTGCTTATTCCTGGGGGAGGAGCCTCGTGAATAGTGTCAGCTCCGGGGGCTTCATGAAAGTAGTTTGAGTTGCTTAGCGTCTCCTCCTTGCAGGATGAAATATTTGGATATCAGAGAAAACTGCTACATGACACGCACCTACTATTTACCCAGCAGAGGCAGTCGTGTAACTTAAGAGAGTGAGGAGTGGGAACAGAGTCCTTGTCTTAGGACATGGAATTCTTTATATTTCCTAAAGAACAGAACAAGAACTATGTTGATAACCCACAGCAGCCTGCCTCCTGAGGCTTTCTGTACGTTTCTACACCGAGTCTCATTCACATCGCTGCAGTGTACTAACTCAGCCTGAGGACCCAACCCACCAGAGATGAGTGAGTCGAAAGCCTATTGAATCAGAGAAGGAAATCAGTGAACATTGTTTGAATTGAGCTCTCACTGTTTATCAGATGCAGGTTGGTACTTGTATGCTAATCTTACTGGCACAGGCATCAGCATAACCTGGTGAGAGAACTCCTTTGGCACTCATCCCAATGCTGGTAGAAACAGCTTCCCAATTTTCCTTTGTGACCACCGAGTTTTTCTGGCATCTTTGGACTTCCACTTCCCTTGGAAGTACATCTGCAGTAGGTAATCAAAAGCCATTAGTGATGATTCACTTGGAAGGAGAAGCGGGTTGAAGGAAAGTTTCTGTGTCATGCCTTTGGCTTCAGGACTGGAGAGAATTCCCTTGGCCCCCTTCCCAAACATCATGTTAATTCACACACACACACACACACACACACACACACACACACACGTTAACCATCCTCTCAACTACACTCACCCTCTGATTGGCAGGCATCCACGCACTCTTTGGGATATAAACATGTTCGTTGCTACTTAGGATCTAGCTGAACCCTTTTTTGTCCTACCTTTCTTGAACAAAATGTTCAGTCTTTTACATATAATTATGCGTATGTACATTATACATGACTGAAGTACACTATTCCAGGTGACTGACTTATGAAACATTACTGAAGCATCAACAGTGAGAGACCCACACGTCACACTCAGGAGGGTCCTAGTGCTGACCCTCCTTTCTTTTTTGTAAAGTTGATATCTTTTGTTTCTTTATACTCCTAAAGTATGGTTGGATAATTCAGTGTGCATATCAGTGAGCAATGATAAAAATTAAGATAAATCACACTTCCATATCAACCTGCTTTCAACAACCTGTACACAGGATCTTTGGGCTTTTGTAGTTATTTGGAAATGCAGGGTGAATGACTGTAGATTATGCTTCTTCTATCACACCACGCTTTGGCTAACTCTATCTCTTGTCTGTGATGATTGCCCATTATTTTACAACTCTATCTCTCTTATCTACCCTCCTTAGCTTCTAGCTGCTGCTCTTCCATTCTCTTGTATGAGATAGATGTTTCAGCTCCAACATGTGAGTGAGAACTTAGAGTGTTCTCTTTTCCTGATTCTGTCTTATCTTAGCATGATCTCCTGCAGCTCCCAAAGTAAAAGGCTTGCATTCAGTTTTATGCCTGATGATCCCGACAATTAAATACACTGACCACTGCACACTGTATTTGCAGTAAACATGAGAGTAGATGTCTCTTCAACATAAGAACTTCAATTCCTTTGCATATATACCCATTTATAGGACCAAAATTGCTTATTGTAGTTCAACTTTTAGCTGTCTGCACAACCTTAACACTGTTTTCTACAAAGGCTGTAGGTGAGGTCTCATTTTGAAATTCCTGTCTCTGGTCCCACCCTTTAATAATCCTTGTGAAGTGAATGCAGATTTCTGTCATTATAGGACTTTATTTTCTAGAGTTTTACACCAAAAGATTCACTGTGTGAACTGCCTGGTGTGTTCCGTTTTTTTCACTCAGAGTAATACTCTGAGATTCACCCATAATGGAGTGTGCTTCAAGAGTTGACTTCTATGCACTGGTGAGTAGTTTTCTGTTGCCTGTGTCACAGTTGGCTACCCACTCACCTGTTACAAACATGTGTTTTATTCTTTATATCACAAATAAATCTGCTACATATGTTTGTATATGTCTCTGCATGAGAATAGTTTTCGTTATTCATGGGTAAAGGCTCACAGTGAAATTACTAAGTCATACAAATTTAGACTCTTTTAAAAAAGTATTTTTCCAAAGTGCCATCCCTTAGCCTTTTCTTAAAAAACACAGAGACCCATTTCTGCATTTTCTCTCCAGCAACTAATACTGTTCATCTTCTCAGGGTTAAACATGTGCTTTCGATTGGATTTTCCATGATGACTAATTATGGTAAACACCTCAAGAGGCTTCCTTGCCATTACCCCTATTAATTGATGCCAAGTTATTTCTTCAAATATCTTACTTTTTGTTTCATTTTCTTTCTAAACGAGAGTTTGCTTTAAGCTTTAAATGTTTTACTCTTTAGACAATTACAGTCTTTTAGAAAGACACTGAAAACTATTGGAATACAGGGTTCCTTTTATAGTTCAGCTGCCAAAGAGCTCTTGCACCACATTACTGGGCAATTTCAACAAACATCGATATGCACTTATGACAAGCCCACAAAACTTACCTGCCTAGCAAATGGACCCCAAATCCAGGAAATTTACATTAACACATAGTGTTCATTCTTTACTAACTCCAAGACATGAGAAAGTCTTACCTACCTACTGTTTGAATGTTTATGAAGCATTCAAACATATTTGACTCAAAATCACAAAGCATTTGTCACATCCCTTAACTCCTCAATATACTTTCAATATGTGTGTTTGTGTGTGTGTGTGTGTGTTTGTTTGTTTGTTTTCCAAAATGATTTTATTGGGTTTGATATCATTATACACTCATACTTAAGGAATATTATTGAGTATTAGTTTTTCTCTATATAAAGTGTTATGACACTTAAAATATTAAAAATACCTGCAACTATTCCAGAAATTTTTGGGAATACTTTGCTATCTCTCCCTCAAACCTTTGTCTCCTATCGTCAGAGGAAAAATAATACCATTTTCTCTCAGTCTAGATTAGCTTACGTTTTCTAATACTTTACATAAATGGCATCATACAGCCTGTATTAGTTTTTAGTTTGATGTTTCTCACTTGGCATAATTATTTTGAAATTCTTTCGTGTTGTTCCATTGATCAATGTTTGGTCATTTTTACTCTTCAAGACAACTCTATTCCATGATGTATCACAGCTGCTGGAACCTGTTGATGGACATCTGAGTTGCTTTGAGGTTCAGCTATTAAAATGGAGTTCTGTGACTATACATGCACAAGTCTTTGAGTGGACATACGCTCGTTCTTTCTCTTGGGAAGGATACATTGGCATGGAATAGCTGGATCATATGGCAAGTGTGTGTGCAACAAAAAATTGGCAAATATTTGTGTGAAGCAGTCAAACCATTCCAAATCTATCTGCACCAGGTGAGCAATGTGTTCGTTCTCTTCCTCTCCAGCACTTGGTAGCGTCTGACTTTTGAGTTCCAACCATTCTAAAAGGTGCAGCGGAATCTCATTGTGGTTTATGTTTCTTTTCCTAAGCTAATAATGGAAAGAGATTTCCTTATGGGTTTTATAAGTGGCTTTAAGTCACTAAAATGTATTGTTGTGTGTTTTTATTGTTTGTTTTATTTTGGGTTGTGTGTGTATGTGTGTGTTGTTGTTGTTGTTGTTGTTGTTTTATTTGTTTGCAAAGTTTTAATGCTCTTTTCAAACCACAGAGATTTCTCTACCTCTGGTTCTCTCTCCCTTCTTCCTATTTTTCCTTCTTTTTTTTTTCCAAAAGCAGAATCTCTTTATTATCAAACAGCAGCAACAGGACAACCCATCACTGTCACACACACAGACTGGGAGCCAGCGGATGCTAGAGAACCCACGGGAGCCTCACACCGAAGCGTTGCCACTGCTCCTTGTTCCACCTTTCACCCTATTTCTGTTCTAAGAGCCCTGGACTCACAGAGGGGACACCAAGGAATGTTTTGTAGGCAGTGACCATCCTCCAGGGCATAAAGGAACAGAATCCTAGATGGGCTCTGGGACACACAGGGGGTCACAGAGCACCAACTGGGGTTTTATGGAGTGGATGGTGCTGGCCCAGGTTGCTCCTCTGGGCTCATGTCTGCCCATCACCACCTCTAGCCCTTGAGGTCCCAAGCAGTAATGTTGGCACCCAGAGGACTCTACCCAGGACAGGGTCACTGAGGAGACAGGGCAGGGATTATGGGCTAGGACCCCAGGGGGTTTCCATTTTCTGGTTGCCATTCACCCAGAAGAGGAGAAGGAAGAGCACCCTGTGGCCCCCTGTCCAGCAATGCTATGCTGGCTCCATTTCCTTTGATCTCACATCAACAGCAATAGAAAAAAGCAGCCACTGGAGATGCACTGAGATTTCACTCTAGGAGGAGACATGGCCCTGCTCCAGGCCCTCAGTTAGGATCAGGGGAGCCTCTTGGGTGGTTCAGGAGCCAACCTGGCCTCTCCCCAAAGAAAGGAGGAGGTTCTGCCACCCACAGGGTTCCATGATTGGGCTGGCAGAAGGCTAGGGTGGATGCGAGAGGAACTTCAGTTCTTGAGGATAGTCTCGTAGGCCTGGTATACATGGTGGGACACCTCCGGTGCTCGACACTTCAGGGACAGCGTGAAGCTGGGGTTGCCTGGCTGGATCCGCAGCTCCACCAGTACCCAGATGCCACTGGCCAACTTCAAGACTGGTAGAGCATGTCCTGGCCCTCCACATTCCTCTTGGCAACAGTGAAAATGTTACTGCTTTGCAGCTTGTTGCTTGCAGCCTCTGGGTTAAGGGGGCAGTCTCTGATCTGGAACTGGGCTTCATTCTCGTTGGGAATGTCTTTCCATGTAGCCAGAAACATCTGCCAGTCCATCTTCCCGTCCTCCACAAAGAGGACATGCAGTGGGTACAAAGTGCTGACATAGAAGACATCGATGTTGTTCTTCACAGCCACCTGAAGATGGTTTAGAGGCTCCATCTTCATGACTGAGCCCACTGTGTTAAGAGGCAGGGAGATCTCCACAGTCTGGTTGGGGCTGAGTGGTGCGTGCACTTGGAGTGGTGCGGCAGGGGCCAAGCCAAAGCTGTTACGAATGAACTGGATAGCGAAATCTGTCATGACCTGCGGGGCCTTGTTAGTCAGCTGCAGGTCCATGGAGATGGAGCCGACCTGCCTCGTGAAGGTGCCAGAGATCTCCAGCCCCTTGGCCTTCATGGCAGGGAGCCAGACTGCTTTGGGAGCTACATAGGATCCTGAAAGGGTGCCCACACCACTGGTCAGGTCAAAGAGGTCACTTAAGCCACTGCTGATGGGTGCTCCAAGTCTGGTTGGTGCTGTTGCCGCTGCCACCGATGCTGAAGGTGCCCCAAAGTTACTATCTCCAATCAGGCTGTCGAGGCCACCACCAAGAAGATCCACAGCTCCCATTTGCACTGAGGAGGCAGCTAAGGGTGGGCCACTGACTGGAGGCCCAAGGTCTAGGTTGAGGAGGTCACCTAACAGGTCACCCTGGGCAGGAATGATGTCCGGCTGATCACCAGCAGGTGCTCCAGCAGGGGCTGTCTCAGGGCTCTCTGTGCTCTCGCTCGAGGCAGTTCGAGGTGGCAGGCTCTTATGCACCACTCCCCGGCCACCCTCCACAAAGGCGTTTGGAGGCTTGTGGTAGACAGAGGCCAGTGTGCCAATGTAGCAGATGAGTTCATCCAGAAGTGTAGGCTCAATAAGGTCTGTCTCCTCTGTGATGAGGGGCTTCTCAGCCAGTACCACCTCTTTGGCAGCTACAGGGTCCGTGGAGAGCAGGCGCCAGTAGATGTAGCCACGGTCCTGAAGGTCTGGATTGTCTGAGTCCTGAGTGGCCAAACTGAGGACCTGCTGTACCAGCTCCTGAGTCTCTGTTGGCTTCTTCAGGAAGAGCTTCACAATAGCTGTCAGTAGCTGTAGCTGGACCTGGGTGCTCTCATCATGGAAACCTTCAAGAAAGCTCTCCAGCAACTCATCAGCATTTTCAATCCGCTCAGCATACTCGCCCACTATCCAGATCATAGCAGCGCGGGCCTCAGGCTCATCCAGAGAGTCCAGATTCTCACACAATGTGGCTATCACACTCTCATACTTGTTGGGGTACTTGCGGAAGATGTCCTTAATGAATGACCACAATGGCTTCCTGGACCACATAGTTGACCTTGGTCTGGATGAGATCAAGCAATGTGCTCACACAGCGCTCTGCAGATTGCTCCACCTTGATGGCACAGCGGCCAATGGCGCGCACTGCCTTCCGTACAAAATCCAGATCTACTTCTGTAGCATGCTCTTTTAGTTCCGCCAATACCTGGGCAATGTTGGCCTGGGAGGCCAGGCGGATCATAATGTCCAGTTTCTCCAGCTTCACGTAGATGGGGTCATTGTACTTCACAAAGAAAACCTTCATTTCATGCTTCAAGATCTCTGGCCTTTTCTGCACAATGAGGTTGATGTTGCGCAGAGCCACATACTGCAGCTCTGGCTTTGTGGACAGCAGTGTGACCAGGGGAGGGGCCAGCTTCTTGAGCAGCATGGCGTAGTAATCCATGTCCTTGGACAGCATCTCCATGAACTTCATCAGCACCTTCACCGCAGACAGCACCACAGCAGAGTTGACGTGGGAAAGCCTAGGAGTGACCCGCTCACAGATGCTCTGGGCCTCACGGTCATCCTTAGGCATGTAGTTGGCCAGACAGTCCAGAATGAAGATCTGGCCCCACTCAGTGCATTCCTTAAGGGCTGTCAGCAGCTTGTTGATAGACTGTGGGTTCAAGTCAAGCAGGTTGCTACTGGGGTGAGACTCAGCGATCTCTGACAGGGCAGCCACTGCATTTGCTACCACCATGGGGTTAGAGTCAGAGATGAGGTCTTTAAGTGTGTCCAGGAAATCCTGGTCTTCTACCAGTTGGGCATTGATGTCATGTAGCTTGGCGACACACACAGCTGCTGTCTTACGCACGTATGGATCTTCATCCTTTAGGCATTTCCGGAGTGGTTCACACAAGTACTCTGTGATCTTGTCAACTCGGATGCAGCCCATAGTCCTCACAGCCAGGGCCCGGATGAGGGGATTGGGGTCCTTACAGTCCTTCACAAAGGTGTTGACAGCCATAATGGCCATGTCAGGCTGACTCTTGGCATAGTTCATTAAGTACAGGTACACCAGCTTCTTTAGCTCCAAGTTGTCTGTCTGCATGCAGTTCACCACATCAGGGACGAGAGCACTGACATCTTTGCCCACAGTCATTGATGCAATCACTTTCTTTACGGCCTTCTTCTTCTTCTCCTTCTTGTCACTGTTTAGCTCTGCCTTCAGCTCGAAGATCTCCCCTTTCTTGGTTGTGGTGAAGTATTTTGAGTCAGTCATTTCGGTTCTTTATCTGTGGCCAGACTCCACAAATCCAAACGGCTCCGGGTGTCGCGGCTCGGCTCGCTTCAGCAGCAAAATGTCTACAGCCTCCACCTCCCTCTCGCAGCCAGCTGCTCCAAGACCCACGGCTGTCACCTGCTGAGCGGCTTTCCTTCTTTTTATAGTCTTCCAATGCTGGAGGGACTGGAGTCTGTGAAACAATCAACAGCCTAGTCTGCACCTGTATTACTGGAGTCATCCAAAGTGGAGAAAGACTGCGAGATCCCACAAAGAACCTTTTGTGAATTGTTAGGGACTGTTGCTCTCTGAGTTGTGGTTAACTGGGATAAGCTGAGCTTAATGACTGGAACAGGAGTCACTATTGTGTCAAACAGAAAAGTAAAGCAATTTTGTTTATGGTTAGGACATATTTACTGTGTAGGCTGTGTGTCTGTGTCCTTGATGCCCTAGCTGCTTCAGTGTTTTCAGAAGGTTAAGGAAACTTTAGTGTGGGGAGCTCCACTGGAGAAAGCCACTGGAAATTTGGAAGTGGCTTAAGGTATTATAATTCGGTTCAACTTTCTGTCTACTCTCTACTTCCTGACTAGAGATGTATTGTGACCAGCCACCTCATGCACCTGACACCATGCTGTCCCTGTCTTTGTGGACTCTCTCTTCACCCACTCTAAGCTGTTGTTCCATAAAACTTCTCTGAGGGAGACACAAAACACATATCTACTCAGCCCAGGTAGGAATTCCACAACAAAATAAAATATGTATTCCACAAAAGTCCAACTTGGTGACCGGGTGGGTTTTATTGAGGTTACTTAAGGGAGTAAGGGTGAGGAGTTAGTTCCAGAAGCAAAACTGACTCAAAGATACTTTCATCCTCAGGGCCCACCCCAACACAGGAGACAGCTTCCAGCTGTTGGGAATCTGGAGCACAAAGCATAGCCTGCAGGTAGCTCAACAGGTTGGAGAGTATCCTTTTTCCACTGAGCCTTTGTTCAGTTTGTGAGTCTTCTTGGCAGTTCAACTTCAGTTCATCTGAGTTATAGTCTCAGCTTTTCTTACTCTGGCAAGGAGGGGCCTAGTGAGTCTGATCAGTTTCAGGGACTTCCTGAAGCTATTCTGACTTGTTTACCTTCTTGTTTAAGAAGCTTTCATCAGGATACAATGTTTAAATCTAAGAGGAGTTGGAGAGATGGCACAGTGGTTAAGAGCACTGACTGCTCTTCCAGAGATTCTGAGTTCAATTCCCAGCAACCACATGTTGGCTCACAACCATCTACAATGGGATCTGATGCCCTCTTCTGGTTTCTGAAGACAGCAACAGTGTACATAAAATAGAAGGACTCAAAATAAGTAAATCTAAGAGGAAACCTGTTATACAAGAGAAGCCAAATTCAAATTAAACATTTCTTGCATCAAATTTCCTCTTGTGAATTATTTGATCCAAGAAACATGAAAAATAATTAGAACACTTCTCATGTGCTTTGTTGGCTTTCTTTCTCAGTGGACATTTCTCAGCAAGAAATTTCTTTTTTAATTTCCTCAATTTAAGTTTCATGACAGATTCTAGGAATTATGGAAGTTATATATCTAGTAAATGGTTTATATACATTGAGATAGAAATGATGACATTATAAATATGAACAAACTGTTTTCTGTTTGGGCTTTCACACAGCTAAACTGTGAGATCCCATTATCCCTTGTTAGTGAGTTCAGTCATGTTGTAAAAGTCCCGTTACAACAGCTGAATTCTAGCCTGTTGAGCATAAATAAACCCAGTAGATGCCACTGTTAGTTCTGCTCACTGGCCCATACTCATATACTGTCTGATATCCTGTCACCTATCTGGATACTCTTGCTATAGTTGTTGAAGATGTTGGCTCAGTGTGGCAAAATATTGGGTACTTGAGTCACCTTCAAGACTAGAACCACACCTGCATCAGGAAGAATAAGTTGGTTGATTTTGTGACTAATTTCTACTGACATAAGCCACCAGAGTTTGAAGAATTCCCTTTTACAACAGCTAGTTTTATGCTAAAAATACAAGAAATTATTACAATCAGAAAGATTGTTGTAACAAAACTTCTTGATATTTCTGCTGCCTTTTTTTTTTTTTTTTTTTTTTTTGGACTTCAGGCTCCAAGCCCTTGATGGAACACTGAAGCCCACTGAGACAGCAGTGGATGGAGTTTAATTGAAAGACATAAGTACTGTGCAATAGTCCTTTTAATCAAGATGTTAAAGGGAAACTTTATTAAACTTTGATTGAATATATAAAATTAAGATGTAATACACCTTAAATATATTAACCCAAATTATAAAATATTAAATTAAGATTTAATATATTAAATTAAACACAGATTAAACCAGATTGAAAAAAAATGCTTTTGAAAAAAATCTCAAATACACTAGAGAAATTATTAACCATTTTATTTAAAAGAGAAAACTCTAGTAAGTATCCAAACTATGAGAGAACTGTGCAGGGTGACCCAGGCTCACTGAGAATAAAACAGTTGGTATATAAGGCAAGGCAAATTATCAAAGGACAAAATGAAATTTGGTCCAGGATTGAAGAGAATGAAAGCGAAATGTAGTGATGTCCTCCACTCTGCAGACCCCATGGGAGCCCTGTGGCAACATCCTCACTACTGCTAATTCTCATCCTCCATCCAGAGCCGCTCTGGTTCCCAGCACTAGGTGCAAAATCCCACAACAGTGCTGTGTTTGGTTTGACTTCTGACAGGCTGACTGTCTGTGCATCCTGACACTTAGCTCTACTTGGATGCTTCACAGTGGAGAGAAAATAAAAACAGAGGGATCAGAGTCACTACGACAAAATAATAATAAAGAGAAGACAGAAGGACATAGGGAATTCAAGAATAAGAAATGTCCTACGGTTCCATTTTTCTATTCAATGTTAAGGGTAAATAAATATAAATATATTTAACTTTTAAAAATGCTAGTACTAAGTCCTTTAAATAAATGTTATTTCTTCCAATTTGCACAATAACTTTATAGCAAAAGTATTATTTTCTCATTACAAGTGAGGAAGCTGTATGTCAGAAGGATTAGTCCTTTTCCAGGCATATCAGGAAGTGATGTAATCACCTCTGTCTTACTGCAAAAGTCTTATCTTTCCACTAGTGATACACTATGTGTGTTTGAATGATTGTGTGTGCACAAGTGCATGTGAGTGCACATGTGTGTACATGTGTGTGGTGTGCATGTATATATCTGCACATGTGTGTTTTATGTAAGTGTGCTAGACTATAGTAATCTATGTTTATGGCTGAATGAAATGCAAAAATTAGGCAGCCCCCAAAGGACACTACCCTATTCATACTCACTAGGAATTAAAGTATGGATTATAATAATAATTATAGCAGTTACCATGTATTAAGCACTTAATGGTGTGAGACACAATGATAAATACAGTGCCTGAAATAATTTGTTTGATCATCTGAACAACTTATGAAGTCAGCACAAGCAGTATGTGCCTGTTCCAGGTCAGACACTTAAGACAGAGAGTGCAAGAAAAAAGCCCCGGGCCACAGCTTTCCGTATAAGACTGGACTCAAAGGCGTGCTCTCTGCACCTCGTCTATCCAGTGAAACATCCTAGACCCCTCTTCTCCCAGGGGAAAGACTGGTAATAAACACAATGGGGAAGTGTAGCTAGAGAGAGGTGGTAGAATATGAATCATAGATTTCTGCTCTAAACTTGCACAATGGCTTTCTTTTCCAAGGTCTCAGAACTTCTCAGTACCATTCAGCTGATACTCATATGATGATGTCCTCGGGCAACTCTTAAATTTTTGTCTCAGAGTTGGTTTGATTTCCATTTCCCTGATGACTAATGACTCTGAACATTTCCTTAAGTGCTTCTCGGCCATTCAAAATTCCTCTGTTGAGAATTCTCTGTTTAGCTTCATGCCCTCATTTTTTAAAATTGGATTATTTGGGTTTTTTGGTGTCTAACTTCTTGAGTTCTTTATAAATTTTGTATATTATCCCTCTGTCAGATGTAGGGTTGGTGAAGATCATTTCCCAGTCTGTAGGCTGCCCTTTTGTCCTATTGATAGTGTTCTTTGCCTTCAGAAGTTTTGTGGTTTCATGAGGTTCGATTTTATCAATTTTTGATCTAAGAGCCTCAGTCATTGATGTTCTGTTCCAGAAATTGTCTCCTGCATCAATGTGTTTGTTCAAGGGTATTTCCCTCTTTCTCTTCTATGAGATTTAGTGTATTCGGTTTTATGATGAGGTTTTTGATCCACTTGGACTTGAGTTTTGTGCAGGTGATAAATATGGATCTATTTGTGTTCTTCTACACGTAGACAGCCAGTTATACCAGCACCATTAGTTAATGCTTTCTTTTTCCATTGTATAATTTTAGTTTCATTGTCAAACATCCATCAAATATCCAAAGGTGTGTGGGTTTATTTCTGGGTCTTCAATTTGATTCTATTGATCAACGTGTCTGTTTCCATACCAATACCATGCAGTTTTTATCAATATTGCTCTGTAGTACAGCTTGAGGTTGAGGATAGTGATTCCTCCAGAAGTTCTTTTATTGTTCAGGATTGTTTTGGATATCCTGGGTTTTTTCTTTTCCCATATGTAACTGAGAATTGCTCTTTCAAGGTCTATAAAAAAATGTGTTGGAATTTTGATGGGGATTGCATTGAATCTATAGATTGATTTTGGTAAGACAGCTATTTTCACTATGTTAATCTTATCTATTTGTGAGCATGAGATATCTTTCCATCTTCTGAGAGGATACACCAAGCCTGGCATAGATTTGATTTGCCAGGATACAGGGATACATAGGAGGGCTTTCATACATTCAGAGGATCTGGGGAGGGGAAAATGGGTGGGAAGGATCGTGGGAGGGGTCACAAAGAGGGGGCAGTGAGCAGGATGTAAAGTGAATACATACTAAATAAATAAATAAATGAATAAATAAATAAATAGTTTTTGTCTCAATACTAAGTAAATAACGAAGGTATGTCCAAATGATATTACAAATGCCAAACAACTGAATAATATTTTGTGTATTTGTTTCGCTGACAGTGTTCCATGTTGTTAGGGCAGATCCTTAGCTTTGCATAAGCTGGGAAGCCACTCTACCGCTGAGCTACATAATTAGGAACATACTGATATCTCTTACGGGTCTACATCAGTATACACTAGTGTCTTGTTCTTCAGCACACACCATCAGACTTGAGTTCTTTCCAGTCCACCTAACGACAACTATTAAAGCATAGCTGTCCCTCTCAGTCCTTGCTTTTCCATATTTATCATCATCATCATCATCATCATCATCATCATCATCATCATCATCATCCCCAATGACTCTTTTAACTTCACTCTGAAATGTTCCTTTCCTTGGCTTTTCTTTGCTTTGTTTTGTACCATTTTATTCCACACTTTTTTGATGTTCAACTACTCGCTGCTCCATTTCCTTGCTTCTATGCTTGATCATCTAGATCCTCAGGCACCAGCTGCATAATTGCCTATACCATCTCTGCTCTATTGGAAGGCATCAATTTTTGGGATTTTAGGATGATGGCATCCACACCCATATTTCCAAACCTGTATGCCCCCGGTGTTTCTGCATAGGCTTCAAATCAACATTTCTAGCTCCTTTCATTTTGAAAACCATGCAGCTCTCACCTATGTCGGCTTCTGTGTCTTGACATCTGTACCTACACATTCAACAAAGTATACTGGAAAGAGATCTCGATCTAGCTAAGAAGGAATTAAAGACACTCCCACTGGGGCTGAGACTAGGGAGATAGCTCAGTTATGAAAAGACTTACCTTGTGAGTACGAGGACCTGAGACAATCCCCAAACCCTCTATGGAGGAAACAATTGAGATAGCAGGCTACTATAAGCCCAGCGCTGACAGAAAGCTCCCTGCTTCTCTTTTGTCAGCCAGCCTAACTGAATCATCCAGTTTCAGATCATAGAGAGACCCTGACTTAAAAGCATAGGTGGACTGCATCCAGGACACCTTAGGTTGATATCCAGACATCTGGCCTTCACACACATGATCATACGTTCATACACATGCATACATACACACACACACAAAGAAGATTCCCTCTTTAGCTTGCTAGTTCCAAAGTTGATGAGTTATTCAGTAACTTTTCATTTTCTTATGCTAAAGTGAGAATACTGGCATAGCACCCTTATAATATAATGTGACTAGCCCCACCATCCCAGTTTGCTCCTGTGTAGTTACTCTGGCTACTGCAAATCAGGCTATTTTAGTTCCAATAATCACTGATCTATACTAAAATCATTAGAGTAATGATGAAAATACACCTAGAATATCTGCACATCATCAAACATTCCATAGTATACACAGATAGAGGCATAATCCCTGATTTTCCCTAATGCCATTGAAGTTGGTCATGAAATATAAGAATCAAAGCAACTTCAACCATTTGGTGTAAATACAGGGCAGTATCTGTCTGCAGCATGTCTGAGAATGGCTTTTTTTCTGTGCTATAACACACATGTGAAAAATATAAATTCTGTAAGTCTGAGAATATTTCCTATCTATCTATCTATCTATCTATCTATCTACCTATTTATCTATCTACCTATCTCTAGCTCCTTTTGAGATGTCACCAGGTGGATCTCTGGGGTTTTAGCATGTTCATGCACAACTAGAAAACTCACCAACCTCTAGATGCATAGTTCAACCTGCCAGGCTTGTGTTTACGTCAATCATCCATGGTTCGGAAACAAGTCTTTATTCACACGTTTCTGTTCATATTCCAAAATTTACTACTATCCATACTTCACTTGCACTTCTTATTTCCTTTTTTACTTTCTCCAGCACATCTGGGGATGTTTTAAGTATACTTGGTTTTAAGAATTTATCAAATGATTCAGTCAACCAAACAGTAATCAAATACTATATTTTTAATCAACATATATTGCTACAAAAGGTAAATGTCACAAGGATAGAAAAATCTGAGTTCTGCTTCCAGTAGCTTTCAATCTTCCAGCAAAGCAGTAATATAGGAGAGTAAAAATACACAGGGCCAGATTTTTAGCTTTGTAGATATCAGGTCTGGGAAACGCCTGTAATGTTTTTCTATGATTTCACAGATTCCCCAAACCCAAGATGTTAGAAGCACAATGAAAAGATAATTTCCCACAACCTAACAACTGCTCATTGCCCTCCAAGAAAGTCAATCTGTGCAGTACCACATAGTTCATTTGTGTAATTCACCAGCATTCAGCTGGAATTTGCTTTAAAAGCTTGCAAATTACAAAAGTTCCACTTCACAAAAGATTCTTGGGAACTTATTCATGAGCAAAGCGTTCATCTAAGAATGTTGCTCTTGTGATTTTATCCATCCCAAGCTCAGCTTTAATTTTGCTCATATCTGTAATGAAATAAGGTTATATCCAGATATGACCACCTAGGGTAAGGTGTCATTCACAGACGTTTAAAACAAGCCATATTCACCGAACACAGTGACTTGAGCTATAGTCTGATAGGGGATAGCAGCAAGAACAGAGTCATGCTTCATCACCAGTTCCAGTTCTCAACCATCTGAAGGGTCCAGGAAGGTGTACTCAGCTAGATCACAGCCAACTGTAAGTTTCTTGGCAGGTGAATCAGTTAGATTATAGCCTATGCAGGTTGTTTGACCTTTGTCAATGGAGGTCAACTCCTTTGTTTAATTTAATTTAGATCCTTCTCTTTCACCTTACTGTGTCTGGGCTATGCTGTGGGATGGAGTCAAAGCTTTCATATTTCATCAAAATCTCCCAAAATAGCAAGTGCCAGATTATTCTTGTACATTACAGTTTTCTCAACAACTCTTGTCATATTTATTTTCATTAAAAATATTTTAAAATAAAAAAATTGAAAGTATTTTGCCTGTACAACTCTAATGATTTGACCAAGCAGCGAATAGCTCTTGAGTATGTGTTAGCATTTTGGCTAGGCTCCGCCCCACAGTTACCTGGCAACAGCCAGGTGTGCCTGACTCACAATAAAAGGGGCTGCTTGCCCTACCTGCTCTCTCTTGCCTTCTTGCTCCCACCCTGTCCTCTTGGTCTGCTCCTCCTGTTTTCCCATTCCCCTCCCCCCTCTCTCTTCACATGCTCACGACCAGCCTCTACTTCTCTTCCCCCCCCCCCGCCCTCTGTCTCTCTCTCTGTCTCTCTGTCTCTCTGTCTCTCTGTCTCTGTCTCTCTCTCTCTCTCTCTCTCTCTCTCTCTCTCTCTCCCTCTACTGCCCTCTCAACTCCTCTTCCCATCCCCCAAATAAACCCTATTCTATACTATACCATCATGTGGCTGGTCCCTCAGGGGGAAGGGATGCCTCAGCATAACAGGCTCACCAAGGCACCTCCACACCTTACCGCACCTCCATCAAACATACTCCTTCTTTCTCTTTATTTTTATAAAACACAACGATATGTGGCATAGATAGCAGCATCAGTCTAGCAGCCAGCAGATGTGAAACACATTGCAGAAGGAGAAACTCCAACCATTCACTGGGTTCTGTTTCTAGCTACCTATGAAACCATACCATCTACAGATGATCACAGATATAGTTCATGAGATTCTAAGTAGCTCTTGACCGTTTGTAATAGAACTTGGTGAACATTCCTCAAATTGTGACCAGCAAAGACTTCAATCCAAACTATTAGTTATGTTAATAAAATGAAGTGCTTTTTTCCACCTCAACATTGTCAAAGAGGGTCTTCATTATGGTGGGAAGTTTCCCCTCATTCTAGTTTTTGTTTGTTTGTTTGTTTGTTTGTTAGCATGTATATGTATGTGTCTGTGTGGCCCTAGGTTTTATCGTCCACTCAGACACTGCTTTACTACTCTGCAGGACACTTCACTTGGGGTACTTTTGTACTGCTTTTCAATCCAATAATGGATGGCATGAAAGCACTGTTTGAAAAGACACCCAAAGGCCATTGCTGGTTATGACATGAAAGCATTTGCATTCCTTAAGTAATGGATGATAGGAGAAATTAGTCACTAGTTGATCATAACTTGGCAGAAATTGCTAAGTGTACAAAACCATATAAGCACAGAGTGGGGGGAAACTTATTAATAAAATGTCACAAAATACCACAGTTCATTATTCCCAACTTGCTAGTGCCTGCTGAATTACAGAAATGGTTCCCTTTCTTATACACATTCTTAAGTTCAGTAAATACAATGAATAATTGTTAAAACATTAGTTTCAGCAAATCTAAGGGTGCCTCACTTGATTCCACTATGCAGAAAGATCCGAATTCAACTAAATTAATTATTATGAGCAGCTTTGAGCTTTATTTTAATTCTTGGATTTACTGAATTCAAGAATCTATTTGGCAACCTGTTTATGTGTTATGTATGTTGTAATTAAAACTGTAAATGTATTCATAAGCACATTTATAAAAATTATGATGGCGTGTGTTTAGAATCTTTCATTTTGTTAACCTTAAAGTTGGAAGGAGGAGGAAGAAACTTTTCAAAGTACAAACTTTGTTTGTTGTTCCCTTCCCCTCCATTTTCTTGTGGGTTGAGGATTTTCTTGATTGGCAGAATGGGAGATCTGGTATTTTGTAAACTTCCCATGCACAGACAGTTTGTCATCCCTTAAGCTTAGGTATTGTTTCTTTGGTGAACTAGTAATTCTGATCTTGACACCAAAGTTACTTGAAACAATGTTGTTTATGAAATACCCAATTGGCTGTCCAGACACCACTTAAAATTCTTGATTTTGCTGAAAAAGCCAGTTCTTAGAGTGATTTTTGTATACTACAACCCCCAGCAAGTGTTTTATGATATATATACACATGTTGGGCTCTCTTCCTTTCTGTGTCTCTAATATTCTCTGCGTCTAAATCACACAAAATAGAATTTTAAAAAACAATGAGTATTCTTCAATAAATGTCTCTAGCTACAATTTTTAAGTAGCCATTAATTTTGAAAAATATTCTGAAATCAGCCTACTGATATTATTTTCATTTTTAACATGTTACAAACTTAAAGTATCCCACAGATAATGTTTCCCCTGAGGGTCTCTAAATTTCATAATTAATTTCTCACACATGCCTCTAAGGACCATCTTGCTTATAAGGATTATAACTGTAAGCATCTTGGTTGTAAATACGGCATTTAAGACTTAAGCCTTGCCTGGGTATCTTTCTGTGCAATTTAAATATGCATATACTTAGATGTTAAAACCACAGTTTGGTAGCTGCTCACTTAAGTTATTTTTACTTAAATCATTGTAAAATCATGTATTCTGAATCCGAGGCATCAATTATCTGCATTTAATTTTAGAAAAAGAAATCCAAATTTTCCCTGGATTTAATGGGAGAGCTGTATCTTAGGGTTTATAGAACAACCAACAAAGTTAGCCACTCTTCTCTGATCTAGTTTAAATATCATGTATGCATTTTGACTGAATAAAATGTTGTCATGGGCATAAAACTTGAACCTGAAAGTCTACAAAAACAATCTTTCTAAGGGAATGGCATTGCAGTGTGTCTATCACTAAAAACTTCTTTGGGTTTTGTTCAGATAAAATCCATTTTGAGAACTGAGGTATTTAGCAAATTTGAGTACTTTAGAAGAACCGCCTTCTGATCTCCAAGTTTGCTATGTGAGGTGAAGAATACATCTCATTCTTTAGAAAATCATAAGTCACTAATTCAAGATTGCACACACATCTGAGAAAAAATGGGAGATTTACAATAAATCCCATAGGAGAGTCAAGCAGCAGTGAATGTTCAATCAAACATTTGTTGAACAAAAAGACAAATACTCAAGGTCACAAGAGGTAGTGCTGGGTGTAAATAGTTTGTCCCTGTGCTCTGCTTACCAGGTAGAACTACATACAGCCTTTCTATAAATGCCTGGACATAGCAAGGAGAGAAGAAACAGGGGCCCATGGAGATTAGAGATGTAGGGATAAAGTGACTGCACATTAACAGGTATTTCATGTGTAGCCTTCAGCTACAAGCCTGATCTATAGAACAAGTTCCAGGACAGCCAGGATTACACAGAGAAACCTTGCCTCACAAAATAAAATGAAGGGATGTTGTACAAAAAAATTCTAAAGTTCCATGCTCAGTTTCAAAAAAGAAAATTATCATGAGACTATAGTTTTTTGTTTTTTGTTTTTTTTTTTTTTTTTTTAAGTAGAAAGCTGTGGGCTTTCTACTTTTTTTCTTAGTACCTAGACACTTGCTGCTATGCTGGAGGACCTGAGTGCTTTGAGATTCAGCAAGTTCAGTCCCTGGGATTATGTGCCCAAGGAGAGAACTAACTCTGCACATTAGCTAGCATGTGCAAAGACTGATTTTTAATCCAGAGAAAGAGAGGGGAGTGAGTTGGGGGAACAAATATGCTCTTAAAAAGTGATATTTGCTGGGAAAGATGGCTTGCATCTTTAGTTCCAGCACGCAGAGGCAGAGGCAGAGGCAGAGGCAGAGGCAGAGGCAGAGGCAGAGGCAGAGGCAGAGGCAGAGGCAGAGGCAGAGGCAGAGGCAGAGGCAGAGGCAGAGGCAGAGACAGAGGCAGAGGCAGAGAGGCAGAGGCAGAGGCAGAGGCAGAGGCAGAGGCGAATCTATGAGAATGAGAAACTGAGGCCATCCTGATCTATACAATGAATATCAGAACAGCCCTGGTTCTACACAGAAACCTTGTTTTAAAAGGCCAAAGAAAAGCATATTTTTTATTTTGAATTATTAAGGAAAGATGATCTAAGTATTGAGATGAAATATACAGATGGTTTTTACTCTTTCCACATACAGAACCATTTTTTTTGAAACTCAACATTGTGTGATTTATCTTTAGTTGACCAAGAGATGCTTTAGTGTGCAAAAGGGGAAATCAATTTTTATGACTCTTTTAATAAAAGTGTTTTATTTTTTCTAAGCTAAGAGCTTTGGAGTCAGAGTCCTGATACATTTGTGGGGCTTGCTAATCAAAATTACAGAGTCCAACCTCTGACTTTCATCTCCAGTACCACGAATACTGAAATAATGCAATTTATAGTGGTTTTCAGAATGCATTGGCTTCTGGTAGCTGCCCAGTAAATGCTGTTTTGTCAGAAAAGGTTTAATAGTCATCACTGAAATACTTGACGGAAACAAAAAATGTATATATATATATATATATATATATATATATATATATAGAGAGAGAGAGAGAGAGAGAGAGAGAGAGAGAGAGAGAGATGTGTGTGTGTGTGTGTGCCCATGCATGCTCATACCTGTGTCTGTGTGTGTCTGCATGTTAAAGCAAAAGGACAATCTTAGATGCTATTTTTCAGGCATCAGGAACAATCCACCCTTGTATTTAAGGCAGGGTCACTCATTGGACTGTAACTCACCAAGTTATAACTCAGCAAGTCCCAAGTTTGTGGCTCTTTCTGTCTCTCTTCCTCTCACCTTCCTCCACAAAGCCAAGCTGGAACTACAAGAAGTGGCTTCCCAGTCCAGATTTTTTAAAAATTTAGATTCTGAGATTTTGAAATCAGCTCCACATGTTTGAAAGGCAAGGACTTTACCAACTAGACTATCTACCCAACCCTGGGAACAAAAAATTAAATTTATCATATAACTGTTTTACACATGTTTACCAGTTTTTTAATAATAATAATAAAAATGAATAGAAATAAATTTTAAAAAACAAATGGAGAGGCAGTGGTTCCTTCACACGATAAAACCAATCCTACACTCAGGGTAGACTTGCTGGATTCAATGTAGGAAGACCATTCCTGAGGCCTCTTTCTACCATAGCATACTTGACTCCTGCATCTTTCTTGCCTAGAGCAATCCAGTGAATGCAGGAAAGAAAAGCAAGTGGGTGGGTGCAGTCAATCGGCTTCTTCGGAGGCATGACGACATGGGAAAAAAAAAAATCTCCATTTCCAAGAAGCTGTGAGATCATGTCTGATTTAAGTCCCGATCCTAAATAAACCCAGCCTCACACTGCGTTTCCCGTGTAGAATTTCATGTCCAATCCCTGTAATGAGGTGATAAGGCCGCGTGACAGTCAGTCGGTAGCAGGCAACGGCAATTAACAGGATTGCGCTAACCTGGAGATACGCCAAGCTGGCAAAAAGGGATTAGAAAGCAAATGAAGTGAGCAACCATGAACCAGCAAATAGGACTTAATGGACAGTACAAGGCAGTGAGGCAGAGAGGGGCCGATTTCCTCCACATTGATTTTCACTGCCCACTGAGCTGCGTTTTTTTCTTCTGCTCCTAATGCATTTATCTTGGCCTAGGAAGGCTCCCTGGCTGTCATCCTAAGGACAATTCCATTGGCCGCACCAACTCCAGAAATGGCTGGAGACGACCCAAGTACACCCTGGCCCATAGAAATCTCTTTGGGGCAACTTTGATGTGGTGTTCCTGTGACCTGGAGAGCTGTAAATCTTCCAGGGAGGTCATACTGGATACACACAAAATTACTGTGGGTGAGGAGATTTTTGTAAGAGCCATGAATTATTGATTGTAAAGGGTCTTTCGTTGTGCATCGTCCTCCTTATTTACAGATAACTCATGAAAATAAATGAAAGTATTCTCACCCATCAATTTCTCCATGTTCTGAATCATCTTGATTGCACGCAACAAAGGACTTCTGCTGCCCGAGATCACTTACTTAACTTCGATGCCATGTGTTGGTCATATGAAGAAAGGCATGCAAGTCTTCAGTAGGATAAACAGAACACTACCTATGCCGTGTAAGCTGGGGCACTGAGAACGTTCTCTGCCATCACCAGTATGCTTCTCCGTCTTTTTCTTTCCACATGTCACAACCTAGCCTCTGTCTGTCAGTCTGTCTGTCCTCTATTTATTTTGTGATTTCTCCTGTTCTACTTTCCACCAAAGTATCTATTTTTTTGTTTGGTTGGGATTTTTTTTTCTCTCTCAAAATTAAAATGCTCCTAGAAAGCACACAAACTTACTACTCCACCAGGACACAAGTTAGAAAACTCCATGGTCCACTGGAGTCTGCATGGTTGCTGCTTCAGGATCTTTCTCCTTTGTCTACCATTTGAATTTAGTCTCGGGATGAAGCAGTTTTTAAGTGTCATTGGTTGCTTACAGAAAGAAAAAAAAGGAAAGAAAAAGAAAGATTATTGTGGTGAAATTAATTTGAGGTACCCAAATGAATTTAGCAAAATCCGAATTTATGAGTATTTTCTCTCTCCTTTGGATTATTCTTAATGTTCTTTGACTGAGTCTGTCTCTGTTTCCTCTCCATCTCTTTTCCATTCTATAAGATTTTTCTTCCTAAAATGAAAAAAAAAAAAAAAACCCACACACACATTTTGTTTTTCCCTATGGCTCCTCTTCTTACAAATTGTCAGTGGGATCTCGGTGCCAAAAGAAAGCTCAAATGCTTTAGTGACATTTAAAGTTCTCTGCCATCTGGCCTCATCTCACTGATAGCTGCTGTCTGGTTCTTGGTACAACATCTGACGATAAATCTTCGTCAACGTGACCTAATCTCTGTCTCCCCTTTGCCCTAATAAGGCAGAACCCAGCAAAACAACACAGTGAATGTTCTGAATACTAATTCTCTTCCTCTTTGCTTGAAATGAGTACACACACACACACACACACACCCCTTAAACTTGACTTTATTCTCTGCCTTCCTTCTCCCACACTCTCTGAAGGATTAGTCCGTATCTGCACTGCTCTGAGAGACAGTGGGGCCTACTCAAAGTGTGGTGCTGAAATAAAACCAACCAAACAAACAAAAACCTCAAGTCTAGAAATGATAAAGACTGGGTTTTCATTCCAGCTTTTACAATGAAAACATGACCTTGATTTAATGTCCTAACCCATTTTCTCATTATTAAAATGAGACCCGTAGCTACCTCCTATAACTAAATTTCAAAGTAACAAAGGATGTCTGAAACTGTATTTTGAAGACAGTAAAGTACTTTTGCATATCACATGTGATGGTTTTCTCCAGAGGAGTGAGCACTTGTTGGGCACTTTCAGTGTACTGGATGCTGCTACACACATCGTGCAAATGTTGTGGCTGTCATTATACTAATTATAATCTGTAGACAACTAACAGAGCAAAAGAGGCCTTCTCTAATCTTTACAAAGAATAGATGAGAAGAATAGATTTCTAAGACAAGGTAACCATACGCCAGGTTTTATTATCCACACTTTATGTTACGATGAACTCAATCATTAGCGGTTTGGTTTCCTTCATAGGCTCCTTGAACCAATCAGCAGCATGCCTTTTTTTTTTTTTTTTTTTTTTTTTTTTTTTTTTTTTTTGACATTGCTTCCTCTCTAACATCCCCTCTGCCCGCACATGGCTCAATCTTTAATGTCTTTCATATTTGTTCAAATAATACCCAAGTGAGGTTGCAGTGACCACTGTATCTGCAATTGTAAACCTCCAGACCTTCCTATTAATGTCATCCACTTTATTTCCTCCACGCCCCTTGTCCTTTGACCTTCTATATCAACTTTACAAGCATCTGGCTTTAATTAGCTGGTTCTGCCAGAATGCAAGCCCTGTAGAGAGATTCCTTCTTTTATTAGCATATGTCCACTACACAGAGTCGTGCCCCCATATTAAATACTCAGAAACTATTTTATAAGAAATCAATGTTTCACCTTAGTTTATAATTGAGCAAATTATTCCAAAAATCTTCTTAGGTGAAAGCCATGATGTCAGAGCATTGAAAACACTTTAGTGTTTGAGGACTTGGCCCATTTAATAAGTTTTGCCATGGTCCGTGGCCAGACAGACTAACTGAATCACCAAGTTTCTGGGTAAAGTGAGAGACTCTGCCTCAGTAATAATATTGTGAGTTATTAAAGAAAGCACTAGAAGCCCACAACTACGTCCCACCCCCTGCATGCTCTCATTCTTAAACACACCCACAGACACACAAAGCACTTTGAATGAGGAGCAAGCTGTTAGTATTGTTCAACTATACATTGAGTCTGCATAGATCAAGGACTTCATGAATTCAAGAATTCATGTTTAAAAACACTCAAGTCCCTTGTGTTATCTGTGTACCTGACCTGTACAAGTCTTCTCTATATAGCCCCTGGTGTCTAATACAATGCTGTTATATTGTCTTGATCATGGAATAGTGACCAGAAAAATAAATCTATACGTCAGTTCAGATGTATTTTTGTTTTGACTGCTTATAATTAACCTTCACAGGAAAAAATCCAGGGATATCGAGAGCCAATCGTACTTAACTTTTATTTGTTAAATATAAACACATTCCTGTTTGTTTAAATTTTTAATTTATCTGACTGTGAGTGTTAAACAAGGGAAATATTTTCATAATATAAACTTTGGCCTTCTATGAAGATTTTTCCCATCATAAAGCAAGTACGTCCAATATCAATCACAGAATAAAATCTAAGGTGTGATTGTGAATTATAAGTCTCTTTAGGCTGGAACCTTCAATGGCATGGTCTTCAGTTAAGCTGTCAACTGTTACCACTTTCCAGCCCAGAGGTGAATTAGCAAGCCCACAGCTGGTGGTGGCAGGAAAGTCCCTAAGCAGGCTGACCTGTTTATCAGTCACCTCCTCCAAAGCTCACATCCCTCCCTCGTCAGTGAAATGGAAATGATTGTATAAACCATTGTTAAAGTTGTTATAGAGATAAATAAAATTAGTCACCCAAAATACCTTGTGTGCCTCTAGCCTAAACTAAGTTTTGGGTTATTGCAGTTTGTATTAATTTTGGCTCACAGGTCATCACTCACATTGCTTCCTCTCCAACAGATACCCTGTGCACACTGTCTCTGCATATCAGGTACACCTTTCTCTATCTCATCCAATTGATAAAATTCCACTGACCTTTGGGGTTCATCAAGATGCTGTACTCTCCGGAGTCCCAGGATGTGCCATTCAAACTCAGGAATTACCCTTAGAAGCTTGGTTTCAAGATAAATGTACATCAACTCTGACAATTAACATACACCCCTGATTTGTGAAATCTGCCTGCCTCCTGGGTTTAGACATCCCATAAAGGCAGAAAACACAAAGCTTGTTTTGTACCACTAGTTCCTAGAATGTGGTTAGCACTTCATTCAAATTCATGAGCTGAGTTTTAAATTATGTTTATTCTTAGTTAGATTCAACCCTGGAAATACAGATATTTAAAACCTAATTTGCTTACAATTAAATGATTATGTGGAGTTTTTAATATAAAGTTATAGTGTTTTTTTTTTTTTTTTTTCTGGAAAGAAATACTGTTTTGGACTAGGGAGGATGGTTTTGTCAGTAATGTGCAATGTGCTTCCCACAAGAGCATGGAGAGCTGAGTTTGACCCAGAGCATCCTCATAAAGCCCTGGCACAGTGATTTAAGTCTATTTCCAGCACTAAGGAGATGGAAAGGGGACAATCCCTTGAGCTTGCTTATCATACAATGTAGCTGGACATGTGAGCTCCAAGTTCAGCCAGAAGCACTGTCTCAGAAAACTGAGGTGTAGAATAACAGAGGAAGATACCAGACATTGACCTCTGGCCTCTGCTTGCATCTGAACACACATGCGCACACACATAAACATATGTACTTGCATATGAACATAATCACACATACAAAAACAGAGAAGCACATTAAGCCACGGTGATGTTTCCTTCCATATAAAGTAAGTTGACCTGTTCAAGCTTGATTTCTGTGGCTGTGATAAAACACTCTGACCAAAAGCAAACACATGAAGGGAAAGATCCTAACCACAGAGCACCACTGAGGACAGTCTGGGCAAGACGTCAGAGACAGAAGGAGGAACCTAACGGAAAGCTGCTTGCTGCCTTGTTCTCAGGCTCACACTCAGCTACCTTTGGTTTTGGTTTGATTTGACTTGTTTTCATTTGTGTACTGTCTGGTTTTGTGTGTCCACTTGACACAAGTTGAAGTTAACACAGAGAAAGGAGCCTCCCTTGAGGAAATGCCTCCGTGAGATCCAGCTGTAAGGCATTTTCTTAATTAGTGATCAAGGGTGGGAGGGCCCCTTGTGGGTGGTGCCATCCCTGGACATCTTATAGTCCTGGGTTCTATAAGGAAGCAAGCTGAGCAAGCCAGGAGAAGCAAGCCAGTAAGTAACATCCCTCCATGGCCTCTGCATCAGCTCCTGCCTCCAATTTCCTGCCCTGTGTGAGTTCCTGTCCTGACTTTCTTTGGTGATGAACAGCAATGGGAAACGTAAGCTGAATAAACCCTTTCCTCCTCAACTCCCTTCTTGGTCAAGATGTTTTGTGCAGAAATACAAACCCTGACTAAGTCCATTTGATTTGGTTTGGTTTGGTTTTTTTTTCAAAGCAGGGTTTTGTGTGTGTGTGTGTGTGTGTGTGTGTGTGTGTGTGTGTGTGTGTGTAGCCTTGGCTGTCCTGAAACTCACTCTGTAGACCAGGCTGACCTTGAATTTACAAAGAGCCACCTGCCTCTACCTGTACTGGGATTAAAGATATGCACTACCACTGCCTGTTTTCTTATATAGCCTAAGATACCTGCTCAGAGGTGACTCTGTCTATTATGGGCTGGGCTCCCTACATCAATCAAGAAATTTCTCCACAGACATGGCCACAGGTTAGTCTGATGGAGGCACTTCTTCAACTGGGATTCCCAGTGCTAATGTTAGATCACCAGGTTGAAAGCTGAAGCTAACTTGGTGATCCACTTAAGCAGATTACTGGCCTCTCAGCATTCATAACTTTTTACACTGATTTTTTTTTTATTTAAATTGAATAGTTTGGAATAAAATTCATCCTGCCAGGCTAAGCTTCTCCTCTTTCTTTTAACTGTGAAACTACCCAGGGAGTAAGGGTTCTTTTAAAACATTTTTGCTAGTATGTATCAGTTCTAAAGAACAATAAGATTTAACTGTGGCATTACACACACACACACACACACACACACACACAGTACACCTTGATTCTGAATCACAGACATGGGAGTATGATTATGACAGTCAAGTAGTACCCTGTGGTCGATGGCTTTGACTGCTGAAATTCTACCATAATTCTGAGTTTCAGTCTGAAGATGCTGACTTCTTCTTAGAAATAACTCACATCAGCAATTGAGAGCAAATCAATGAAGTGAATAGTTTAGACTACCATTTTCTTTTCCCTTGGTCTTATTTTGCAAATGGTTTTAAATTTGGGATGTGAAAAAATTAAGGCTTTTCAGAGGACCTTCAAAACCCAAGGATGGAAATATGTGTGTGTGTGTGTGTGTGTGTGTGTGTGTGTGTGTGTGTGTGTGTGTATGTGTGTGTGTGTGTATGTGTGTATGTATATATGTGTGTGTGTGTACTAAAATTATTTGCATAGCATTTGTGCATCTCAAGCAATGTTGTGTGTGCAAATGAGGATCAACCCAAGCAAACTGTTCACCATGATTGTGAGAAGTGAAATAGTATCTTCTGTATGTATTTAGATAGTAAGCTAAGCAGAGTCTTTATCTCAACTCTTCGAATTCTGAAACAGAGCCTAAGGGAGAAAAGGCACACAGCTTATTTCTCAGTGGGACCCTCTTAGAGCCGCCAGACCCTCTAGATAGACTCTGACTCGCAAATTTTATTTTCATGGATCCTAACCTGCTCTTTATCTGGTGTGAATTTCCTGTCTCTGCATGTTTGATGGTTCTCTCTCTCTCACATCCCCCTGAAGAGAGGCCTCTAATGAGCAAAATGTTTGTCTTTCCAGTTTATTAAAGAAAGCATTCAGCAGTGAGAGAGAATTTTTGAATTGAGGTGTCATGTCAGATCAGGTCTGTTTGCTAATCATGTGTGATTATAAGTGACAGAACAGTGGTTTGTTTTTTTTTGTTTGTTTTGTTTTTTGTTTTTTGGTTTTTTTTCATTTTACAACATTAGAATGGTATAAGACACAAGAATAAGAAACTAAACAGATTACCATGATATTAAAATACATTTTTAGGGAGATTAGGGGAAAACATGCCTCATCACTGTATATAATTGCAATTTTCCAATTTTACTAAGAAGCCATCATGGGATCTCAACGTTTATTTGGAAATTTTGTTTTTTATACAGAACTTTTAGATTACACTCACACTATATTTAGGAGGAAAAGTATGAGTTAGCCATAGACACGTAATGACTTGTTAGTTTGTTACATTCAGCCAACTGATGAGGTTTTTTTCTAACATGGACCTTGCGTTCAATTGTTTTCAAATATCAAGATCTCTATCATATCAAAAATATCATATCAAAAAGTTCCGTTTTTTTTTTTTGAACCAGGAAGTTTTAACACAACGATTAAGTATTTTTAAATGTAGAGCCTGTATAATTACCAAATATACGTTGGTCTGACTAGTCTCAACAGAGCATTGTCCTACATCTGTGTAGCTCCGAGAGGCACAGATCAGAGACTGCAATGCCAGACTCTTTCCAGACTCTCCACAGAGCCTCTTAATTTGCTTATTGGATGCTGCTGTGGTATTGTTACACTATTCACAATGCTGCCCCAGAATTAATAGTGTGAATCCTGCATGGTGTGCATATTCTGTACGTGGTTTTGGTCCTGAACAGTATTTCTAAAACATCACTCTCTTCCTCACACTCCTTTTTTGCTTCTTTGTGTGTATATTAGTGTGCACATCCATGTGTATGGGTACAGGTGCATACGTGTGAATGCGTACACAGAAGGAACAGAGCAGCCCGAGCAAGGTTATCTTCCTATTGTTCTTCATTTTATTATTTAGTTAGTTGTTTGTTTGTTTTAGGCAGGATCTCAATGAAGCCCTGGATAGCCTTGAACTTATAGACTAGGTATTTTGGTCAGGGTGCTGGCCTTGAACTCAGAGAGATCCATCTACATCTGCCTCCGGAATGCAGGGATTAAAGACTTACACCACCATGCTACACTACCATTTGAGACAGGAGCTCATTGGTGTGGCTTACCTGCCCCTGTCTCCACATCCCAGCTCTGGATTTCAGGTGAGCTTACATAGCCACACTTAGCGATCTTCCCTGGAAGCTGGAGACTGAGGCCTCACACTTGTCACACAAGAATTTTCCTGACTGAGCTAGTTTTTTCTCTTCGAGAGTTCTATCTCCAAAATTCATGCTGCAACTGAAAAAAAAAATTAAAAGAATCTGTTGTTGTACTTATCTTTTTAATTATTATAATATATCCACAAGCTAATAAAACTAAAGTGCAAAACAGTTGTAGAGAGAGGTTTAAACTTGGTTCATGATTAACAGTGTTACGCTGAGAAAAGGAAGACACAGTGTGGACCAATCAGCACACTTAAAAATGATTGTTTAACCTGCATGTCACCTTTATTCCCTATGATACTTGGTGGAAAAGTCAAGAGCTTAGAAAAAATATGATTTTGTAACTAGAAGAAAATGAAATTTTATTGAAAGAAGCAAGAGAGTCCTTATTCACTGAATACCTCAAATATTTATAAAAGGACTTATGGTATGCCTGATATTCTACTTTAGGAAAATGGCCTCAGATAATTCCTAAAGTTTGTTTCCAATTTTCAGGATATTTGCTTTGGGTTATTCCTCTTGAGATTCAGTCACTCAGAAACACACCTATAATAACTAGAGCCTTCCCTAGTTATCAAGAATCTTTAGATTTCAAGAGAAAAAAATGCTTCTAGAACTCTCTAGGATAAAGGGTCACTCTGTGTCTCTTCTTGGTTTTTTCCAGAGCATGTGCCTCTACATTTTATGACTAAAAAGTTAAAACTAGACACCCTTAGACTGGACTTGGTGGCACATGCCCTGAATCCCAGTACTCAAGAGGCCACTACAGACAGATCTCTGGATTCCAGTCTAGCCTCATCTACATAGTGAACTTCATACCAGCCTGGGATGCCAGATGAGATTCTTCCTCAAACAAACAAAATAAACAAAAACAAAAATAAGTGACTCTTTAGGTTTTCCAGTGCCTTGGTTTCAGGGTTTCTTGTTTGCTCGGTTGGTTGGTTGGTTGGTTGGATTTGTTTGTTTGATTGGTTGGTTGGTTAGTTGGTTGGTTAGTTTTTTTCCTGACTTGAGCGCTGGCTGGTGGAAAGGAAGAAGTCTTCTGTGCCAGGTCATATTCTTAGCTTTGTTAGCCTGAGAAGTATGAAAAAAAATAGAAACTCTCCACCAGCATCCCTTCTGTCCCTTCCAGCTCTGTGGTATGAGGAAGCCCTCTGACTCCAGTGTGCAGGCTCCAGCCTGTGCAGGATTTTTCCTGTCCATTGTATTTGCAGTGGAGCTCGGTGATTGGGCAGTAGAAGAGATGGTGCAGCTGGGAGTTGGGAGGAGGAAGGAAAGGGAGGAGAAGAGGAAGGAAGCAAAATGGAAGAAGATGGGCGTGTCTCTAGGAGTCTCAGGTAATTATTCATATCAAAGGGTTAGATATTGGATTAACAGTTCTGACTGTGTGGGCATCTTGTGTATTGAGCATTTGCTGATATATAAATCTATTGGATAATCTTAAACATTAAGAGTCTCATTTCTACCGGGTACTAGAACTGTTATATCTACCGCATGGTGGTGGCGGTTATTTTCTGGGGTTTGGGGCATGGACTCCATGAAGCTGACCGTTGGAGGCAGCCGCCATGCTAACATCTTACAGGTCCCGGGCTGGTGCTCTTGGGCTAGCCGTTGCCGCTGCTAGAGCGGGAACAAGGTGGCAGCCTGGGAGCTAGCGGAGCCTCGCCAATATTTTAAAATTCTCCTGCTACACCAGCCTTTAAGAGCACCAGAAGAGAATGCCTATTCCAATATTTAAAGTATTTATTGTGGCCTTGAAATGATGGCTCTCCTTCTACTACACTTAGTAAAATACTGTAGCCTGCAGGTATAGCTTCTGTGATGGAACGACTCTATACTATCCTAGAAGACTAATCTGGAGACCCAGACCTTTAGGATTTCCAATCTTGTTTTGAGAAAATGTTTAACTCACTCTTTTAACCTTTTCTGTTTCTGCGTCTTGTGCTTCCTATTTTGTGCAGGTCATCCTTGTCGTTTATAGGTTTCAGCTCTACTGAGCTATGCAGACAATGCACTGCTTAACATTGTTGAGGTTTCTAGCCCGCCGTCAACATGGGTCTGGCTCACGGACTCTCAGCTGATCTAACTCTCTGCTTTGGTACTTGTCATAAAAATTCAAAAGTAAACTGGCATGGCATTGGAGGGGCCCAGCTTCTCATCCTCCATTGTGTCATAAACACCTCGGGAGCTGGAACAGAGTCTCAATCCTGTGGTCATCACAACTTGCAAAGCTCTAATGCCCATCGTCTGCGTTGCTCTCTAGCCTTAGAGTGAGAATGAACATTTCTCTCCTCAACTCTCTTCAAACTGTGCAATGAAGGAACTAGGATTTCTCTTATTAGGTGTCAATAGTAGTACAAGAGGCAGACTGAGGTGGGGGGAGAAGAGAGTGCTCTGAGGATAGAGGCACTTGCTACCAAGCCTGATGACATGGGTTTGATCTCTGAGAAAGCTGACCCTTGTAAGTTGTCCTCTGATCTCCACATATACACAAATAAACAAACAAATGAATACATTTTAGTCAAAATATTTTATTAAAATAAAACAACAAGGTGGCGCATGCCTGAAATCGCACCACTTGGGAGGCTAAGACAAGAGAATAGAATCTCAAGCTCAAGGCTGCCTGGTTCCTATAGCAATAACAACAACAAAATGAGCATGGAGCAAAAAGGGCAGAGATGGAAGAAAAGAAGAGAGTGAGAGGGGGGAAAGGAGGGAGGGAAGAAAGGAGGGAGGCAAGGACTCAAAGCTAAACAAGTCTTCAGCATGTTTTCTATGAAATGCAAACATTTTGGGGATAATTAAGGTTTTTTTTTTTACTCATTTCACAACTAGTTGGAATTTTTTCAATCTGATTAATCTTTGTTTCAGTTTTAATGAAGAATTGTTAAATAGCAAGCATTAATTTAAAAATATTCATTAAAAATTTCTACTCTGCTATAGACTGTAATCTCTCCCCTTATGAATCTTGCAAATGAATTGCGAGACAATGGTACAATTCACTGCACACATGAGAAACACTATTATGTTTGGAAATAAAATGTTGTGCGTACTCACAAGAAGGGAGACTACCTCAGTTTAGGGAAACTAAGAAAAGCTTCAGGCAAGGAGAGACATCCTGGTGTGTGTTCACATGATGGGTTGGGCTGAGCTCAAGGGTATGGGGTGGGCCACACAGGTATTCTGTAATGGGTTAAATGACAGGATTTGGTGACATTATTTGTTGTAACTTATTTATCTTTATTTACATTTTAAACAGTATATGAAGTGGCTGAGCTGATCCCAGTCATATAGGCTTCAGAACAAGAGAAGAGAAAAAAATGTTCAATACATATTTTGGAAGAAATGAATTAATCTGAGCTTTGGTGAATATACTGGAAATGTCACCACACAGGGTGGAAAAATTAAAGGCTAACAAGAATTAGCATGAATAGGGGGGCCACTGCTTCTTAGGTTTGTACCTGCAAACACTTGTACCCCAAAGGTTAGTTGCCTTGTGAAGTTCTTCAAAAAGCCATAAAATTAGCCAATTGGACATCTATTGTGGACAGAAGTACAATATCCCAGGTTAGAGCAAGACAGGACAAGGCATTTCTCTCCTCAACCATCGGGGTAGACGAACAGCAAGTGGCTCTGATGACTGGGGTGGAGGGATGCCTCCATGCTGTTCTCCAGTATCTTCAGCTGCAAAGAGAATGTTGCCTTGAGCTACCTGCAGCCATGGAGCTTACACTGCTTGCTACAAAACACTGTCCCTCTTTTGTCCTTTCTTAAAGCATGCTTGGATTTCATATTCCATAATTCCAGACACCCTGATAGTGGTATTAAGGGAGATAATCTTTGTCAGCTGTACTTCTAACAAAGGCTTAACACCTCAAACATACAGAAAACTCAGAAAACAGGGACCAAAATCAAAGAGGACAAACAACCCAATTTTAAAATGGGCTGTAGGACTAAACAGAGAACTCTTAAATAAAGATGGCTTTGCTAGGGACCTAAGCAAAGGCTCCACATTCTTAGGCATCAAGAAAACATGGCTCAAAACTACTTCATAACTGTCTCTCATCCTGATCCACAGCCATCAAGAATATAAATGACAATTAATGTTGGCATTCATCTGGGGATAGTGAAACCCTCATGCACTGCTAGTTTGTACTGTGAACTAGCATAACTACTTTGGCAATCTGTCTAGATATTTCTTCTAAAAACTAGAATTATATCTACCATATGACCAAACTAAACCACTATGGGCACATATCCAAAAACTTATATCCTTCTACAGAAATACTTACACTTCCTTATTGATTGTTCCACTAGACAATTAATTCAAGCAATCAACTGAAGAAATGATATTAAAAATGTGGTACATATACACAGTGGGATTTTACTCAACTGCAAAGAAGAATGAAATTTGCCACAAAAAAAAAATGGATTGAACTTGGAAAAGTTATACTGAGTGAGATTATCTAGGACCAGGAAGATAAAAATAAACTCTCTCTCTCTCTCTCTCTCTCTCTCTCTCTCTCTCTCTCTCTCTCTCTCTCTGTGTGTGTGTGTGTGTGTGTGTGTGTGTGTGTGTGTGTGTCTCCTCCCTCTCTCTTTCGGTGGGTGGTACCCAAAGGAGGAGGATGGTAGAATACAGACAAGAAGAAAGTGTAGAGGGAAAGTCTTAGGGAGGGGGCTAATCAAGGATGTGAGTAGGATCAGGCACATGAGGAAGCTGTTGTGAGGGGAAAAAAAGCAAAAATGAAGCCACTGTCTTGCAAACAATTTGTAGAAACAATAATATGTTAGAAGGGAAATACTTTACATGTCTAGAAAATTCTTCCTGGAAGCCATGGTTAAAACAACTTCCGAATCCAAGTGTGGGGCACTTTCATTCTTGTTGCTGTGATAAAATACCTAGACTTCACAATTCCAGGCTACTCTTCATCACTAAATAAAATGTTTTTCTTGTTTTTTTTTATGTGTTTATATTTTATTGGATAATTTATTTATTTATATTTCAGATGTCATCCTCTTTCCCAGTTTCCTCCCCCTAGAACACCCCTATTCTATCCCCCTCCTCCTTTTTTGCTTTTATACCATTTTAATTAAATGCAAGTATTAAGGTCAGTTATAGCTTGAGGGACTAGTAATATGATAGATGCAAATAGTCAAGGAACAAGCAAGACAGTAAACACAAATAGTCAAAGAACAAGCAAGGCAATAAACAAAGTTCCATGATCACTGTTTCTAAGGGCTTAACAGGATGAACAAAATATCTGAGCCTACTTCCCTGTCCTAGCCCAAAGTCATTTTCATGTCTGAAGTCTACTTCCTTGAGAATTTAAGGTGGCAGGAACTTGCATGTCTACACATCTACAGTCAAGAGCAAGAGAAACATGTTTGTGCATGTTTACCTATTTTCAAGACCCTCTCAATGCTCACACAGCCCAGGACCCAAAGCTAGGGAACCGGCTGCTACCAATGAGCAGGGCTTCCTACCTCAATTACAGCCATTAAGACAACCCCTCCAGAGACATCCCCCAAGCCAATTCAAAATGTAGGCATTCCCTAATTGACACTCTCTTCCTATGTAGTTCTAGACTATGGCAAGTTGACAAGTAAAATGTAACTGTGTGGAAAGCCACACAGACCCCCAAAACAAGTCCTCTTGATTGCCTATCAGAACTAAAAGACACAGCCATATTGCTGAAGACAATACACTACACACCTTGGTCACAAGATACAGACAAATCTATCTGGAACTGACTGGAACTGACCTGAAAGCTTTGGCCCAGTTGGCTGGCTTTCACAAAGAAGGCAGCCTGTTGGAGAGAAGAGTTCTCAAGCTTTCTTTCTGACTGTGAACTTAAAAATCTTCCAACCTTCAGGAAAGATGTGCTCACTTATGCAACAGTTCATAGATGTTATCAGGGTAACCAGCCACTCTATAATTAAATTGAGGTGTCACTACAGAAAGGGATCCATACTTTGTAGTGTAAACCCATTGAAAATGAACTCTCTCTCTCTCTCTCTCTCTCTCTCTCTCTCTCTCTCTCTCTCACACACACACACACACACACACACACACACACACACACACATTTGCAAAAGAGACTTGTAGGGAAGGAGAAAAGTTATGAAGAAAAGAAGATGGGAGAGGGTATGGATAAGAGTCATTGGGATGTAGTATACACATACAAGAAATATTCAAAAACCATGCTCCATGACTCTCACCCTGGTAATACCATTACAAAGATTGTCTCCTAGAAGAATATTGAACTTCCAATTTGAGAAACATATTCCATGATACATTCTCTAAACATAAAAAATACTTTCATAACATAGAAGCTAGAAATAACCTTGGCTTTGTAGAATTGAAACAAAAGAAGAAAAAAAAAAAGATAGGAGATTTGTTCATGTTAGAAAGACTACCTTAATCTAAGCCACAAAGGACCTGGGTACAACTAAAATCAGCTATGTCAGCTTCCTGACCAACTTCATGACCGTGTGTTGTTCGTAAGCAGCAATAAAGTCAGGATGAGCCTCTCCTGACCTTCTACAACCAAGATAACAAACTGTCATTTTACCTAGTTTAGCCCAGGCATTTCATGTTCATACTGCAACCCCAGACCCCAGAGAGCAATCGCTGGCTTTCCACTCAGTAGATGGCGTTAGCCTCAGTTTTTTCACCTACAAAACAGAAACACAAATAATTTCTTCATATAACTATTGTTTACAGAGTGCATGCTGGGTTAAATATTTACTGCAAAATCTCAACCCCGTATGTCTTCTGAAACTAGTGGTTATTATTCTTGATGAGTTCCTTTTTTCTTTTTCTTTTTTCTTTTTTCTTTTTCTTTTTTTTTTTTTTTTGATAAAAAGCATGTCTTTTTCTCCTCCAGAGACATGTCTCCAATTTTGAATTCATTGTTTGCTTGAAAATAATTAACATGTTTGCTGCACTCAGTGCTGCTCATTTTTAAAAGGTAGGAGCAAGAGACTTTAGCTCTATGTGACCACTTCAAGAATAGTCTTTCTAATAACACGAATGCTTTGTGGTTTGAATCTTTCATTATACACTCGTGTATGGCACATTGAGAAGGATTCTCATCTGGCTTAGATCTGGAAAACAAAATGTGCGTAGCTGCAAATCAATTATGATATTCAAGTATTTTCAAGACAGCTGAGTGGGATATGTTGAACTGTGCTTGTGTGATTAGCTTCATTGATTTCTAGAGAAAATGTGGTACTTCGCTTCAATAAGTATAGTAGTTCAGTAGTTCAAGGAAGTTTACTCTTCCTTTGAAATTCACAAGGAATATACTATACAAAGCCAGCCATTGTAAGGGTCATAACTATAATTCATTAAGCAAGGTGCCTCAGGAAGACCTGTAATTGGTCTCCCAATTTGAACGTATTAGACCATCTCAAAACACAGATGTGTATTTTCAGTCTTACTTAAAGATTATGGCATGCAATTACTTGCAAACAACTATTGATTACTTTAAAAATAAATACAGATCCATCACATGGGAGTCTCCACTGTTCCTTTTGTTCAAAAATGTTTTACTGTCTTGTAGTTGAAATAATGATGTCTCGTGCCTGGAAGATGATAAGCCATTCATTAAAAAACATGGAGGCTTTTAACACAATGAAAAAACCCAAGCAGAAAGCCGATGGTTAATGGATCTGCAAGAATAACAGACATGAAAGTTGGTGAACTCCTAACTCAATCAGTCTTTCCATCTATCCATCTAATTACTTCAATGGCGCCTATGATCAAAGTTATTTAGGTTCACTGACAGACATATGAGAATTTCCACATAATAAATGCGAGAAGGAAGCTTTCCACATGTCTGTACTTGAATGAAGGCATATTGATGTATGTTGGCTTAATGACACAATGTCTAGAATGTTCTCTAAGCTCCCTGGGCAGGATTTAGTACAAAAATTGAAGCATAAACTTTTTTGCTTGTCTTGTTTTTCTGGGGAGGGGGCGTTTCCTTGCTACCCCGGGTAGCATTTGACCAATTAACTGTTATCAACAACTTAAGGTTCAATAAGTTCAAAATCAGGCAAGCACTTCTGATTGTGCAGAACAGTTGAACTGTTGTGTGTCAAATCAGAAATGGCTAGCATGATAATGGCAAAACCAAAACTGAGTAACACTACACCTGCAACTGCTAGCCCATCACCCTGACCATCCAGTTCAGTGTCCTGAGGCACGGGGGCCGCAGTCCTGAGGAATGAATAAATAGTTCCAAGAGAGTCTGAAAACACTGGTTTCAAGTGTTTGCACAGATTAATGTTGAAACTATTTTCTCAGGGCTCTTCTAGTAATTGGCTTTTTACTTTCTTATACTATTGGAGGTCCTGGAGATTCAAATGTAGAATTCCAAATCTGACCTTCGTATTCCTTTCCTGATTATCCCAGTTTGTCTCTCTTGAGGTGATAAGAATGAAAAGTTTCTGTGGCCGTATCCTGTCTGCCAGTTGTCTGTCTATCTGCCCTACAGACTCATGCAAAGGCTTTGTCTGTGAGCTCTTATATCTGTTTCATTTGCTGTAAGGATTAAAGCCAAATGACAGGGTGGGTGGCACCTTTGGACCCCTCTCCCTTATATCCTCACCACATAATTATCAAGTGTTGTATATATATATATATATATATATATATATATATATATATTATATTATATTATATTATATTATATTATATATATATTCTGTCTAAACTCCACCTCCACAGTTACCTGGCAACAGCCAGGTATGCTCCTCCACACAGTTACCTGGTAACCACCAGGTAGGCTTGGTCCACTATAAAAGGGGCTGCTTGCCCCTCCTCTCTCTCTTCCTCCCATACTCTCTTAATTTTACCCCCATTACCCTCTTGCCTCTCTGTCCCCTCTCCCTTTCCCTTCCCCCTCTCTCCGCGTGGTCATGGCTCTCTCTCTGTCTCTCTCTGTCTCTGTCTCTCTGTCTCTCTGTCTCTCTCTCTCTTTCTCTCTCTCTCTCTCTCTCTCTCTCTCTCTCTGTCTCTCTCTCTCTCTCTCTCTCTGTCTCTCTCTCTGCTTCTACTACCCTCCTGACTCCCCTCCCCATGCCCTCAATAAACTCTATTCTATACTATACTGGTGTATGACTGGTCCCTCATGGGAAGAGATGCCTCTACATGAGTTCGCTGAGACATCTCCTTCCCCATACCTCTCCACACACCCACAGAACACACTCTCTTTATCTCTTTATCTTTTTTATAAACACTTCAATGTGTGTGTGTGTGTGTGTGTGTGTGTGTGTGTGTGTGTGTGTATTGTCCTTTGATTTCATCCTTCTGACAGAAGCCAGTAAAGCTCTCCCAAGGCTGTGAGATCTCTTCCCCAAGCAAAATTCCCATGGTAGGATGGGAGCAGTTATTTCCGAAGGGCTTAGCTACATGGCATTAGAGGCAATGTTGTTCTAAATTTCCATCTGAGGATAATAGCACATATTTGACTAGACTGTGTTGGCAGTACTCACAGGAACATGAGCTGGTTATCTTATTCATTCAGTCAGTCATTCATGAATTCAGTCAATACATGTCTGCATTCAATAAATATATTACATATTTACCTATTCTGGAAACGACGGGGTCTGCTGTTCCAATTGAAGATTGAATTTTCATGAAAAAGTTAACTTTTTTTCATTCTTTGGCTTTTTGAGATTTCAAAACTCACAGTTAACATACAAAAACTTTCTACGAAACTGCATAATTTTTCAAGAGCTTACAATTTCTAATTCCTACTTACACCAGAGAAGCCTCTAGGTTTATATGACTTTCTTTCCCCCACCTTCCCTGTTATTACAAATGGCATGTGTAGGGTTGTTCTAAATGCCTACCAGCTACACACAATTTGACTTTCGAGCTTCCCAGGTGTTTATCATGCCAGCAAAGCAATGTAATGCCTTCTCTGTTACTGCACTTTTTCTAGGCTTAGGCAAAAGACAGAAGCTTGATTGGGGGTCTCTCTCCATATGCTTAGGTTACCCAACATTACTCTAAATACTAATCAAGCCAGGGTCAGAGGTCCTTTGTCACATAGCAAGATCATAAATGCATGGTAGACACTGTTTTGTTTTTTTTTTTTTTTTAATTTTAAATGTAAAATCTATTTTGGTGATGGGTTATAGTTCGGAATCTGTTAGGGTATAATAATCGGTTCTCAAGATCTACCCAGAGGGTCCTCAGTTTTCTCTGGGACCTGTGAGAAACCATTTGACTGTACTTGGGTATCCATTGTGAAGATTCTGTCTTTACTCTTTTATTGCTGGTATCTCTTTTTGCAAATAAAAGTGTTGTAAGTATTGCATAATATTGGAAGAAAGGTTGTTTAGAACTTATTCTTTGCAACTTGTCTGTTGAAGCTATTTGAAAGAAAACTATAAAGGAAGACGCATCGTGGCTCACAGGACTGAGAGGAGCCATCCAGGCACCTTGATTGTTTTCTGACAAAGAAAATGGTGTTTGGTACTTAGCAAACATTATCTTCCTGAGGAAAATCAATACAGCTCATTTTATCATAAGCTGATGTAGGACTAAAATCCAGATGAAGTGAAATGTGAATTTGTTTCCTTTTACAAAGCCAAGGTGGGAGCTGAGGGGCAAAGGTCCTTGGTGCTCTTTGCTGGGGAGCGGTGGCAGTTGTCTGTCACACAGGCCTGCTCTGAACATCTGCAGTTGGCAACAGCTAACATATGGAAATAAAGCCTTTTTGTTAAGTGATTAGATGCTCTGGGCTTCAAAGAGAGTTCCAGCATCTTAATTACTTGGAATTTAGCTACTCGGTTTAAGGAAAATATTCAAGGTGAAAACACACAGCCGAATTAAGCAGTATTATTTCAACCCTGAAACTGAAGCTTTATCTTTATCACAGCGGCGTTACCCTGCAACGGAAAACTGAATTTATGTTAATCAGCATTCCTGATTACAGATAGGGAAAGTGTGGGGATTTTTCAGAGCCCTCCTTTTTTATTACAAATGAAATGTCACCAAGATGGTTTACAGAGAAATATTTTGCAAAGGATAAAAGGCTCTTTGGGTTCTGATAAACAGACTAAGTTCTGAAATGCACCACTTCTTGAACTTTTTATGCATAAAACATTTAAGTTACTTCATTTACATAAATGATTGGATTGTTTGGCTGTCACTGCCTCAGATGGACCTATGTGGCCTTTCTTTAAGTACATTTAGTGACTTGAGTACATTAGAATGCAATTTGTCTTGAATAAGGAAAACTTGAAGATGAAGTAGCTGTAAATAACTAAGTAAATAAAGCCAGAACAATGTGAAGGAGAGGCACAGAGCTGGAAATTGAATAGATGGAAGAATTGCAAGCTCTGAATATTGATTCAGGACTCTAGCTCTCAGCATATCTGCCTGTCTTATTTGTTCTATGTTTTGTGTTGTTAAGTAGGTCAAGCAAAACCATAAGCATATAACCATCTTTATTATTCTGCATATAATTGCTACCAGGTTGTCTACCTTCTTGAACGGAAGTTGAATAACCAGTCTTCTAGAAATTGATTATAGAAGTAACTCTGTTTTAGTATCAGGTTATGTTTAGGATAAACTGACTTAGAAAATTCTCTGTGACTTCACAAAGTTCTCAGGACTTTCTTCAACGTGTCTGATAGTTATTTCTGCCTGGTGAGGGAAGCCATCACATGAACGGCCAAGTTTTGTCACTAGTTCAGTTGTCAGCCAAATAACATGGGGTGGATGTCTCTGTATATCAGGGCAGTTTCATACTTCATATGACTCAGCACTCATCCATACCAGTCTGACAGAAAATATTCATATTTCAATGCAAGCCTATAGAGTAGATAGGCCATAGACCAGTGCAAGGCCACTTAGGTGGTCCAAGATTTTAGGGTTCGATTTTTAATAGCCAGTGCTTCTTAATTAACTAGAAGGTAGAATGCAGAAGGCGAAATTTTTGCTGAAAATAGTTTTAGGGTAATGACTTCCAAATCACCCTCAGAGTAGGAACTCAATTGAGCTTGAGGCGAGGGGTGTGACTCAGTTAGGTTTGCAGGATACCTGTCCATTGTACAAAAAGGAAACCCTTGTCACTTCTCAGAACTGCATAAAGCAGTGCTGGTGGTAAATACTTTTAATCTTGGCTGTGGGAGTCAAGATTAAAAGTATATACCACTGTGGGAGTTCTGGCTATAACATTGGAAGTTCAAGTTCATCCTAAGCTACCTGATGATTTTGAAGCTAGTCTATACATGCTATGCATGTGAGAGCTTATCTAAGAAAGGAAGAAAGAGAGAAAGAGAGAAAGAGAGAAAGAAAGAAAGAAAGAAAGAAAGAAAGAAAGAAAGAAAGAAAGAAAAGAAAGTGAAAAGGGGAAATGGGGGGAGAAAAGAAAAAAAAGGAAAAATTTTAAAAAGAAGAGGAGGCAGAAGAGGAGGAGGAAGAGAAGGAAGATAACCATGACAACCACCTTGGGTAACATTGGCCCAGCAATGGACACATTTCTTCTGAACCTGCTTTAAAATCCATACTTCACCAAGAACTCAGGCAATCAGAGTGGAGACACTGCCTGAGAGTTCCTGCTGATGGCCATGGGAAGCTCCTTGGATAGGTGCTCCTTTTTGAGAGTGATACGTTCTTATAACTTCGGCTGTTGGCGGCATTGAGTTCCCAGCATTTATGACTGTCTACACATGTCACACTTTTGGCTGAATCAGACAAATACACAAGAAGGATAGCAACCAGTGCTTGAACACCGCAGAAGTATCACACCCTGGAATAAAGTCCCCCAGGATTACAGAATTACTGTAGTCTATGCGCTTGGAAAACAGGTTTAAAACATGCCGTGATCTACATGTGATTTGTTTAATTACATCCAGTATCTAAACTGTATCCAAAACAAAAAGAAGTAAAAATACATATCCCACATTGGAGTTGTGTTTAAAAGGATGCACATGACAGTCTCTCTGTCTGTTGACAGGATTAAAATACCCAAATGTTGACACTGGTTCCTAGCACTAGGTGTGCTCACATTTTACTCTAAATCTCTTTCCCTTGTGGCATGAGCCTTACATACAAAGAAAAGGAAAAAAAAAAAGGAGAAAAACTTCCATTTTTTTTCTTGATGGAAATTTATTCTCTTGCTTTTTTGCCCATCCTCATCTCCCGTGACAGCAATTTTGGGTTTGTTCTTCAATTTAATTTGATCATGCTTAACATAGTGAGAAAGATCAGGCTAATCTAGCTTTCTCTTTTGGATCATTCACTACAAAATGTCCTAGAGCCTACTAAATGGCAGGCTTGTCTCACAACTGAACTTACAAGAAGCATCCTTAGACATCTCCATAATGTTTCCTTCAAAGTATTTGAAAGTTAAAAAAAAAAAAAAAAAAAAAAAAAAAAAAAAAAAAAAAAAAAAACCCTCAGAGATTAAATCTTCTCTGAAAGAGTTAATTAGCTTTCAGTCTGTGCTGTGTTATTAAATGTGCTTTGGAAAACTCATAAATCACACAAATCATGAGAGATCAAGGCAATGAGAGAAGGAGAGTGGGTACAGGGAGGGAGGGAGGGAAAGATGGATGGAGGCAGGGGAACCTTTACTTTCAGTTAAAAAACAAACTCTTAACGAAAGAATCTATTAATATGTGATGATTTGTAAAATGATTCAATCTATCCCCAATTTCTTTGTGTACAATACAAAAGGCATATTAACATAACTTATTTCTTTAGAAAATCCTCATACAGTTGAGCCAGCTGAATTAGGGAAAGGGATTATCTTTTCATAAAATGTTTGCTGTATGTATAATATAGGATGTCTGTATGTGTGTACATGTATGTTCTCTGTACCATTAATGGCACATTTTATAATTTCTGAGAACTGTTTCTATTTAAAATACAGCATCATTTTTCATGGTTGGATTTTGTTGTTATTTTGCAGTACTTGGGATGGAACCCAGGACCTCCTACATTCTAGGGAACATGTCCACAACTGAGCTACAAAAAATCCCTTTTCTTATTTCGTGTTTTAGCATAGAATCTGGCTAAGCTGCCCAGGCTGGCCTTGAACTCTCTAGTCTTCTCAGTAACTGAGATGACAGGCCTGTCCCACTAGCTCAGTTATCTGTGCAGTTTTATATCCCACAGCTCTTCAGAAACCACCCCCTCAATTTATAAAAGAAACGCATGGGCTGGAGGGATTCTTCCATGGTTAACAGAGTTCACTGTTCTTACAGAGGATGAAGTTCAGATCCTCGCATTCACTCTGAGAAGCCTACAACTTCCTGTAATTCTAGCACCAGTGGATCCCACAACTTCCTTTGACTTCTCAGGATACCTACATTGAAGGCACATACCTACACACAGACATGCAGACAGTTACACATAATTGAAGTTAAATAAATCTCTTTTAAAAAGAGGAACGCCATTTCTTCCTTTGAAGTGATTCAAAATAAATTCTGACAGTATGAAGAGTTGAGCATCACTGTGTTTTTAAACACAACATGGAGTTACAGGTTAATAGTAATATATCAAAAGGAAAATGGAGAAAGGATGTTAAAATTTACAATTCTGCCCTCCACATGGCTCCCCATTCCTGGTCTGCTTCCTTCCAACCATGGAAAGATGTGTTTGGCTTTATTTTCACGGTTCTGGTAGTGAACAACAGGAGGTCTTTGCGTAAGTTCTGAGGTGCATCACTTCCAACTCCTGACATGTTAAGGCTTCAAGTTTTCTGCATCCTCCCTAAATTGTCAAGAAGTAGATATGATAAGCTACTTTATGGTGTGGTACATCTGAGAGAAAGCTATGTAACTCACATCGTGAAATGATGTGCATTCTGAAGTCCTTTTTTTCTGATGTGAGCTATCCCTCTCTGATAAACAGTGTACATTTGTATAATTAAGATTTCAAGTAACTAAAAAATCCAGGAGTTGTTTCTATGTTGATAGCTTTTGTTTCTAATAAGAAGCTGAAGCTAGGGGCCTCATAGAAACCCTCTGAACAGTTAAAGGTATTTGTTGAACTCCTGCAGGGTGAGGAGTTCTGTGCTGGTAGAAAGCTGAGGTATTTCAAAGAATCCTCAACGTTTCTTACTTTGCCCAGGTGGCGATGCTGTGCCAAGAGAGTCAGATGTACATCTTAGTAAAAAGGCAATATGCATTTGTCTTAATACCCAGACATTAGTGCTGCTCTCAGCCTGGGTCAGAGAACCTTGTTTTACAGAGGGCAAAGGTTAATGCAATCTCACCACTTGTCACAGTGTGGAGAATGTCTGGTTGCTAAGTGCTCAGTCCCAGGCATACAAAAGTATCATCTGCAAGGCCATGATAGATCCCATGATAGAAGGAAAGATCATAGGAGAGGAGACAGAAAGATTACAAGGCCTGGAGTATGGAGAAGAAAGAGAAGGAAGGCTGTCCAATCACAAGCAGAGCCACTGTGGCTCCCTGCACAAGATGTGCATATGCAGAAGGACATTGAGGAAGGATAGGGGAAACTGGGGAGAAGAAGCAAGCAGAAAAGAGAATAAAATTGATGAGAGGATTGCTAAATATGATCACAATCTAGCCTATATACTCATGTAATTATCAAATTAAAAACTTTAAAAGAAAGCTTGGGAGTGTCAGGTTCATTGCAGCCCATTGTGAAGTACATCCTAACTATGTTTATATCTTCTCTGTGTGTGTATGTGCATGATGCATTGGGTATATGTGTATGGTTAAATGTGGGGGTGTCGGCTAGGTGCTAACATTGAGTGCCTTCCTCGATGCCTATCTAATTTTCCTGAGACAGATTGTCTTGCTAAGAATTGAGCCACTGAGTGCCTGCCTGGGCTCTCAGTTCCAGGAGTATTCTGGTTTTCATGTCCCAAATATAAGTAAAACAAATTTACTTATATTTGTTTCCAGTTTTATGGTATTTCAACTCAAGGTCCATAGAAGGTTCTCACAAATTAGTCTTGGTTTCACACATAAGAAAGAACAGAATCCATGCCCCAATATCACTGCAGAAAATGTTCAGTAATTTGCTGGACCTGCCATGGAGAATATTAGCAGAATGACTGGCTTGTTTCTGGTATATATTTTAGTGCTTCCCTTATTTAACTAAGTTAAATAGTATATAGATGTCACATAGTATATAGATGTCAATTGTCTCTCTGTTTTACAGGTAAGAAAGCTGAGGCTAAAAGAACTAAATGGCAGCCTAAAGTCACCCAACTTTCTAGGTAGTCTAAATGTGAATTCTTAAATGAATTCTTAAAGATTTTCTTTTTAAAAAGTATTGTCGTGCATCAATGTGGAGAGGCCCTTGGTCCTGTGAAAGCTCGATGCCCCAGTGTTGGGCAATTCGAGGGTAGGGAGGCAGGAGTGGGTGGGTAGGTGGGGAAACACCCTCATAGAAGCAGGTGAAAGGGGGATAGGATGGGGGCTAAGGGGAAAGGGTGAACCGGGAAAGAGGATAACATTTGAAATGTAAATAAAGGAACTATCCAGTAAAAAATAATAAAATAAAAGTTATTTATGTGTATGTGTGTTTGTATGAGTGTAAGTGATATGTCAGGGTGCCGTAGATAGCTGGAGCTGGAGTACCAGTGGGGTGAGAAGCACCTGATGTGGACTCTGGGAGCCAGCTTTTCATTCTACAGGAACAGCACCAACTCATGTCTCCAGACTCAGGAAGAGGATTCTTAAGGGTGTTTTTGTTTTTGTTGTTTTTGGTGCCTTGAGAGAACTAAATACAAACACAAGCTTCACAGGAAAGTGCCTAATCATGATGTCTAAAAACACTCTGACCTTCCTATAAACAGACAAGACTTTGAACAGAACAGAAATTCTTCAAAACATCAAGAACTTAATTGAAATCAAAAGTTGACTTGGTTCCAGGGAAGAGAAAACAATGAACTTTGGTCCATTTTCTCTCTCTGCCCCTGACCCCTCTCTCCTTTCTGTTTGTCTGTCTATGTATGTATGTATGTATGTATGTATGTATGTATGTATCTATCTATCTATCTATCTATCTATCTATCTATCTATCTACCTACCTACCATCTATATAAAATATCTCCCTCCCTCCTTCCCTCCCTCTCCTTCCCCCCCCATCTGTGTAAACTAGTCTTCAGTTTTCTAGATCAGATATTTGTCTGATTTCTCAAAATATTTCCACTTTCTTGCAAAACGCTTTCATTCTATCCCCAAATCACTCTTCTGAGAATTGCAAAGGTGGAGTCAGGAGGAGCCTGGTCTCTCAGAACCATCCTGATTCTGATGTGGTTTCAGCACAGTCTTTAAAGCACAAGATTTCCTATAAACACGCAAGGCTTAACCTGGCCAGCTTTTGCCCAGATTATCATCAGGACTGTTTTCCATTCACTAAGTATTTTTGATTTAAGTTCATCAGCATGAGGCCAGTTAGCACAAGTCCCCCACTATATATCAAGGCAGTAGAAAGCCTTGAAAATCAATGACATTACCTGTGATGCCTTATCCTAGATACCTTTGTAGTGCCTGTTACCTGGTACCATCTTTCTTGTTGAGGAACTACATTAAATTGACTTGCTGAAGTATCCCTATTCTTTACTTAGTCTATGCTCTTCAGAGACAGGGATTGCACTCTGGATTCCATCACAAGGCAGAACTCTGGACTTCATCCTTTTTTCAGAGGTTCATGGTGAATGACTCTTACTGAACATCTGAGAATCCAAAGTCTTTACACTCCCATGATACACAGTGCCATCCTCAGGACGGCTACCCTTAGTAGAAGATTAATCTATGGGATGCCAAGTAAAGAGATAGAAATAATGTTAGCTCTTGCTATGGGTGTTTTGGTTTGATTTTGTTAGATTTTGAGAGCCATTGCCAAGAGCAAATTTAGGAATTAGCTTAATATTGAAGCGTTTTCGTGACTTCACAGGATGAGTGTCAGATATCACTTTTTGATAACAAGTGGCTTAATAAAAAGAAATGCCTAGATCTATGTCTTCAAAGATACCTTTAAAGACATTGCAGTGTATCTACTTTAGTCAAAATGTCCTAGGAAGCGCTAAGTAGCTTAGGGAGAAGACAAACCACAGACTCTGTGTGTGTGTGTGTGTGTGTGTGTGTGTGTGTGTGTGTGTGTGTGTGTGTGTGTGCACACGCACGCACGCGCGCTTGATGTTTGATGTTTGATGTTATAATTTCTCTAATTCTTTGGTATTCTCCCCTTTTCCTAATCACATGTTCTGATCATGGCCTTACCCTCCTACATTTCCTACAATATTCTGGGTGTGTTTTTACCTTTGAGCTTTTGTACTGGCTCTATCTATCTAGGAGAAACTAAGTGGCTGATGCCTTTAGCTTGAGTTCCTTCTCTCTCCTCTATGAATTATCTATACCATGTTCTTTGTTGCTGAAATATCATGCTTCTGAGTTTTCTGGGTCCCTCCCTTTAAATGTCAGCATAGTTCTTCAAACCTCCCCTGCACAGTCTTTCCATGTATCGCTTGCACTCTCTGGAACATTTGTCACCATTTAGCTCTGTGTGAGCTTCTTTTCTTCCCCCATGATTTCTCCTCACTTACTGCAATGAAACACTGTCAGGGGTCAGGCAACAGTGTCCCTACTGTCTCTAAGAGCCCTGGGGCTTATTAGCTAATAAAGACATGTTTACTAAACAGAAGAGTCTAACCTTGTACCAAACTGGGATCATTTATATTCATTAAATGTCACACTGTAAGAAAAAAGCTTTGAAGAAGAAATTAAGAAGACAGATGCAAGTGCCTATGAAAGCAGGTAAGAGTGGGAGCATTTGTAAGTACAACAGGAAACATACTGAAGCATCCTTTTACATTTAGGGAAAGTTGTGTCCACTATTTAAGAGTGCATCATAACTTCAGGCACCTGAGTATTGCATTTAGTGAGAATACATTCTTTGTGAACAGACTCTGGGCTAATGTAGGGAGACCTACATAGTTGCATCTGCTCACACTTCTCCAGAAGCAATGCAGGAGGCCTCAATGGGAAAAGTTTGTTCACTACTCATTCCACAGACTGGTCAGAGAAGTAGCATGTGGATTAGCCTCCTTCTTAGAAACAAAATCATAGGGCAGAATTCAAAGGGAAGTGTCTGTTGCCCATCTGCAGAAGGGAGTCAAGGGCCATTGGCAAGGGAATAAGCCTGGAAGGACTTTCTAAGTGTCTATAACCTTCTTTTTTCCCCACACTTGTTATTTTTATCTCTTCTATTTTTTTCCCTCAGGGGAATTAGCAGTAAAGCCCTAAAAACAAAAGCAGTCTGTGTGATTCTGTCAATGGTAGGTAAATAAAAGGTCAGCCTGGCAAGACTTCACACATTTCTGTCTCCCTTCTTGCCAGATAAGAAAAGCCCACAAGATAGGATGGGCTGCAGGGAGGCTATCAGAAAGATGAAAACCAGAGGACCCTTGCCAGCATACAGAGTGTAGCAAGGAGGAAACAATGGAGGACTCCAGCACAGAGGGAGTTCACAGATGGAGTACATAAATATCTCCAGGACCCTCAAACAGAAATCTATTTGTAAATGAATTCATCATGGTGTTAAATACATGTGTGTTATAGCTAGTATATGACGGCCATGTTAATCAAAGGAGCAGGGCTTGGCATTCTTTATGGAATACAGTGGTATATAAGGCATCTCTAAAATCCTCTAACATGGCTAGGTGAGCCTCTGAGGGCAAGTCATAAACTGGCTGCATGAGTACCCTGTGTGACCAGGCAGGACCTATGTGGTCTTCAATTATTGAGTTGAAAACTGTTATGAAGCCCATGTGCCTGCAGAAATACAGGTTAGTGTATTTCTTGGGAGTAAAAAAAAATGTTTCTAAATAGTATAAAGTATCAAATATAATTGGATAAGGGTTCAGAATTCTGCACCTTGATTGAAGAACAAGTTCATAAATTTTTACATACTGAAATGCCTAGTGCCACTATTAGGATACAGCAAATTTAGCAAATACATTAATGATGGTACATGTTTTCCTAATTCAGGAAAACTGAATATCAGCTGTCACTTACTCCTGGGTGACTTTTAATCTTCTTGGGGATACTCCACAGTATCTGGAACTTGCAAGGTTTTCTGCTGACATCTGGCAGGTAAAGTACAGATGTGCTTTATAGCATTCGACAATTGTATGAAGAAACTGAACAGTCTAGTGTAGCAGGGAACCAATAGAGAAACATGGTTCCTCAAATGTTAGACAATGAAACTTAGCGACAGTCACTCAAAACAGACCAAAACCTGTGTGTGAATGGCATGTGTCAATTTTAATTGTTACTTTAAATGTTTCCATTTGAAGAATTTTTGTTTAGATAAACATCAGGGAAAGAATGCAATTGCTTTCAACCTGCTACCTAGAATTTAAGAATTCCGTACTGTAGAAGTTTACGCCCTTCCCCCAAATCAATTCTGATGGCTTTCATGTCTTGCCCATCAATACAGTAATGACCGAGCCTCTCAGTGGCACTGCAGCATTTGAGTCTGGATGACATACTGAGGATTGTTAGCACTCTGCAGGTCATGACCTCTTCACTCACACAAGCTTATCAGCTAACAATTGTGTCCCTTGACTTCTTGGATGAAAAATTCCAAGGAAAACAGGGAGGGCCCGAAGTGAAGTGAATGGCATTGTCTTCTGTGAACCTGTTGTTTCATTTTGGAGTAAACCTGCCATAACGTGATGGGGTGTCCCATATGGCCAGCCAGACACATTCCTTGAATGATGAGCTGGGTTCCTAACAATAGTGAAGTGTTCTATCAGTCCCTGAGTGATGTAACAATATACACGTGCAAACATTCTATCCCTCACAGAGGATATCTGGGAAAACGATTTGGCCCAGTCTCCCAAGGCAAGCAACTGCAGATACATTCCAATGTGTCACTTTCAATAAAGACAGGTGGCCTGCTGGTTCTTCATTCCGGAACTCTGCTCTGGGCTGTGAATGATATGTCCGCTGCAGTTTAACCATGCATGTGGATAAAGTATTTATGGTGACATAAATCAGAGGCTCTTCAACTAGCCTCATATCAAACATTTTTATTCTCTTCACACTTCACAGTGTTACAAGGTACTCATTTTTTTTCCCTAGAACACCAAGTATTAAAATTTGAATCAGCTGCTCTGTGAATGTTATGCGCTTTCCCACTGGAGACTGAATTAAGTGGTGGCATTAATATACAGATCAGTTCTCCTCTGTTCGATCCAAGTCTGAATGGCTACACACTTTCCATGTTTGCCATTTCATGCGGCCACACTGATGTGCCTGTTCTTGTGATCTGTAGGTTTTGCCTCTGTAGAAAACCTCCAGGAGTTAGAGAAGGTGCATGCGATATATAGAGAAGTTTCACAATAAGCGTGCAAAAACAGACATCTCTGAAACTGTGGTGTTTCTCTGCTGTGTGGTCAATCCCCTACTACATTCTCCTTTGGATAAAGAGTAAAGTATGTATGACCTTTGCTTTGTCTTGAGATGGACAGCTAGAGAAAGGATTTCTCTAGTCCTCCATCCTGAGGTGAACAGTTACCTTCAAGCCCACACATGTGTTCGATGGTAGCAGCCATTAAAAGACTCCAAGGGCAGGCCAGTGGCTCAGCCCTGGAGTAAGTAAAGGTGCTTTCTCCTACATAACATAGACTTGAGACCTACATAGCAGAAAGCAAAACTCACTTCTGTGTTTGATCTTTATATGGGTACTACAGAATATCCCTGCCACCACACACACACACACACACACACACACACACACACACACACACACACACACATATTACTTTTAAAAGAAGTGGTCTGGGTTTAAAGAAAAAAGAAAATCATGACTATCTGTTTAATCTTCAAAGTATTTTTTTTCCCATTCTTGTCCATGTGTGTCCAGAAAGGAGCACTCCTCCTATCCATGTTCTCACTCTAGGCCCAGGGTTTTTCTGGGAGCCTGCAAGGGTTGTGCTGCTTACTTACTTTGAACTCACTGTAAATTTGGAGATCTGGATGAAGAAATTATACTTGATATGTATAATTTACATAAACAGTTTATTGAGAAGCCTGGATTTAAAGAGGGAGTACATATATGGTTTCTCCCCAAGGAATGTTACTAGCTGTGCCACCTTATATTTTGATGCCTCAGGCAGTCTGAACACCCAAGCTCAAATGCTGTTGCCTTGCAACACCACTGGTGTACATGTTACATTGGTGTCTCTCTCTCTCTCTCTCTCTCTCTCTCTCTCTCTCTCTCTCTCTCTCTCAATGGAAGCTGAGATTCTGGGCTTGCTACGAAGGAGCAGAAAGTAGCACTCAAAAGCCTTATTTCCATTTCTGTTTCCATTGCTGATGTTGGGTTAGGTAAGAGAGGCTTCAGAAGGGGTACCACGCAACTGTGTTTATACCTGAGCAGAGGACTGATGTCCCTGTATCCATCCCTGACTGACAATGACATTATGTCTTAATTTTCCCTATAGCTGGTCCCCAGGCTCTTAAAGCATAAGCAGCCCAGGGGAAGAACCATTTGAAGCTCAGACCCAAGCTCAAGCTCAGTCTTCAGCTCATCAGGTAATCATATCTACACAACCACTGTAAGAACTGCTCTATGGGTTGTGGGGACCAGCATAGCATCCTCTGTGTTGTGCTCCTGTTCAGGATGCCAGGTGCGGCCCATAGTCTCAGTACAGGTCTTAGCCGGAAATGGAGGCTCTAGAATTTTTTTCCGATCAGCTTTGACTTTTAACTACAATAAACTGTAAATTCAACACCCTATAATATTTAAACTAAAAAGCCCACAAATAACACTTTGTAATGTGTCAGCACATGGCCTGGATTAACGCGTGAACAACGGTTTACCACCCATGTGACCCTGGTAGATTGAGTCAGCTCACATCTTCAAGCCTAAGTTTTTTAAGGTATAGAACAGGAAGGATCATGGGAGGCTCTTCCACAAGGTGGGTTTATTTATATATAAAAAAATAAGTACTTATTTACATAAATGTGAATGTGAACAGTTTTCTTCTCATATCCAGATGAGTTTATGTGTTAAAATTAAAATGCAACGTTGACATTTTTAAAAGAAGCAGTTTTCTCTATCTCTTCAATGATTTCACATCAAGATACATTTTTCGAAGTATCAGTTGCTTTCTAACTGCCTCCTTAATTCACTATGGTGGTGGTTTCAGTTTTTTCTCTAGTGCTTCTTGCTTCCTTAGAGAAATTATAGTTTTAAAGATGATGTAAGATTACAGACATTACAGGCATTTTCTAGAACAGTGTCTTAGTCACTGTTCTGTTGCCGTAAAGAGACACCATAATCAGGGCAATAACTGAGGGCTTGCTTACAGTTTCAGAGGGATAGCCCAGTGATCATCAAGTTGGGAAGCAGACAGCCACTGTGCTAGAACAGTAGGTGAGAGCTTTATATCCTGATCCACAGGCAGATGGGACAAAGAGCAACACTGGATTTTTGAAACCTCAGAGCTCACCCCAGCTACACACATCCTCAAACAAGGCCCAGCTTCTAATCTTTCTCAAACAGTTCCGCTCTCTGCTGACTAACCAGTCAAATATTATGTCTTGGGGGTCATTTTTTTCATTAAAATCACCATAAAGAGTAAACCACAAACCTTACCTCAGTGAAGTATCATAAATATATTGAAACCCATTATTCTATGTCCCACCAAAAGATATTCTAATCAAATACAATGTTGGTGCACATCAGGCATTTACGTTAGCCAAGACCCTTCTTCTTTGCATGAAATCTGATTCCCTGGTACCATATAGAGAAAGGATGAAATGATGAGATAGAAAGGAAGAAAGAAAGAAAGAAAGAAAGAAAGAAAGAAAGAAAGAAAGAAAGAAAGAAAGAGGGAGAGAGAGAAAGATAGACAGAGAGACAGATATAGACAGATAGATACATGGGTAGATACCTAGATTCATGGATGGATAGATGAATACACACATATATAAATTATACATATGGATATATAGATTCTTCCCTTTCCTCCCTCAAACCCTTCCCAGGAATCCCTTGCCTGTCTCAAATTTATGGTCCCTTTTTCTTTAGTTTTATTTATATGATATCAATACCACTTGATATTGGATGACCAATTATGGTCATCTTCCCTAAAGAAAGCTATTAGTTCTGCTCTCAGCATTCCTTAGTTGCCTGCAGTTCATTGTCCATGTTAGCATGTCCATTGGTGTCACCTTTGTTCAGGTCTTGCTTAGGCAGCCTTGCTGCTAAGATATCATGGGAATAGCTTCTCAGACATTTCTAGGAGACACAGTATCAAGCAAATTTCTGTTCCTCTGGTGTTTAACATCTTTTGTCCTCCTTTCCCGCAATAATCCCTGTGCCTTAGGTGTAGGAGTTGTATTTTAGATGGATCAGTTTGGACTAATTACCACATGATCACTTGCTTTTTTATTTTGACAGAGAAATGTTGTACTGAAATGATGGTGAAATTATCATCGACTGAGGGAGTGATACGTATAAATGCCTGTACCTACCTGTGCCTTAGTCTTAAAAAGATGCCTTGTGCTACCTAAACAGAAAAATACACAACAGCACAGGTGACATCTAAGCCTTGACTTGCCACTGATTCTATAGTTATCTAAATTAATCGAAATTTTATGATAATTATAACATTGTGCATCTGTGCATACCAGTTCCATTTTCTCAAGCATTTTGTAGAAGAAGCAGGGGATGAAACTGACTTGGAGAGTAATGAAGCAAAGAATTAGAGTTCAACTGGGGAGTGAATGGCAAATCTCTACTTTTGACACATAAATAAAGTGCATGATGAAAGAAAGCAAAGTCTGTTAGCAAAGTATGATTTCTAATCATTCTCTTTAAGAAAAGTCTCATATTATGTTTATATCTTATGTTAATTAAGATTACATAGTTAAAACATAGGAATATAACATGGAACATTTGCCTGGAAACTTCAACCCTAGACTTGATCTTGCACGTTCCTGGTTCTTTCATTGGTTCTCTCTTCTTCAAAGCAATTACCTTCCCACCCAGAACAAACTATTTTGACAGAAATGATTTTGTTTTGTTTTGCTTTCCTTGTTTGTTTGTTTGTTTGTTTGTTTTTGGTGTTCAGCTCACCCTCAACTCTCCCAAACAGCACAGACAGTGTCCTTGTTTTGTGGAAGAAACACACCAAAATGTGGTATTAAATACACAAAATTTAAAAACCACTGGAATTTTTAAATAAAATGATCTAAGCACCTTCTTGTGCATCAGATAAAAGACATCTGCCTTCTTAAAAGGTAAATTTCATTCCTAGCAAATATAGAGGATCAGTTAAGTATCCTCCAGGCTGTTTTATGCTGAATAGATCTGTAAATGAAAGTTGTTTCAAGATCTACTCTGCTTACATTCTGTGATCTGCAGCAACATACAGTGTTGCAACTAGTATTATCATTTAACATAATTTTAATGTAAACTGTAAAAAAAAAAATTGCATTGTCTAGACACAGTGTGGTGCCCTAGATTCTCTGTTGTATAATGGAGGCATTTATCTTTAGGTTTCTCCATAGTCAACCCTTAAAGTCACATCTTGAGCTCAAGGTGTTCCGACAACCAGTGGGAACTTTCCCTTCTTCTACCTTCCCTATATTGATAACTGATTCTTATCTCTCCAAGAGGGCGAGTGCTTTGCTAAGTTGAAAACTTCAGTTCAACTTTAACCTACATTCACTCTATTGAATTCTTCAAATACATACCATGTTAATGTAGGCTAAGCCATGGTGGGCTAAGTTCTTTTGATAAACATCGAAGTCTTCTTTGATCCTGATAACCCATAAGAGTGAGTGTTCACGGTCAGCCTGCTGTGCCTTGGATATTTGACTTATGCTCTAGCCCAGTGTGGTTTATTTTACTTATATAGACAGAATGCTCATAAATAAGAGGCAGAAAAAGAATGGAAACAGCACAAGGCTATCTGACATGACATCTCAGGCACTTTTTCCCACTTGGCTAAGAGTCTGCGTCATTTACTTGTGAACTCAAGGCCCTCTCTTTGTGTGTGAGCTGCTTTGAAGGAAAACAAACAAGCGCTCTGAGGCGGCTTCTTTGCTCTATTTGAGCAGCCCCTGGCTGCTTTCCTTTATGAGTGTGTCTCCCCATCGTGACAAAGCCTCTGACCCTGACTAGAAACCAGGTGTCTTTCTATCACCTGGCAACAGGAGGCCCAGGAAGGAGGCTATGGGGTGGGTTAAAGGTGTACGAATGGATACTGTGCTGGAAATAGCTCCCTTAACTTTCAGTGCTTAAGTATGTATAAATAGCAGCCTCAATACATGCGTCCCAAACAGTCCAGCTCCTTGCTTCTAGTTGGCTCAGAATAAGTTACTTATCCAATGAGAAGAATTCAATAGAAGCTGGGGGTTACATGGGAAGAGGAAGAAGCTCATGGAATTTACATAGAATATGTATGTAACTTACTGTGGGGTCATTGGCTGTGTTTTTTATTGTGTCTATGTGTGAGTGTGTGTATGAGCGTGGATACGTATGCCAGGGCAATCATGTGGAAGACAGAAAACAGCTTCCAGGAATCCAGTCTCTCTTTGCACTTTCAGTTCTGAGACTAAAACTCGGGTTCTCAGGCTTATGCGCAAATATACTTGTTACTGTTACTTTTGTTCATGTCCTTAGTTTCTGAAAGTTGTTTCAGCGACACATGATAAGTAACTATGCCTATTTATACATATGTGTGCATACACATCACCCAGATTTTTCAGTCTCAGTAGCATGGACCCCACCATACTCATGGTGGGCGTCTCTCTGCATTGCAGGATCTTACAGCATGCCTTTCTGACCACTATACTCAATTGAGGCCATCACACATCTCCATTCTCCAGAGAGGCTTAACATCTCTTGAGGAGCTGGGGCTCCTGAAAACTGCTGCTGAAACCTAGCATTGTAAAATTCTGTAGGTCGAATGCTAGAGAAAATAATTCTTTAAGATAAGATTATTGCTTAATATACATGAGTAATATAATGAGAGTTGGAGAAAAAAATCACGGGGGTTGGCATTTCCTGAAGTTCATGCTGTCTTAGAAATCATTAAAGTTTATTATAGTTTCGAAGCGTCATGTTCCCCACTGCTTAACGTTCAAGCATAGCTTCCATAAATCAGACGCAGCCAATTCAGAAATGGTCCTGACAACTGATTGATTGATTGATCTCAGTTTTGAGCAGAATAATTGGCAAAGACAGGGAACCTATTACAGGACTCCATTATTTATAAAAACAAGAAGGCTCAAAATTACCTGCAAGACAAATACACGGGAATCTTTTCTGTTCCAACAACAAAACCCAATGTTCCAAATGTCTGTCCAGGCAGACAGGAAAGTAAGTGGAAAGAATCAAGGTTGCTGAATCTCCAGGCATAACAAATTACTAATACAAAGTTTAGGTTTTTCAAAGCAACTGATAAAATTAGTAGTAACTGGGTTATTAGGGAGACAAGCCAAATAAGAAATTCAGAGATAAAGGACTGTAGACAGAGCCAAACACAAAGGTGTTTACGAATGAACATTAACATTCCAGGCAAACTCCTGAGATGGAGGCAGCAGAACACCAACACCAGCAAATCTTGATAACTCTTTTTATCAGGGCAAAATGATTTCTATTTAAAGGGCATCCAACTTAGGTTTTTGCTTACGTTTTGTTTTGTTGTAGGGGTTTTGCTATGTGTATTTTTTTTTTTGAGATGACTTATAGCTTGGAAAGAAAAACAATGCCATTTAAATTCAGTGTTTTCTCTTCACTGCTTATCAGTGTTTCATTCCGGGCACTCAGAGAACAAATGATTTCTTTTTTTCCTCAAGCCAGATTCGGATCATTCACTTGAGCTGGGCCTGGGAGAAAAACACAGCATGTATGATGAGCTGATTAATTACCAGAAATCAAATGCCTTACAGTCCAGAGCTCTGTGCTAGAAAGCAAGTACCGAGAATGGGGAGATCCACATGACCGCGTGGGTGAGCAGAAGCAGCTTGGGGGTTGGGTCTTACAGTGGCCACAAGCTAAGGACTGAGAAGTGACATTTATTCTTGACAATGCCATCTTTCCTGTATCTTTTCCCTTTCTTTTTTTTTTTTTTCCTAAAGCAGAGTTTAAGATTCTTTTGAAGATATCTAGTATAGGTTAAGCATGGGGATAGGAGAGAAACGTTTGCGCATGCGTGTAATTGTATTATGTATGTGTCTTCATGTGAGCTCAAAGAGTGCATATGGAAGTCAGAAGTGACATTGCAGGTATATCTTTATCACTATCCACCTTAATGTTTTTGTTTTGTTTTATTATTTTGATACAGAGTCTCTTTCTGAACCTGCAATTTACCAATTCAGGTAGACTGGCCAGCTATAAAGCCACCCGTCTCAGCTTCCCCAGCTCTGGGATTCCAAGTAAATGCACCCTTGCATGGATGTTTTCCATGGGGGTCTGTGAGATCCAACTCAAATCATCAAGCAAGCACTTTACAGACTGGGGCCTCTCCCTAGACCCCTACCCTCACCCCTCCTTTAAAAAAAAGTGAAAGTTTAAGTGTTTGACTCTAAACCCAAGACTACTAAATTAACTCCAAGATATTTTTATCCCTAAAAGCCATACATGACAGTGTGATTGTCTCATCACCCCCTCCCTCCCCCTTGAAAGTTATGCATTAATTCACAAATAAAGGTTAGAATTTGTCCTTTCTCAAGCTTTGCTTATGTAAATAGAATCCTTTGAGGACATCTCTTAGGAAGAACTTCTGGATATATAAATTGAGACAGGATAACATGGATGTTAGGGGTGATATACTGCCAAGCCCTGAATCCTGGACCATCACTAATAATCAAAGATGGGCAAGATCAGCTTGGTGGCAAGCTTTTCCTGTCTTTGCGATTGTAAAAATTGTCTATAGCCTCCTTCAATTCACAGGGTAAGTTGGTTTCTTCTTTCTATTCTGTACCTAATATCCATAGAACTTCCATTAGCCTCCCAAATCCATTTGTAGGAAAAGACAAAGGTCAAGGAGTCCCACCCAGAATTCCTATACAGGCAATGTTGCCTATTTTTAGCTGTTGAGTTTTAATTTTTTGCTTCTGGGGATCATTTGTTCTCCCAGAGACTATTTATGCAATTTACCTTCTGCCTCCGAGAAGCTTCCAGGCAGAGGACACAGAATTGTGACTCAGCCATGCTCGACAAGATCACTGTTCAGGAAGTTCTGTGGTAGCCTTTACCCTCATCACTGCTGGCTCAAATCACTCAGACCCCTGACCCCTTCTCCAAAACAGAATTTTAAAACTAAAATCAACTATTGAGTAAAACGGCAGGTAGCCAAAATCTTCTCCAGCTCGATCTTGCCTGAGTGAAAAGTGACTGCTCTATCAACTTCCGCTATAAACCAGGCAACTAACTGCTTTTAAACTGGAAGAAAGAAGGCAAGCCTAACCTGGAACGGGGAGCATTTCAAGGCATAAGGTTTTAATTTTAAGGTCAAATTACAACAGGAGTGGGACTCAGGCATAGAAGCTACTTGCAAGAGAAAACCAACTTCACAGAAATATGCTGTGTTCTAGAACGTTTATGGGCTTCTTGCTGTCCAATGGGCACTCATTTTACTTTCTCCCATCCCTGGAGTCCAGTATCTTACAACTCAGCAGGTCTTCTAACTGAGGGAAAAGATCCTTCTGGCTCTTGAGAGTCAAATCCTTAAAGCAGGATAGCTAGCTAAGAATCTAGCTGAACTGGAGATTCTTTGTCTCCTAATCGCACGTTTAAAATACGAAACATACAGCACTGAACCACAGATTACAAGGAATCTAACTAGAAAATACTAGAACATAGAGGACACAGGTAGAAATTACTCTTCAAAATCACAATAACCTGAAGGTCTCACTACAGAATTAAAGATATAAAACTTACCTACAGAATTAAAAAGAAAATCCCATCTTTAAAAAGTTAAACAAAGACAAGAGAGGTATCTTAGTGCGTAAAAATGTCTGTTGTACAAGTGTGAGGAGTGGAGTTCAGGTGTTGGGAACTCACATTAAAGCTGGACCCTTACCACACTTATCTGCAGTTCCAGATGTCATACTCAGAGAAAGAAGGTAGAGAACAGGAGAATGCCCAGAATCTTTCAGTCAAGCTAGCCTATCTCAGACAAGGTGAAAAATGACAAGAACCCAAAGATGTCAATAGACCTCCATAAATTATCATAGTTGCATACCTACATGCACCTACAAGTGAGTACACCACACACACACACACACACACACACACACACACACACACCTCACTCACATGAACCTGCAGACATGCACACACATGTGCATACACACCAATAAAAACTGAAATCGGCTTTTAATATTTATTCCTGGATTTGTTTTGCCCCTTCTTGGCCCTCTATCTTTATTCTGGACTTTTCTGTTAGTCCTCTGGGCCTTTCTTCTGTTGTGAGAAAACTCTTGAGTGTAGACCAGGCTGCCCTGCTGGTCCTCACTCACAGGCCTGCTGGGCTCTGTGTGTCCCATACCTACAGTCTCAACACCCTGTGTTTTACTCTTCCTTATTCAATAAACCCTCTGCTAAATGGTTTTACTCTAACTTTCCTGTCCCCTTATGTCCTTTATTTTATTTTTGATTGTTCAAATACTTAAAATGCCTCTCGCAGATATTAAATATTTAAGAAGTTCTCTATACTTATTTATGGTATAGCAATTTGTTGGTAAGTAGGATATGAATTGTTAAGTATTTTGCAAGAATGTGCCAGTTTAGTAGACTACAAAATTATCTTCAGATATGCTCCCTTTGTTGGAAAAATGTAATAATATGTGGATGCTATTAGCTCTGGGCCTCTTTGATATAATATACTTTGGAAAATTATAAGACAAATTTTTTTTACAAAAATTACATTTGAGTTTGAAGTTCATTGCATGAATTTTCCACTTTTGGCAAAAAATTTACCCTCCTAATTATGTTTACCTTAGGCTAATATTAAAATTGGTTTGCATTGCTTGACATGAAAATTGCCTAAGGGTAAGGGCTCAGAGAGAAGGACTTGACCCAGAAATATACAAGCAAGGGAGAAGTCGGCCCAGGGGTATAGATTTAACCTACATAGTATAGAAAGTGAATGAGTCACAAACATGTAACCAAGAGGCACTCTTCTCTATAGAGAAAACGAGGTATCTTATTAAGACTTCTCATTCTTGCAACTTTTTTTCCCTTTTCATAGTTCTTTGACTTCACTGAAGTAAACTCATACAAGATCTTTTCATTCTCTACTTTCCTGTGACGTCATCCTGACTGGATAAAGGAATACCTAGAATACAGAGATTGAATCTTTTTGGTGCATCTGTTAGGAGCTTGCAGAGGATGGAGCCACTGAGAGGAGAGATCGGCCCTCAGTAGGGAAGACATCATTACATGTCTGTGAGCCCAGGGAATGCAAATGTATCAGTGTTCTCCCAGATCTGGGATACACTCTTTGTTTGCTCTTGTTAGACAACAAGACTGTGAGCTCTGAGCTTGGGACTCCAGGACTGAGAAGACCAGTCTGCTGGGTTCATAAGTTACTGATTTCACATTCAGTTACAAGGTGCTCTTAACTGATGCAAAGACCTTCGACTTTAGACTGAGCTACAAAACTCTCACCCCAGCAGCTCTGAGTTTCATGTAATGTCAGCTCTCAGCCTCTAGAACTCACTATAAGATTCTTACTATGTAATAAACAACATTATCTTTGTCTCAACGATGGGAAATTATTACATGTTTAAACTAACAGTTCATCTTCATTTGCTATCTTCTCTTTGTGGGGAAGCAACCATGCTGAATTTTGGTCCAGGGTTCATTGTTGCTAGTGAATGTGTAGTTGACATAAGGACTTTCAATGAATGGTCTTTCAAATAACAGTAAGTAAATAGTTTAATAACAAAGGATAGATGGAGAAAATATATTCCCCCTAAAGTTTAAAAGGGAAACTCAATCATTCAATGCCAAGAGCTTTATTGAGTTCTTATCAGAATAGTAGCTTTGTTGACACTGGTATTAAAACTGTGTCAGCCCACTTTGACTTGAGTCTGTGAAGTCCTTGTGTGTGATGCCACAGGAACTGTGAATGTATGTGTGCATCAGTCCTGTTGTATCTCAGAGACATTGTTTCCTTGGAGTAAGCCAAGACCTCTGGTTCTAACCTTTGTTCTTCTTCTTCTGCATAGATTCTGAGCCTTGAAGGAGGGCTTTGATGAAGTCATCCCGCTTAGGATTGAGTGCTCCAGAGGCTCTCACCATTCCGAGACACATTACCCAGCTGTGGGTCTCATTGTTGGTTCACATCTACTGTAGGAAAAGCTTCTCTGATGAAGGCTGAGTGAAGCATGATCTATGGGTACCACAGTGTAGTGTTAGGATTCATTTTGTTGTTGTTCCTTGAGCAGAATGATAGTCTTTTGATACATACGGGCTGGCAAGCAAAAGGAAATGTTCTCCAGTGGAGTCTCACTGGGCATATTAAACACACTACAGGGCAGAACTCTGTATGAAAATATAATGTATGAAAAACATCATTAAAGAAAACTATGAAGACTTTGGATGCTGCCTCAAGGAACTTGACATTCTTGACGTCTTTAAGAGTTACATTGATATGTAAAGTTCTGCTACACGAGGCTAAGTAGCCATGCACTAAATAGTTTCACTAACATGTTCTCCAGATTTCGTTGTTTCCATATCACTTCTGATTCTTCCGGCTGTCCACATCATGTGCTTTATTCTCATTGAGATTTCACTTCTAATTATTTTTTAATGTGAGCCACTTCTAATTCTATCAACTACACTAAATGAAGACTAATGATAAACTATTCAAATTATGTAAATTGTTGAAAAAAACATTTTGTGTAGCCTGTGTCAGAACTTTGGGGGCCTCTTTCATAGTAGATAAATAAGATTTGTTATTGAGGTTTTTTTGGTAGCCAGTTTGCATAAGTAAACACATTTCAGATAACTGGAATGTTTTTATGCTGGGTCCCGTCTCAACCTGTGCATTTGTACAGACATTTGCTAGTGACTCTATTACTTAACACACCTTAGGTGTCTTCAGTATTCACAAGTCATTTGAGACTTTCTTCCCTCCTTAGTCACAGTCCAGCTATAGAGTAGCTCTCAGAATGATTTCAGCAACTCTTTATGCTGACTACAATCCGCATTGCAGAACATACACGTGCATACACACTTGGTGCACAGAAGATGAAATACGGAGAGATGAATGTGGAAACAATGAATGATTATTTAGACAGGCCAGATAATAGCATAACACACAGCCCTTAAAAGACATCACACAATTTTCTCTGAATCAAACTCACAAGTTTCCCTTCATTACTGCTATGCTTTCTTATTTTATGCCTGGGAAGTAAATATTAACAATTTGTGCTTCTTAGTTTCTCTTTCACCATAAAATGAAGATGATCACTTCATATTTTCTGAATCATATTCAAATATATAAATGTATGCATATTCATGTGTATAGATGAGCACAAACGCATATTTCTAAGCAATTTTTTCCTTAAAATACAATACAAAGCCTATTTCAACTTAGCCTAATAAAGGAACTATCATCTGGCCTTATATTTCATTATTATTTTTCTGTTTCTGTTCTAGAAAGCTCTATAACTATTCTTCCTTTGTTTCCTGGACGCCATGAAAATACGTGAAATTATGCACTTTCTAAACATGCAAAATACACCCCATCATTCTATCATTGCTTTGTGTAGGAGGTTTTGTATCAAAACAGACAAAAAGATTTTAATACATCTTAGAAAAAATCAAATATTCCAAAGAAAACTGCAATGTCTGCATTGACACACACTCATCTGTGTTAATGTCTTACTCTAGTCCATCTGCCCAAACCTAAACTTTGATATTTACAAAACTTAAGGGTCATATTTGTAGGCACTCCTCTGTCTTGTTTGTAATCAATAATGCCCAAGTCCCTTGATTATTTAAAAAAGAGTGCTTCAGATCACTTGAGACAATGTACCTTGAGGTGCAATTTAACAACATGACATTTCTCATAGTTCAAGTAACCAAAGGTATTTTGGTTTCTTGTGGTCAATGTCAAAAGATTCCGCCATAATTGAATAAAGAAGTAATATGAGCCTTGGATAACATACCCAAATTACAAGGACAAAACATGGTTCCTTAATTGAGCTCATAATTAATTAAAGGTAAATATCAATGAGAATAAAGTAGGAGTAAAAAAGAATGGATTATTGTTGACCACCCAGATCTATTTCATATTTCCCTTTCTAAATTCACCCCAAGACATCATTAGCCAAGGAATAAAGACTCAAATCACCAACAGTACTAAAACCAATCTTTAAAATTATTCCAGAAAAAAAAATGTTGCCCTTGTTCTGTGCACTGTTGTTCCAGTTATTGTATCATCATCATCATCATCATCATCATCATCATCATCATCATCATCATCATTAATACAGATGAAGAAAATGTAATTAAGAATTTCCTTTTGGATGGAGACACACCTTCAAAAGCTCAGCTCTATAGAGCCTGTCATTTTCTGGAGTGTGTGTGTCTAATTGTTGAAAAGGCAGCAAAATTCTTCTTGGAGTAAACTCTTCCTTTTACCTTTCCTTTATTTTTTGTCTCTTTTTCTAGCAGATGTTAGCAAGGCAGAGAAGTAGAGACTCACAAATCTCATTCACTGAGTCAGGTGCATCAAATATTTATCACGCATCTGCCCTATGTTTTCCCCTCTTCTGCTGCTGGGGACATAAAGGAGAATGGGAACTTTTGAGATAGGGATGTTTGTATTCTTGGGAGATGAGGAGGTCAGATAGAAACTAAAATGATTGCACACAGTAGTGCAGGACAGATGATAGCAATAAGACCGAGAATGATGGAGTTGGAGTGAGGTCTTAGTTAGAAGAGTTACCAGAGAATTCAGCTCTGAAATCGTGATCTTAAGCTGACATGAATCACAAGAAGAAGCCAGTCAAACAGGCAAAGCCTGGGAAGGACTATCCCAGACTTAGAGAACAAGATAAAGGCTCAAGGTAATGGCAATAATACATGTAGAGAGAAAAGGAGCAGTAAAGAAAGTTAGCCAGTTCCTGGAATCAAGGAAAAGAGGCTGAAGACTTAGCTAAAAGCCACGTTTAGATGGATTCAAAGACCATGGTAAAAAATTATTTGTTTCAATTAAGTCTTAATAACGCTTTAAAGAAAGGATGTGATGGTGTTCATTGTGTGTTTTAAAACATTGGCAGGGGGCTTGGGGGGGAGAGACTTTAGAAAAATGAGACAGAAAAGCCAATGAGGTAGTCTAGATAAGATATGATATTAACTTAACTAAAAAAGTTAAAGGGGAAATCAAAAGGGATTATTACTCCAAGAATGCTTTGAGGTAATGTTAAAGGAAAGACTACAAATTGCACCTAAGTGTGAGGAGAGATAGAAATGGAGACTATATCCTGACATTTGGACCAGAAAATAGTTCCATCAGCAGATGAAAAAATAGTGTGGAAGAAAGGGCATATATACTACACACACACACACACACACACACACACACACACAGACACACACACTATATCCTACAGGGAAGAAATGGAGATGATCTCTTCAATGCAAAGACTAGATAAACACGAACTTTCAGCCATGGCTTAGTCATGGTTAACAAAGTGTTACATGACCTTTTGCTTGTGTCAGGAAACTGTCATTCCATACACAGGTAAGAAAACACACATTGAAACTTCACACCCAAAACTGACTGGCTCCAGAGGAAGATCTTAAGTGCTAAGTGTCTTTGAACCCATCTAAGTGTCAAGATCAATGTCCTGATATAGAAAAGTTTACCAACTTTTCTATGCACAAAGAAAGCAGTTCTGAGTCTCAAGGGGGTGAGATCAGGACCTAGGAGTCCTCGCCACGAGAATAAAAGTGGAATCCAGGAAGGAGATTCCATGTCAAAGAGAGCTAGAGCAAACCGCTGTTTGGCTCACTCCAGTAGCCATTAGCCTAAAGAAGATAAATGTCTTCTCCCTGGGAAGAAGATGATTCCAAGAGCCAGAGATGGCTCTTAATTTGCCAGTTGGCTGTTGAGGGATTCCAGTTACATGGATTAGAAAGATGCTGGCTCTGAAATATTCAGTCAGTTTGAAGAAAATGTACTCGTTCACTCTGATCATCGGCTTGGACAAGGCATGAGTGAGTTGTTTAATGCATGCTGTTGTCAGATTTACTCAGCTCTAATACTAGGTGGGTTCAGACAATAGAGTAACTGAACAAAATTATTCTCAGATCCTTCTCTGTGCTGCCTGTAGACAGTGTATGTATTTGGTGCACATGTGTATACACGTATGTGTGTGCAAGAGTGCATAAGGCCAGAGGTCAGTGTCAGGTGCCTTCCTCAATCACTTTCCACAGGGTTTGAAACAAGGGCTCTTTTGGAACCGGATGTTCACCAGTTTGGCAATAATAGCTGGCTATCCAGGAAGTCCCAGAGATCTACCTGTCTCTACCTCAATAACACTGGGCTTGCAGGAATGCCCCACAGCTCCCGGCTTCTTATGTGGGTGTTGGAGATTTGAACTCAGAACCTCATGCTTGTACAATAAGATCTTTCCTGACAGAACCATCATCCCAGGACACTCGGATCATTCTTTAACAATGACTAAAAAAAAGATGTTGAATATTAAATTGGAAGTAAACTCATCTCATTCTACAAATAGATGGTTTTCTCATTACATTCACTTCAGAAGGAGTTTTTATATATATATATATATAGAGAGAGAGTTTAGATATAGGCCTGTAGTCACACTAAAATGAAGACTGCTGATCACTAAGCATTAGGGAAGACTAAGGAAATCTGTTAATCAAAATAATTTTAGGATAGGGTATAAGGTATGAACAAAAAGAGGAATTTCAAGGTCAAATCCACAAGTAGACTGAATTGTATACCAGAAATCATCACTTTTTTCCTATTGTTTCATATGTTGACTCTGTTACTTATAACCTCTTAAAACGCTTGGAGCAGGATGCAACTCCAGAGTGCTTATACACTTGACCTTCCTTAAATGAAGGAACTTACAATTTATACCTGCAATAGATGATCAGTGTGATTTAGCCCACCAATTACATTGCTTATAAGTGACACTACTAAATAACTAGTGATCCCACCAGAAAGCATAAGCATGAGGTAGAAGTCACTAAGGTGGGACACAACACTGCCTGCCCATAGCTCTTACCTCTGGGAGCCACAAGATTGATGGGGAGACAGGCAACCAAACCAGAGCAATTGTGAAGCTCCGTAGGTAGAAGGGAAAGTAAGGAAGATTGCTGTAAGAAGAACCAATGAAACAGTAGTACCTGAGGATGGGTAAAATAAGAACATTTGTCTATGGAACCAGGAATTAGGCTTGGGTTTCAGAGAGCATCCAATCAAATGATGCCTTAGGGAACAAGAAGGGAATCCAGGCAGTTAGTGATACAGCTCAGTTAGGAGTCAGAGTCTCCCGATTCAGAGAACAGAAAACATGGGCAAGGCTGATGGGAAGCAGGGGACTTCAAATGCCGTGAATTTAAAAAACAGCAGCCAGCTCCCAGAGATTGTTATGAAGGCATCCCTATTTTGTGTCATTGGTTTTCCAAAAACAAGAGAAACTAAGAAGGTGGCATAAATTAGCAGAAATTTCTTACTAACCACAGTGACACTTGGTTTAACAATGGTTTAAAAGTTATGTATTCTTATGTCACTTCCTAAAGAAGTTCCTTGGAGAAGAAGGAAGCAAAGAGTAGTCCATACTGAACTTGAAGATGAGAGAAACTGGTTTTCCCTGTACCTTAAGACAAAACAATGTCTCTCATTTTTCGACTGAAAGAGGAAAGATCCTGCCTGCTGTCTCCTAGCCTGTGGAAAGAAGCCCAGCTTCCGTTCTACAAATGCTTTCTTCTTGTCTTCCTGGAAAGAAATTACCACAGCCTTACTTCCCCATGGTGCCAACCCAGTCCATAAAGGGAAAGATGTTTCCAGACCTGTGAGAAGTAGAGATGGATTCCCACAACACTGTATTAACGTCTGAACATCGTTCTCTGGGACTCCCATCACAGTGATGACCATTCTCTGAGACGCCCTATCACAGTAAAGAGAGAAGGCAATAAAGACGTGGTGAGTAGGCAGTTGAAAAGCTGTGTAGATGGGAGGCGGTCAGTACTGACCACGAGGTCTCTTCAGAGTGAGGGAATCCCACTCCACTTTACAGTGGCAAAAGGAACAGAGGACTCAAACCCTTACCTTAACAACTTCACTATGTAAACAAAGAGTAATATCATACTTATCATTAGATACCTCCATCTATAGAGCTGGATCCAGAGCAGGTCCTATGCACAAAGCCAAAATGAGCAATAAGGAAATATAAAAATTTTAAGGGGAAAAAATGTACACAAGAAGACCATAGAGCACTATCTGCTCTGCACTCTCTGATTCATTAAGCATGGATAGTCTGTATAGTGTGTCCAAGACTGAAATAACTGAATAATAAAATAAGAAACACCTTGGTGGGGTCCTATTTTATACTATGCTTTAAATTTAATCTTCACCCCAGAGTCATCCGAAGTTAGGAATATATCTGCTTGAGGTAAAATTAATTATTTTTCATGATGTGAGGATCATTCTCAAGTCATTTTGGTAATGGCTGTTTATGGAGGTATTCAATTATGAAACAGTTTTAATAATATTTGTTTAATAAAATCTGTCTCTTGCAATTATCACCAAACACTGTTATTCTTAGGCACACAGTTCTCCATACCCTTTGGCCTCAGTTATTTAAATTCTTGGAGTTCATTTGAACCCACTCCCAGAGTCCAATTATCTCATTTCCATATTCATCACACAGAAAGAAATCTGATCACATTAGATGTTATACAACTCTCTTGAGCATGAAAAAAAAATAACTTTTTGTGTCACGATGCCTATTTAATGTGAACTTGAAAACACTGTGGGATACCCTCGCTCAACAAGCTTGCAGTCACTTCACTGAAGGAAGGTGGAGACTAGGGTCCTATCTAGAGGCAAAAATGCATATTCATCGCTTTTCCAATTTTGGAGGTACAGATGAATTTCTCAGCATTTAATTGCTCAGTGAAGCCTTCCCTAAGAACCCTGCAGAGTGTAAATGGGAGAGAGGAGAATTAAAGGACTCCTTAAAGGTTGTAGGCTTCCTTCAGCTGCTCCTTTAGTTTGTGCAAACTCTGCTGTGCTCTGAAGACCTGCTTGTAGGAAAGTCAAGTTGGGGTGGGGGTGGGGGGCTATGGAACAGCTTGTCTTCCTTTGCAGAATTTCAGGTATGCACAAAAGCCACTTCCATGCCAGAAACACTCTTCACAAAATTCACCTCTCTGCATGACTTTTTGACAGGTTTTCAGGTGAGTGTAGTAGGCTCTGATTGGTACAAAAAAAAAAAAAAAAATACCAACAAAGCCGTGTTCAAAATTAGCTTTGTGGCTTTTATTACATTCTTAAGGCAAAGGGTTGTTTCATGAGATTAATTTCAGGTTTTCTCGTATTCTTCTTGGCTTATAATCTTACAGAGAAGAGACTGCAGTTGGTACTGTACCCCATAGCCGGGGTTCATCTCTCACAGATCAGATATGAGTTTACAACATGGGGACATGCAAAGTTTGATAAAGTCAAAAATGATCTCGGTCACCGTTTCATTCTGGCCCAGGATTGATGACAAGAAGTCAGGGCTCAAGTGATTGTGATTTAAATAATTAATTAATTATTGGATGTTTATAACCATAATAACCATAGAAATCTTCATTTTCTTAAAATCTCTAATGCTATTTCAAGTAGAATTCAAAACTAACCCCAATTTCTTTTTAGATTACATTAAAACAGTCCGCTGCTCTGTGAGACAGGTGAACTGAGAGAACCATGTCTCTACATGTTGTTCCCAGCTTTGAGCAGTGACTGGTAATATTTAGCCAGAGATAGCATTCAGAATTTGAGCTGAAAAAATAGATCTAAATTATTTGAAATAGCTTTTAAATATATCCAGTCAGTGTATTTAAGCCACAGAAATATCGAATCTCCCAATAAAATTGAGTCACCAAATGAACAGAATATGGCATGTTAAGTGTCGATAAATTTTTAGAAATAGAATTCAGTCTCTTGTCACAGGTTATACTATAGTGACATTGTTGTATGCATCATGATGAGGTTTGTGTTTTGAATTTCTATCTTAAACTTTTCTATGCTTAAGTAGGGTGTGGTAACTCACATCTTTAATGCCAACACTGAAGTCACAGAGGCACATGTGAGCCAGCCTGTTACACAGGGAGCTCACATGCTTGTAACTAGGACATTAAAGACAGCTTACTGCTTGGATTGTATATTGAATTTATTCAATATTATCATAAATATGTGTGAAGGGGTGTTTGTTAGACATTGAATACAAATCCACAGCCCACCTCTCTCTGGAAATGCATTAGCTTGAAGGACTCCACTTTAATTATTAAGAACTGAACTGAAATTCTGTTTGGATTCCTTTAAGGATTGGAAGAGAGAAAAAAAAAGACTCAGAAGCTCAAGTTTTGTTTGTTCTTAGTGTGTGTGTATGCATATGGGTGCACATATATGCACATGTGTACATATATGTGTACATGCATATATGTATGAGAATGTATAGTGTGTATGTATGTGTATGGGTGTATGTGTGTACATATGTGTGCATACATATATGTATGTGTTTGTGTATGTGTTCCTCTCTCTGTCTCTGTCTCTGTCTCTGTCTCTGTCTCTGTCTCTCTCTCTCTCTCTCTCTCTCTCTCTCTCTCTCTCTCTCTGTGTGTGTGTGTGTGTGTGTGTGTGTGTGTGTGTGTGTGTGTGTGTGTGTACAGAGGCCAGAAGATCAACTTCAGACGCAAGTCTTTCTCTACTTACTGCTCTCTACCTTATTTGTTTGTTTTGGTTTTCGTTCCGTCAGATGTCTCTGATCTTACTGGGAGCTCTCATGACAGACTAGATTGACCAGTCACTGAGCTCCAGAGATCTTGCTGAACATCCCTTCCAGCCCTGGAATTAAAGGCATGAACCTCTATGTGAGGCTTTTCCATGCGTGCTGTGGATCTCAACTTAGGTCATCATGAGGTTGAAGCAAACATCTCTCTGCACATCAGTTCAGTATCTTCATTTTTCTTTTTTACCTCCAAGCTTCCATTTTCTGCTCACACATCTCTCTTTCACTCTTTTAATTAATAAGCATATCACAATCCATATGCAAAACTGTCACACTTGTGACTGGAATGCACATCTATGCTGAATATGATTGTAAGAAACCCAAGTCTTCGACTCTTGCTGCAGCAGCATGGATGGAAGCCTCAGGAGTTGGGCTCAGAGCAAAGACTCCACAGTTCTAAAAAAAAAATGGCAGACAAGTTGGACAGTAGCCTGCTTTGATTAGGCAAAGTGAAGAGAGCCTAGATGCAGGAGAACGCCGTGCAGATCCAAAACCTACTGAGCAGGAGGAGCAGATTGAAGTCTTCTAAAAGTTCTAAAAGTCTAGACAATAAAATTTCCCCATCCATCCCACTCTGCCATCTCAGATATGATGAATATGGGGAAAGAACCACCTGCAGGATGGGAGGAGCCACAGACTACACTGTGAATTTGGTCACTCTGGGAGATGTCACAGGCCCATAGGTCTCTGATGGGAAACATACCCAGCCCCACTCCAAATTTGTGCAGCCAAATTTTACAGGCCTGGAAATTTAAATTTGCCCTGGGATAGTAGAAATTTTTTTGTATGGTTAATGAAAACAAAACTCATCATGTGGCAAAAAGAAAAAGAAAAAAAAAACCCTAAGTAAGTCTTAATGAAATGCCCTACTTGGAAAGAAAACAATGATGTCATAAAATTGTAGACAACGTATGTACCCCAGCTTTCCTGGTGTTGAGCGATGAGGACGGGGATGGGAGGTACTCTCTGGTTTGAGCCTTGTGACATTGATTGTAACTACAAATGGTGAGTTATGAGAACATGTAAACTGCAATCAGAAAAGCAGAGAGGACAAAGGGCAGACACAAGAATGTGCAGAGTGGGCAGGAGAGGGGGCTCGCCAGTACAGTGCATTCCTCAGACACACAAAGCCCTGAGTTTGATCCCCAGTGCTGCAAAAGAAAAGGAAATGTATTCAGAGACTATTGAATATAGCTACCTGACCACAGTAAAGGATTTATAGACCTAATATGAAAAAGAAGAATCCAAAGACAGGTGAGAAATGATTGCTTTTGAATGGTTCTGGATCCTTCTTTTATATGTTTTTTCATTGTATTTTTTGTACTTGAACGTTTTACCTACATAGGTGTCTGTGCATCATGTACGTGAAACAGAAGAGGGTCTCAGATCCCTGAAAGTGAAGTTATAGACAGATGTAAGATGACACGTAGGTACTGGGACTCTAACTTTGGTCCTCTGAGAGAAAAGCCAATGCTGTTAACTGTCAAGCCCTCTCTCCAGTCACTTTGGACCATTCTAACAGAAGATCCGCTGTGAATTTAGAATCAGGGTATTTTAAATTGAGCTTTGTTTCTTTTGTGGAATCACTTACACAGCTCCATCATTCAAAACTCAGGGTAACTTTGGTTTCTAGACAAGAACTCAAGATTTCTGGTTTTTCACAGGTATGTACAATTTTTGGCACTCTGTGGGATGTCTCAGTCTTTACATGCTTTGTTCTAAGTACACAAATGCGGGCTGGAGAGTATTGTGGGTCTTAGGCAATACATTTTAATTATTTAACGGAAACACTCATTCTTCATGTATAATGGTATTCTACTTTAAGTAGCAATGAATGTGGCTCATTGTGGAAACTTTTGCAAAAATAAATTTGCTTTCAATGTCCATTTCAAATTTTCATAGACTTATATTTAGGACAAAAGAGAAGTGGCCCTTAAAAAAAATCTGTAACTGTTTGTAGGCAAAAATCTATGTGTACAATGTTAACTATTCTTGAAGAGAAGAAACATGAATTAGCTATATTCTAGTATTTGAATTTCTCCCATACAGATTTGAATTTAAGCATTGTTTACAGGAAGGGCCTTAAATGTATTTGGGAGCACTAATAAAGGAGGGCTCGAGTTTCAGTGTTTAAAGGCAGCGAATTAGGCAAACAGAATTGTCTCCATCTTCTGAATATAAGTCAGGTCGTTAGGTTAACATGTTAACAACCGACAGTAACAGTTTTCAAACACAAATTTTAAAACTTTTACCTTTCCTATAGCTCTTACTTTTTCAGAAAATCAACAAAGAAATTTTCTGCATCCCATATGACTCAACCTCCCCATTTGACCTCTTACAAAATCATGCTATTTTTGAAACTAAGGACTAATGACAGTCTGCTACTATCAACCAAGTTGGGACGTATACTTAGACATCACCAAAACATCCTTCAATGTCTCTTTGTACCCACCGACTAAACATAGTATGCTGTTTCATGTTCAACCATGATGTCTCCTGAAGAAACTCAATTCAGGAGTATCTTGGTCTTGTTACTTTTCATTTCATGATACATCTGAAGAACACAGGACAAGTGCTCTACATAACACCCTTCTTGTATTTGTCTCATGGTTTACTATGACAAAGCAGCACCCATTCATTTTGAGGAGAATGTGGCCCCATACAATGATGCACCTGACACCACTTGATGACTTCTTCCTGAGAATGCTAACCTTTGACCTTAGCTAAGAAGGCATTTGCTACTTACGTTTCTACTGCAATACTGTTCGTCATAAGTGGATTTCTAACTCTCGTCTACACACATGTGAAGAACTAAGTCCTTTGTTGGAAGGAAGAAACATCAGGAATTATTTTAATAATTAATACATATTATAAGATGGAGTTCCAAGCTTGCACGTATTCCACGTGCCCTTAAGTTTCTCCTATCAGTTTTGCATGCATCCCTAAATATGTCTGCTCCAATTTCTTTAGAGGACAGTAATTGCAATTTTTACATTGTCTTCATTCCTTGTTTATTCATGATTTGGAGTTCTTCAAACTATCTCATCGGTCAATGTTTTTCAAAACTTGAATTTTGGAAAGGAGCCCCTCAGCCCACAGTATGATCTTATACTATACTTGTTAATCTATTGATCAAGCTCTTCCCACTTGAGGCCTTTTAGGTTGACCGGCAGATCCCTTCCACATGGTGCCGTTCATTTGAGAGGTTGGAGAGATGGTTCTGTTTTGTGTTTGTTTTCTATCCTATGCTACCTATGCTATTCTAGCCCTCAGCCCTATGCTAAGTACCTCCTCAGGTCAATCATTGCTTTAAGGATTCTGTCTCCCAGAACTTGAACCCAGGTACTTCTTACTGCCTGGATTTCAATGCTTTGAGCACTTAAACACACGCAGTGCTACACAGCTAGGAAATTCACGCATGTATTTATTTTTTGACTTATTCCTCTATCTCTGTCTCTATTTCAGCATCTGTCTGCTTATGCATATTTAAAATAAACGTAACACGAAACCCGGTATCTCTGAATTTGATAAGCATTCCAAATGTAAATTCAACTCTAAAGATTTCATTCAAACATCTAACTATTCAGATTGGGAGGGTCTGTGTAGCTGTTGCTGTTGTTTGTTTTGAGGTTTTGGTTTTCTTTTTTGTAGTCACTGTGTTTTCATAATTTCAACCAGATTCATTTTTGTCAAGTTCACTAAGTTTTATATGATGCCGAATATATTTGGGGCATGATAGATGCTATGTAGTAACCAGAGGGTTATACTAACCATACGGTCAATGCTATCAGCAGGTCCTGAGCACCTCGTATGCACTGAGAGATACACAGACTTACAAAGGGCTTTCTTCTCAGCCTTTGAGAGCAACACTCGTGGCTTATACTGCTATGATTACCTGTATTGTATTGAATTCTGCTGTATGAAATATTACAAACATATCTAAAAAAATTCTTGTTTATCTCATAATAGTAGTGTTCTAAGGGGAAAACGGAGGCTTTATTAAAGTTTTTTCTCTTTACATTGAATTTATATGTATACAACTCAACATTGTTAGACTCGGTACACCTTAAATCCTTTTTCCTGTGCTATTTCCTACTTAATAAGTACTCAGTAGCCAATCAAAGTTTGAAATATGTATCAGAATAAGCATTTGTCTTTGGTGCCTTGAAAAATGTCACAACAGCTTGTACGATATCAAGACAAACAGACGTTAGCAAGCTCGGTGGGAAACGAGGCCCCGATACCTATGTTTGCTGTATACACTTGGCCTCTTGGCTGAGAATCCGTGCCCATCTGTTTAGATGGCGGGTTGCCTGCTTAGAAAGCTGCAGGTCTCTTATACTATGACATGAGTCCCAGCCAATGACAGCTAACAAAATGTTCCAGGAGGCAGCTCTTCTTACAGGAGGCCTTTACTCATGCCAGAGTTAGAAAAGCAGGTGGCATCTTACATCCATTTAAACTTTGTCACACCTGTTGACTTGCTAATGCCAAAAACAGACAATGCAGCAAGCAAGTGAATGATAAAGATGGCAAAGATTCCAAAGAAGTTAACAGATAGCCCTTCCTGCCTTCCTGTAGACAGATGCTCAGTTTTACAGCCCATCACTTGTACCATTGACATTTAAATAACAGTGTAGAAAATCTGCCTAGTAAGTAACCAGAGAAGGGCATGCAGTAAGGTGTCCTGGATGTTTGAGATTTGGGCCCTTAACAGTCCATATTGTATAATGCAGCGAAAATCAACAATTACGCTAGATACCTCTTTTGTCTATCTTTTTGTAAAGTGAAAGCTCATGTCAATCAAAGAACGTCCCTTTTAAAGTAACTTTCATTTAATGGAGAATTAAGGTAATTATTTCAATGATTGAGCCTCCCAAAAGCACTGAATTACTTAAGAATGTCTCTTTCCTGAAATAAGTTAAATCTGCTGTGTTGGAGTGGGGGAGACATAGTGTGAGAGTGTTCTAGAACTTTATTTTAATATGCATCATGTGACCCCTTATGTATGTAGGCTCATATTCTAGTAAAAATCTATGTGAGAGAAGACAATATATGTTTATGTGTGTTGTTTCTAACCATTTTAGTTTCCTCTGCTTTCTGGAATTTAGCTGGGCATTTTATCACCAAAAAATACCTCTAAAATATATTTTTAGAGATAAAACAAATTGTGTTTTCAGCAACTAACGCAAAGATAACATAAGTCAATTCCCCCTGCACCTCTGTGCTTCCCTTGGACTAACAGAATGCCAGCGTATCAATTTTCGATCCAACATCATATAGATGATTAAGGAAAACAGGGAATGATTTAATTTACAAAAATAATGCTGTAATAATTATTGAATTGGCGGCCCATATTTCTGTTTGTCCACAATGAATAAATGTCTAGTTTACTGACATGCTCTGACAGAAATTATAATGATCTCTGCCTTGCTTTAACCCTGTCAATCAACAGCAATTATCCTTTATTGAGAACTTACTGTATATCAGGGCTTACAATAAACTTCTTAAAACAGCAGCTGAGAGACTGTGATTTTCATGTCACGAGGAAACTGCTGAAGGAAAGATAAAATAATTTTCTAAGTACAACCATTGGTGAATGGTACAAGGAGCTAAAACTTCAGACATTATCTTTTTCTTCTTATTATTTACTCTTTGTGAGCAGAGTAAGATGAAATTTGCAGACATCTTTTCACATTTCACATTTTCAGCCCACGTTCACCTAATGGAATTCCTTTGCTTTGTCTATTCACTTGTAAGGATTATCAAATCGATGTGCTTTGCATGATGACTCTGCCTCCCTGATTCTTCAAGCACGGGGTCACTGCATCCTGTGTCCATTCCTAGACTACATTCTTCTTGTACTTTTCATATTGTATAGAAAGCGAGTGAGTTAATAATGCCTCTCTCGTGGTCTTGATCAAGAGGACTCTACCCTGTGCTGTTCACTTTTCTCTCTTCAGGCTCCAGAAAAATTGAAGAGCATCAATAAACATCTTTTCTTTCGTTTAGGCATTCAACACTTGGTCTGTGTTCAAGGACCTTAAGGTATGTAACAGACAAAATGTTCATGCCATTTGAATGATATTTCTATTGAGGGTTTGTCTGATAAATCAATGAAATAAATAGGTAAACTATGTAGTAAGTAGTAATGGGGGCAGAGAGAGGGTCGAGGTGAGGACTTTGAATATGGATAATAGAGAGAGAGGTTTCCCAGAAGAGGTGTCCCTGGAGAAAATTCTAAAGAGAGAGAGTGGTAGAGTGTAGTGATGTCTAGGAGAAAAAGTCAAATTAGGGGAAGGAAGAGAAAGAAAGCCAAGTTCTTCAGGCAGAAGCATCAACTGATTTTTGAGTTTAGTTACTGGTCTCCTTAACAAGAGCAATCATGACAGGTGGACAGGAACACCCTAATAGGCTGGATATGGGACAGGGGCAGCAAAGAGCTCATGTATAAAAGGCATCAATAAGCAGTAGCTATACAATGATAGAGAAATTCCAGCAGATGATAAAAAGATGCTGATGTAGGCCATGGGGAAGGGTGGCTTGCTAGAGATAGAGTTACATACTTGAGTTAAGGGGAATAAGGTGTAATTTTGACAGAAAACACAAGTAACTGTCACTTTATAGAAGCAGAACATTTCTCTTCCATTAAATGGTCAAGGACAAAGCAGATCTTACCCCTGACGACACAATCAAAGTTTCTTTGTTTATTTCATTGTAGTTTATTAAAATAAAAAGAGAGAGACTCATAGCCACATTTTAGCATTGTAATGTAAATTGAAAGGAGAGAAAGAGAGAACATGCTTTCAACAAAATAATACTCAAAAGTGGCCCAAATTAAGCATAAACTGATATGGATAAATGTCAGTTACAAGCTCACAGATGACTTCAAACGCTCTGGGATAATCTTCTTTATTCTAATTCATGTGACCACTACAAGATAGGATGTCTTTTCCCACAGCAGAGTGGGGACAGAGATGTGGCCCTGTGGGAAGGTACAAACTCACTCCTCACTACAGGAAAAGAAAAGATGTTACTGTTTGCTGCAAGACTCGACAGAGTAGGTCAAGTGTGCTGGGAGCTGAATCAAGGCTAAATGAGGCCCCTTGATTGGGCTTATATACACTGTAGTAAGCAATCATGTGAAAACGTTTCTGGTTAAGTCCTTTTGACTGTGAGGCAGTATACTGGGCATGAATGAATAGACCCAGGTAGGGATTCTGACTTCACCTTATCAGTTTAAACTCCAGTTTTCTCGTGTATGTAATAGGATTCCATAGCATTGTCTTCTTTTAGGTTTTGAAAAGGGAACATAAAATAGTTAGGTAACCTGGCTATCTTAAGAGCATGTAAATAATCTATTGGAATCTTCTTCTGAAAAAAAAATGTTATTTAGAACAATTTGAATTTTACTCATTTGAACATCAAAATAACAATGAAAATATTGCATCTACTTTGTGCTTTTGATTTTAAAGTCCTTAGACCATGGAAGAAATTCTAAGAGGTCTCTATTAGTTACTTTTCTGTTAGTGTGATAAAATACCCAGTCCAACAGCAACTTAATGAAGAACGAGTTTATTTTGACTTTTGGTTACAAAAGGCTAGAGTCTTTTAGAAGAAATGTCATATGGCAGCAAGAGCAGGAAACTGGCTTTTCGTACTCCATCAACACAAGAAAAACAGAGACCAGAAGACTCTCAAAGTGGGGCTCTTCCTCTAGCAAGACTCCGCCCCCTAAAGGTTCTATAATCTCGCCAAACAGCGCCACCAACTGGGCACCAAATATTCAAATACATAACCCAAGCTGACACAAAACTTTTGTGGTTCTTACACAAAACTTTTCCTTACTGTTCTATCTGCATAGACATTCATTCCCTAGCACGTTTTGGGGGCTGTTCATAGTTTGACTCATTTTCATAGCCGTTGTGAATCCTGGTTTCTTTACTGTATGCTGTTTCCCCTTTCAGTTGGCCTTTTAAATTGCACTTTTCTTAAAGGAACACTATGAGAGGGGGAGAGAGAGACAGAGAGAGAGAGAGAGAGAGAGAGAGAGAGAGAGAGAGAGAGAGAGAGAACTATACTGTTTAATAATATTACCAAAAAATTAAGATTGACTATGATTAAAAGTACTATATAATAAATACGAGATTTATAGAAAAATTACACTCAAATTCTAGCTGTACTTTACAGGGGTTTGGGGCCAAGTATTTTCTGTTTCTCTGTCATATTTCCCACCTGGAAAGTGAAAATATTAGTACTCTTTTCTATGGATGAGATGATTAAATGAAATAACAAATAATGATTTCTTAAATCAAGTATTCACAATTGACTCCTGTCTCCTTTAAATGGCTGGGGGTGGGGGGGCTCTGCAATCAGGATTTCAGGTACACAACGCTTGTTCCAAGCAGCAGATGACAGTACCCTATGGTCTCTTCTACAGTGTGGTTTGGAGGTAGCTTCTGTCCTTCTGCAAGCCCTCTACTTCCTGAGTTTTTAGCTGAAAATGCGTCATCTCATGTCGCTGTTTGTTTTATGTCAAGCTGACCTGATTTCATCTTCAGGCAGATGTTCCCAAGACAAAGGTCTGGGAGGACCTGTTGTGAAATACACTGTACCTCTTCCCCCCGGGTGCTTGACTAACCTAGTCATCATGACTGTTTCACAAAGCAAGGAGAGCCAGCTTGCTGCAATCTAAATGTCAGTACATATTAGGGGTTTCTGTTTTGGTTTGCTGGGTTTTGTTTTGTTTTCTTTTTGAGATATATTCACAGTTGGTATAGGCTGGCATGGAAATTTAGTATGTGGTTGGATGACGTAGAACTTCTGATCCTCTTGCCTCTACCCTGCTGAGTGCTGAGTTTGCTGGTATGTGCCATTATGCCCTATTTATGCTAAGTAATGATCCCAGAGCTTCGGCATGCTTCTCAAATACTCTAGCAAAGACACGACATCCGTGGCCCCGAGTATCATTTTTAAATGTACCCATGTCACGCAAAATCTGGTTTGTGCTAGAAAACATGCACTATTTTGTAACAGTAAAAACAAAAAGTCTAACTGAAGGGTGAGTGTCTGCGATTGCACAAATGTGTGAGTTGTTGACTACTCAGTGTCTCCAAGTGTGCCCTTGAGTGGAACATTAACTATATTACACTCCACCTTTATCCTTCTCACTCAATCAGAACATCACATTCTCTTTTATTAAATAATATTTGGCCAACAGTATTTCTGAAGTGAGAGGATTATTAAGCCAGTGGAATGAAAAGGTTATTTTTTTTGTCCAAACTCCTTACAAAATTTGTGAATCCTCATCTCCAATGTCTTTTGTTTTACTATCTGAGTGAGTACTAATATCTACATGAAATCTTAAATAAATACCTGTTACCTCCATAAAGGATATAGTTATAAAACGATTTTCAGAGAATTTGGCATAGGAAAAACATTTTCTTTCCATTACTCGTAGTTATAAATTACCAGTTCTATGTTGAAGTTTTATCTGCTTGAGAAGGACGGAGAATAAACGTACTTCTGTATAAACCATGATTTAAGCTTAGGTTAGGAAAGAAATTCTATTTTAAAAGCATGTGCGTTCTGCAGATTTTACATTGACTGTGCCCGTTCCTCCCTGTCTGCACCAAGGATAAATCTCACATTTACCCCGAAGGGAAGCTTTCAAGATGGGCTGCAGCAGAGACTGGCTCTGAACAAGTGTTCGCTACAATAACAAAGGGGCCTGTGTTTCTGAGGGGTTGGAGTTTTTCAATGACTGTTTTACTCAGAAGGGAAATTTATTGTCTGGGTGGAGATTCAGAAAGGATTTGATTTGATTTGATTTTTTTTTAAGTCCATATTTGTTACACTTTTATTAGCCTGAAAAATCGTTACCATGGTAATAACTCCACTACATCAGATCTTACAACTGAACGATGGAGAGCCTTCCCACGGGTTGCAGGCAATGCCACTTGGCCATTTCAAGTAGTCTATTATTTAAAGAAGAAGTCATTTTTAAATATTGTTTGTTTGGGAAATCTTTCTCTGATTTGGGAAGAGCTGTGCTTAATTTCAATATGGATTCTTGAAAATTTTTAAATGATTTGCTGAGACATAAGAAAGTGCACCACATGTGGTCCTGATACTTACAGAGGCCATAAAAAGGCGTTAGGTCCCCTGGAAATGTAGTTACAGATGTTTGTGGGGAGCTATGTGGTGCAGGGAAGCAAACCCAGGTCCTCTGCAAGAGCTTCCAGTGCTCTTAAGCGCTGAGCCGTCTCACCAGCTCGTTTCCTTCATGTGTACTCTGCAAGCTTACAGAGAGGGCAGCTTGTCCTCTTTCATATCTTTATATGCAAAGAGCTTATCAAAACACAAATACTTTCCTATGAAGTCTATAATAGATTTTAATATTAGCTACTGCTAAAAACTCTTAAGACTTAAGGAAATCACTCTCCTTAAAAGGTACTTGTAATTTACAAACAAGAGCCATACATAAAGTACCACCAGGAACCTTCCAGCTTTAAAGGGACACTGAGGGGCACCAGCTTCATTCTCCCAATCCACTCTTCAAAGAATGCAGTTGTGCAATAGGGGAGTTTTCTGGGAGCATTCTGGAAAGCTGATTTCTCTGCTGCCCCCCATGACAGTGTATTTCCATATATCACAGTCCTTGCTCCTCAGAGACCTTCCTGGAGCTTGCCTCAGCTCTGTCCAGCTGTCTCTCCTACCTCTCCTCGATACCACGTGGTTACCTCACTGATATCCTTAAGGCTGTGGTTTTGCTGTAGTTTTTGTTTTGACTTTTGGGGTTTACTTGGTTTTTTTGTTGTTGTTTGGGGGGTTTTTGGTTTTTGTTTTTCTGGGTTTTTTTGGTTTGTTTTGGTTTGGTTTTTTCATGCAGACAGAACTCAGTGATGTCTAATGTGCTATACATTAGAATATTAACAACAGCAACCTAAATATGAAAAAAATATAAGCACAATATAAGAGGACAAAAAATGGAAGAAAAGAAATATCTGACCTCTATGACAGGCATAAGTAAGTCTAAGTAAAAACACTACTTCTAAATATTGAAAAGGCTTGAATATATTTTAGTACAAAAACTATAGCTTTAAGGATGACTACAACCAGATTTTAAATCATCCGGAGAGACTCACAACAATAATCTATGTAAAGGAATAACTGTCAGGATATGGTGTTGACACAGGGGCTGCTCTGATATCATATGGTCCAACCTTTAGCAAAGTCTAGTTATTATCTCTGAGGGGAGGGAATATGTTACTGGAGGCCAGTGTCCTGTAAAGATAACCTCCTTCCTGCTTTTATCTTCTCATATTTGCCTTGATTTTAGAAACTGAAGAACTTTGATTTAGCTCAGACCTCACTCCATCCTGCTGCCTGGGATGAGAGTGGATAACAGGGCACAACCATGTGTCTGCTGGGAAATGTCAGAGGAAAACTTTTTGTCTTGCTGGAAAATGAGTGATAACCATTTGGAGATATGTTCCAGTCACTCATCTGTGATGCTTTAAATGGAGCCTTTGTGACTAAACTGGAGCCCATAATTATACTCTGAGATTCTTATAAAGAAAGAAGGGTAAATATCTCTTTGTTTCTCGGCGCTGCTGTTCACAAAATTTACATCCAGCAGCCCAAATTATTGTTCTGTTATTTAACCCGGCATATGCATTTTCAGGATCATTGGGAATCTCTTATCTCTGAGTCTCTCTCTCTCTCTCTCTATATATATATATATATATATATATATATATATATATAAACATTTTAACAAATTTAATTTCTAAGTTCTGAAGTTACAGACTAACTTGATACCTTTGGGTTTGAACACATTTAGAATAGCTTCTTTCCTATTATTATTAAAACTTCAAAAAATTAGATATTTTCAACTGAAATGTTGAACATTGACCTCACAATAATTTTGGTCATAAAAGAATGTGTGGTCTCTACACTGTGACCATGTTAGTTATCAGCCACTCTTCCATACTCAAAGAAATAGGGTTGACAAATGTTATTGTCATTTAGAAAACACAGTTATAGCTTTGAGTTCTTCAAGTTTCTGCCAAACCTTCAATAATGTTTCTAGTCTAACTTCATCAGCAAGCACACTTACTAAGTGACATTTAAGTGACTCCCTAAGCATGATAACCTGTGCTGACAAGAAAACCTCTCCTGGGGGTTTTACGTATGCTCAGCGGGCTACCTGACCATGCTAACAGCTTAGTTAAACTGACTGCAAGAACAAACAAAGATATTATGAGTCATTGTGAGGTGATAAAACGTAAGTCAAGAAATATCTTCTGAGGTACGTGATAAACCCTGAGTGTAGGTAGCTTTCATCTTTAAACATGGATCCTCTAGGACTAAAGGGTTTCTGCCCCATTCGTTCTGTTTTCTGGGAAGCTGAGATCCTACCTATTTGGTTGATTTGTTTGGGTGGGTTTGTTTGTTTGTTTGTTTGGTTTCCACTGGAAGTCACTCAGGCAAGGAAGTTGCAAAGGAGTCGTCTGCTACCAATCTGCCCACAGCTGTGCTGTTTTTCCTGCTGAAACAGGGTTGTGCTGCTTCCCACAGTGTTGCACGTCTAAGCATCACAAAAGTGACATCTCCATTTCTTGTCACCTGTGACAGCCAGAACAACTGCTCTGGAACAATCTCTGGAAGTGTGCAGAGGTTAGACTGGCATTCTGCAAGGTAAAGATTCAGAATCCTTACTCATCCCATTGGCTCAGAGCACATTGGTGTTAATTCTTGGTGAAAACCATCCTAATGCTTCTCTGATGACAGTCCTCTGCTTCCCTCCCCTCCCCCTTCTCTCCTCTCCCTCCCTTTCCTTCTTCTCTTTTCTTCTCCCTTGCATCTTCTCACCCTCTTTACCTCCCCTCTTGCTACTTTCCCTCTCTTTCGTCTTCCTCCTTCTCCACTGCTCTCTTATCTATGCTCTAGAAATGCTGCTGCCAGACAGGATGTGACTGTGCCATTAGAAAACGTTCTCCTCACCAATATGGATATAAGTTACCAGGAACACAGAAGATAATAGCAACAGTGGTGGTTTATGCTTATGATCCCAGCACTCAGGGAGGTGAGGTGGGGGGATCATGAGTTCCAGATCAATCTAAGCTAAATGGGGAGGGAGGGAGTAATGGAGAGAGGGAGGAAGGGAGAGAGAGAGAGAGAGAGAGAGAGAGATTCAAATGTAAACTCATAAATGTATTATGAAGTACTTCATATTGTTTTTGTCATCAAATATCAGCTTTTAAAAATATTATTTTACAAGCTTATACTTATGGTTTTATTTTTGATAAAAATGAATTTCAGTTCAGCTGCCAAGGTACATGAAATTAATTTTTCTAAAAAATAATGTTTTTCACACACACACACACACACCACACACGTGTGTGTGCGTGTGAATGCTTTAAGAATGGATGAGACAGAGCACATGTGGCAATCAGAAAACAACTTTTAAAAGTTGGCTCTCTCCTTCTCCTATGTGGGTTCCTGTAGATAGAATTCAGCTCCTCAGGCTGGCCCACAGCGCACCTTTACCTGCTGAGCCATTTCATCAGCCCCCAAATCAGCTTTAGCTACATTATTATTTTCAGCATTTCTCAGGTAAATGAGACTAACAGCCAAGCTAAGTGAAAGTACAAACTAATTGTCTAACTAAGCTATTTCACAATGTACACATATTTTAATGCATCATACTGCATATGATAAGTGCATACAATTTCTATTTATCAGTTTAGAAAAGCACCATCAAGTTGGTATCTGGGAAAAGCCTGAAATTTTAATATAGCCTGTTTAGGGATCTAAAGTCTGCTTTCGGCTTCAGCAAATTTCCCAGCAGGATCTTCAAACATGTTTAATTATTAAGTACCTCATGCATGATTCGGAACTCTTCTTCTCTTTAGTCTTTTCTCCAGAAAATTCCCCCATAGTATCCTATGCACTGGCATTTTCCACACACTAGCTGTGGGAATACCTTCAGGTATGCGTAGATTTCAACAGACTATAATAAGCCAAGCAGATTCTCACCACAAAAAAAAAAAAAAAGGAACCCCCTTTATTAGGATCCAGTGAGAAAGTAGAGCCATGTTCTGCACAGCTGCATTTCAGAAACTGACCCCTGTATTAACAGTCTTGTAAGATTAAACAGCTGGAAGGTTTCAGTAGCCCAGTGATGTAATAGCAGTCAAAACATGATGGTACAACACACCCCACTCTTGCTCATGGTGCTGTTGATACAAACAAACCTACTGGGCTGCAGTTTTTATAAGCAGACGGTGCACACAGAGTTGTTATGTGCAGTATGTTACACGGCAACAATAAACCACAACATAGCCAGCTGTTTCTATACTCATTTTACTCCAGTTTTTATTTTAGTACTCACATTATAATTATCAATAAAATAGCCTAGAGAGATGGAGTAGATGGGGCTATAGAGATAGCTTGGTGGTTAAGGGGGTTACAAGTGCTTTCTGCTCTTCCAGAGAACCATAGTTCAGTTCCCATAGTGATAGGAAGTTCACTACTCCCAATCCTAAGGCACCTCTTTCATCAAAAGGCCGTGTGCGATGATCGCCTTACAGCACCTAGGTCCCCGGAAGAACACTGCTATAGTCACGTGGCAAGAAAGACTCAGGCTCAGAAATGGGTGCATCTTCAGAACAAGTCCCATCACCAAGTAAGCATATCTGGCAGAGATGACTCGATAACTCCAGACAGATAAATATTTAAGTAACCTTACCCATATGCTTGTAAAGATGGTGGTAATCCTAAGAAACACATTCTAGCAAATGTTGTGAGAAATCCTGCTAAGGGACTCTTGTTCTTATCCATGAGGTAGGAAGTAATTTCATCCCAGGCAGGGAGGCGGGGTGGGGTGGTGATGAGGGATGAACTCTGAGATGACTTTCAGTAAGAAAAGTAGCTGTAACATTTCCTTCATCTCTAGTGTTTTTCTTCATGCTAACCACAGTTATAACCAGGGGAGCAAGGGGGAGTGGACGGAGAAACAACTGTGATACTACTCCCCAAACCAAAGGTCTGCCCAGGACCTCGAATGTATGTGAAAAGCCTGGTCTCCAGCTCTCTGCTATTTGGAAAGATGCTGGCAATGTTGGGCAGTAGAGCCTAGCTAAGAGTCACTCCTTGGAAATGAGCGCCTTGTTCCTCTGCACTTCTGGCATTGCCGAACACAAGCTATCACTGTGGAGATGCCATCTCGCTTCACAGAGCATCTCCCTGCCCTTGGGCTGCATCTGAACCCACAAGCACAAACATGTCTGCCTTCTCTTATACTGTTTCTCTCAGGTATTTGTCACAGTGAAGAAAAACTGCCGAACCCCAGTAACTGACTGAAAAGACAGAGGGGTTAAGTCTGAACTCTGAGGAGAGGTTGTCTTTTTGTATGTGAGAGAACTAAAATAGCATCAGATAAAAGACGAAGTTGCTTATTTACAAACATTCCAGGTTGCTAAAGAGCGTCCTAACTGATGCCAAGAGTGTAGGACAGAGAGCCTTCCTACCATAAAAAAAAACAAGAATAAAACCTTCAAACTCTTGCTTCCAGGGGGATCTCAGCTACATTCAGAAGAGGAATTCCTACTGTGTGAGGAGCTGCCTTCTGTCCCTCACAAAGCTCTACTGTAGAAAAGCAGCGTGTACAGTTTCCATCCGTAGCCTTTCCTTTTGAACCAACTCAAGCAGAATGTATTTAGCAGCTAACAGCTTAATTTTCACCGAAACCTTCTCTGTGAAATTAGACCTTTGGAATCCAACTTTTCCCAGCCATCTTTTTTTTTTTTCCTTAAACAGTAAGTAATCAGTATTTAATTACTTGACTTTTACATGATACAACCTTAGAGACCCTGCTAACTTACTGAGACTCCAAGATCTATTGTTGAGAATGTCCCAAGCCCCTGAATGGCTTGTTAACACTAACGATGCCAGGAAGAGAAAGGGGTAAAGTAGGCCAGAAGCCTCGGCACACATCATGAAAATACTGTGTAAGTTTAATATCATTGTATCCACATAAAAAAGACAGTGGTCTACGATTGAATTTTAACCCATTGTTGTAATTCTGCATTTACAACTGCATTGGAGCCTAGAAAAGACCCACATTCTCTTTGTGATAATTAAACAGAAAATAAGACTAGAACTTGGCAGAATACTTTTGTCTTATCTGGACAAGGAAGTGAATAATTGAAATATAGACTTTCTCAATAACTTCATTTATAATCTGTAGGTTTATATTGTGTACTCCCTTTTTAACACTTTGTAGTTCAAGGTTATAAGACTTGAAATCGACAGACATGAGAGGTTTTGTAACCTTTGAGATCGGAGATTGTTCTATGGGTTTGCATGTGTAGGTCTGTTGGATTAATAGAAATGTTATAAGGCAAAGGTGTAACAGATCTAAAATCAGCTTAATGAGTATATTACTACTCAGTGATCAAGACATCAGGTTACAGTAAAAGTGAGTGAATGGGTTTCTGCAAACTGATGAACACAGCTTAAATGAATCCTCTGAGGATCACAGTTGACTAACATTCAAGAGGAGAAAATCAAGAGCTGGGAAGGAACAACAGGGTGTGTGTGTGTGTGTGTGTGTGTGTGTGTGTGTGTGTGTACAGGTGTGTGCACATGTGTGTATGTTTGTGCATGTGTATGTATGTGTGTGTACATGCACGTGTGTGTGTGTGTGTGTACAGGTGTGTGTGTACAGGTATGTGCAGGTGTGTGTATGTTTGTGCATGTGTATATATGTGTGTGTGTACATGCACGTGTGTGTGTGTGTATGTGTGTGTACAGGTATGTGCACATGTATGTGTATGTTTGTGCATGTGTATGTATGTGTATGTACATGCACGTGTGTGTGTGTGTGTGTGTGTGTGTGTGTGTGTGTGTGTGATCCTGTTCTGGGTCAGGAGAGATGGAGACTGGAGGAAGAACCTTGCAAAAAGCTTTAACCTAGGTCACAGAAGCCTGGTAAACTCTTGAACTCTGAGGGTACACACAGCGCACAGTGATACCCAGCAAATGGCAAGCAATAGGATCAGCTCTCAGAATAAATAATGTTTAATCCACCAGTTTGTACTTCAAATAAGAACTTTGTTTTACTGGTTTAAGTCTGTATTTTCTCAGTTGTTTCTAAGATGTTTAAATATTTGTTAGCATGGGTATTGGTCTGGCTTCTAGGCTTTTGAAGTTAAAGGACCAACTGTTTAATTTTGCAGTGAAAAACACCTACTAATATACTAGAAGTATAGAGTTACCTAAATATATGTTTTTTAATTATAACAGCATTTTTGCCTCTATTTCCTAAATGTAAATAAATGTTTAATCATTTAATTTAATGTTAATTGGGTACTTTTTGTGTTGCATAAAAATTAAATAAAATAAGTCTTTTCTGAAAGATAAAAATTGCTTTTTATATCCATGCCTTTATTGGACACACAAAGGAAAAAAAAAAAAAAGCAAGTTCACGACCTTGCTTTTCCAACAGGTTTTTCTTTGTAAAAATCATGTGTTTGTTATAATGTTTCATTTTGTGAATCACTCAAATTGCCAACTAGTACCAAAAAGTAAACTACTAAATTAAAAAAACAATGGAATAAAGAATATCTACTTTTCTTGATCTAAAATATAACTAAAATAGAAGCTTCCAGATGATGGAATTTTGACCCATTTAAACAGGTGAACAGTGGGCAGACGGAAACATGAATTCATAGAATAATTTTCCATTGTTTTCTACTTATAAGCATTTGGGATTATTTGATTATTTTTGTTCTTTGTCATTTCTCATTTTACAAAAGAAGGAAAATAAAGCAAAGAGAAGCCATTTGTCTAAGATGATGCAGCTACTAATCGCCAGAGATAAAGAAGCTTTCTCTGTAGCAACCGGACTTTACTCCAGCATTCAGTCCTCCTGCATTTAAAGAGGAGAAAGCTGTGTTTCCAGCCTAGTGTTCTCTGGCATCTGTTTAAATTACTTAAAAATCGAATGTAATAATTAAGGGAGCTTAGATCATGATCTAGGGAAGCATTTCCCTACGATGCAGGGCATGTGCTTGGCTATACAGTGCCAGATTTTAATATATTTATAGAATTTAATTGCAATGTGCCACCTGACAGTGGGAAAAATAGTTATTTAGAGGTGAAACAAACATGAGTTATTGTATAAAATTATGCCATGTGGGAATTTGAGGACCAGGAACATTAAATTCCAATGCAGAAGTATTCAGTGTGAGGACACTAAATCAATTTTGTGGAATATTTAAAGATATTCAGAAATTACATATAGAAGAATCTTATAAAATGTACTCATACTCTTGTTTGTATCCTCTAAAAGGAAGAGCTTCAGAGAGCGTTTAAATTATACATCTGCAAATATATAATTGTATACACACACACTTAGTATTTCAAACTTTATAATGCATATAACATTTTTATAATCAAAATCATTTAGAAATATTTCATATGAACATATTAAGACTAAACAGTGTATTTTTAAAATATGTTATAGGTGTACTACAATATAAGAATCACTGTATGTTTTTAACTAGGATTTTTGCTTTTTGTTTTTTTGGGGGGGTTGTTTGTTTACTTTTATATTTTTGGGACATGCACGCATTTGTGTCACAGTTTCAACAAAGTAATGGTTATAACCAAACAAATGTTACCACGTGTAATTCGCTTAATTGTATTAAATAATTGGTTGGTTAAACATCTTTCAGAGCAGCCTGTCTCATCTCCAATATCTGAAGATTTAAAAGTATTCTTGAGACTGGTGGAGGGAGGGCAGAGTGGCAGAGACGGGAGAATCTGTGGAAGTGAGCTTTCTGTCACTGATACTGCAAGTTCAACACTGATGAGATTACTGCTCAGAACCCTTTTGTCACCGTGAGGTTGAAGAATTAACTTGAGTTTACTCAACTAATACCTTACCAGAACGAAATGCTATTATTGTTCCTTTTTATTTCCATTTAACTTCTTAATTTAATGACCTTTACTGGTAAATTCCAAGGATTAGATCACATGGTCAGGCAATCTTTTCATTTATAATTTAACTAAGTGCAGCATGCCGTTTTGGCCAGATCGAGGAAATGAAATCAACTAAAAACTGAAAGTGAAATGTTGCAAATTGGAAATAGTCCTAATGATATAAATAGTTTCCTCAAGTCATCCTTCATCGTCATACCCCACTACCACAATGCCTTCCCTGTAACAAACACACGGGAAGTATGGCTAGGATAAATGGTTTCTGTTGATATCAATTGAAACATACATAGGAAACATGCAGATAGGACACCACTCCGCAAATGAAGTAGTCCCAACACACTTTGAAAAAAATACCAAAAAACACGATTTTATAAATGAGCCAAATTAAAAAGTGTCCTAATACAGTTCACCATATTTTTTCAAAAATAATTAAAGAAGTAATTACAAAGAATGTTAAGTATTTCGAAGAGTTCAGCCCTTTGCTAAGCTTCATCCAAATGACTTCCTGTGAGAGACATCAAAGAACGAATCCCAAACCAATCACTCTCTAGGAAAAGTAAAACTCAGACCTGCGTCTTGCGTCTGTGAATGCACGGGCACTTTCTCTTGGCAGTAGCACATCACTCTCAATCACTTTGCTACTTAAAGTATTTGCTACAGGGTGTCAGAGGTCGGCTGTGCATCTCCACAACACCTTCTGTCAGTCCATAATACAAATCAATATAATCAATATAATCCTTAGGTCAAATTTCCATGACGCAGTCTTAACCTTTGTGTCTGCTCAGTCATGTCCTCTTGCCAAGTAAGACAGGACAGACAGGAGCAATTATCTAGGTTTCATGTTAAGCCTTTAACTTAATGCAGACATTACATGCCGCTGGCAAAAAAATCAAGAAAGCTGCTGTTTTGACTAGAGAAAATTAATGTCACTAAATAGAATTATGTTTGTCTGATATTACAGGTCTTTTATCATCCTTTTTAATTTTTTCTCATTTTTTTACAATATTTGCAAGATTTTTTCCAAATGTTAGAATAAACTACACTATTTTCAATATAATAAAATTCTATATTTAAGTTTCTTGCATCTCATATTTTTAAGAAAAGACGTAGACTCCATCTATAAATTTTGAACTACAAATCCACAAATCACCTTAAGAAAAACGAGGTGCTAATTAGTAAGTGACTTAAATGTTCTTCCCCTTTAAAAGACAGCCTTGAGTTCCACATTCTTAGTGTCTTTAGAAATATTATCTGTATTCAAGCAATATTTTATGCTGTGGTTAAAATTGTAGTATTTATCACCTTGAGAGCTTTGAAAGTTTGATAAAATACTTCTTACTTAGCACTTTTTTATGTGCCTACGCACTGCATTTAGAGAGCAGATGTAGGAGTAATTTGTTTATGATGATTATTAAACCGTAGGCTAGTTCTTTCAAAAGAAGTGAAAGGAGAGAAATATTCTACCAAATTCTTTAAAACCATGGCCATACAATGGTAATGATATGTTGTCCTTCAAGATTGACAGAGGTGTATCGCCAAATAGATTAGCTATCTAATCAGAATAAAGAGCATCTCTTTTCATGGGGGAAGCAAAGTAAATTACTGATACCTTCAGAGTCACAGTTATACAGCCACCAGGTAGTTAATACTCTAAATGTCTCTGAGTGTGTCTCTGTCATATTCCCAAAACAATGTCATTGAGATTTGGTCGATGAATAGAAAAGCTTGCTGCAAGAGACAGAATCCAGGAAAAGACCACTAACCTTTCATGTCAAACCTTTGATTTAATACACACATTATAGACCCATAAATGTTTTCCCTTTTCAAGACATTTGAAAATTAGTACTTCCCCAAACATGTCGTTATTTTCCAGTAACGATTCAAGTGATTTTCTGAAATAAGTTGTGCTGATGAAAAGCAAATGTGTCAGAGAAAAGAAGCAAGTTTACACCTTGAGTGTGAAGACTTTTCGTAATTCCTGGGAGTGAGGCTCAAGGGCTCTAGTCATACAGGCTTTATCATCGAGGTGAGCCAAGCAACTTTAACTGCCGTCAATTAGATTAGATTTGTTTGTGAATTTTGGCTGTGAACTGTTAATGAAAATCAAAGGGAATAGAAGAAATGATTACAGAACAGTGGCAGACAGGCAGAACATAAAATTGAAAAGTTGATAAACTGTTGGTTATCTTAATGACTTCCATTGCTCAGCTGTTAAACCTTCGGAGGTGTTTTGGCTTGTGTCTAGTTTAAATTCCAACTGTTGTAACCTTGTGAATAGTGGACCATGTCTGGACGATGTGATCTCTGCTGGAGGCTGTTTCTGAACAGTGCTCTCACGTGGTCCACAAGCCTTTCCTGTTACCATCTGTGCCACCTCTGCACTTCAGTAACCCTCCCCAAAGTACACATGTAGCCTATACTATGACATCCCCTACTGCATTAAGACTTAAACACACGTCTTGAAAATGATGCTTTTGGGAAACTCAGCTTAATTTCTCTATCGCTCGTCTAAAGTGTTCTTGGCATCTTACATCACGTTTCCAAAATCTCCCAGGGTTTTTCTCCTAATATATTTTATGTGTGACATCAAATGTACAAAATAATGAGTTTCATGTGCAATTTTCATATGTGAATATATTGCACTTTAATGATATTTGCTTCATTATCCTCTCATGCTCCTCTCCCCATTCCCATGATGAATTTTCTCCTCTAACATCTCAGCTTCTAAGCCTTTGCCTTAGAAAGCCTTAACTGAACGTTTTGACAATAATAGTTCTTCCATAGTGACTCTGATAGCATATAGTCTTTCATTAAATTAGTCTTTAGTAATAAAAGATGTTTTAAGAATAAGGTCAAAGATGAAAATGGCTTTGAAATGTTTAATCCTCAATGTTTTGCTTTGGACTTATTCTAATGATGTCGTCTGGAACTATAAGAGTCCCATGCCTTCTCCTGCTGCCTTTCCTCTGCCTGGGACAGCGACAACCTTTCTCAAAGTCAGATATCTTTACCCCCTCTCTCTTGCTAACAACAACGCGCTCAACCTAAACTTATTTTAAAATTTTTCTACAAAGAGATGACAAACCTTTTTTTAAAAAAGGTTTTTAGTTCCCTCCAGATGCATCAGAATTGACAGGATGGTGTAATGACCATCTGGGGACCAGCAACTAGAGACAGAGGTGTCATTCTGACATTCTCAAGAGCGTGGCTTTTGCTGTACTGTACTGAGATGACTAATCCATCCCCTGGACTCTGCAGGGGAAATCATTCTAGTCAATACTTAATGCCCAGGTATTGCCCCAACCAAGAAAACTTGTTAGAGCCTTTAGCTCAGAGGTTTACATCCTCAGTTAAAGCAACCTAAAACACCTTTTTTCATTTATTAACACTCAGATGGTAGGCAAACTTTCTCAAACACGCATCTTCTATTTTTAATTGTGCTTGCTTGCCTAGCACATGTCTACAAGAATTAAATTCTTTGAATCAGGGAAGAAAGTAGCAGGCTAAGGACAGAGCTAATACAGATTCTATGAGCAAACACCAAACTTAGCTCTAAGCTCCCTGCTAACCGCAGAACAATGTCTCTCTGTCAATATATAATTCTAATCATTACAAAGAAATATTCTCGTTTTCTTTAACAAAGAAAGCTTGTGATAGAAAGGACTCTTTAGGATAAATGTAATTCAGGTCACAAATTTTATACAAGAGACACTTGAAGTTATTCTTAACAATATTTTCCAAAATATACATAATAATTTATTATTGTATAGAGAAATCAATTATATACTTGAAGTATATTGAATATATCTATATATCCATGAAGAAATAATTACACAGGGACTAAAGGGATAGCTCAGTCAGTTAAGTGCTTTCTATACAAATGTAATGACATGAGTTTCATCCTCGAACACACATAAAAAAAAAAAAAAATCCTGAAGTAATGCTGACATCTGGCCTTCACACACGAGCACATACTTGCAAACACATCTGCACACGCACTCCCATATCAACATAAATGCGCGTACACATGCTAAAAAAAAAAAAAAAAAAGAAGCATAAAATCAGTTTTATTCATTTTCAGTAAATTAAGAGTTATATTTGTTTCAGGCATTGATTATCCCACTTCATTTCCGTTAACACAATTGGATAGTTCCACGAACTACATAGCGTAGGTCGTGAACTCTCTGGCTAAGTTACCTGTAAGAATCATTCTAATTACCAGAGACTGATAATTGGCATTTTAAAAGGCAGCAGAATCCCCCTGCCACTCTGACCACTGCCAACCTTCAGCATGAACTAAAACAACAACAACAAAGGCTCGTGTCAGACTACTAATCGAATGAAACCCTAGCTTGTAAGTGGTAATAATTATGATTAACATATAACTTGTCCCGCAATGGCAACAATGCCACTGGGGTCTCTGTAGACCTCGGACTGAAGTCTGAGAAGCCATATTCTAAGTGTTAAGGGGAATACAGAGCAATACAAAAACTTGCAACGGACAGACCGAGCTTCCTCTCTCCCATCTCAAAGAAGAAAGATGCTCTACTGGACTTGAAAGAGCCAGGTGAGGTGAGTTTCACCTCGGACTTGGCTCATTAGGGTAGCGGGGCCTGTCAGCCCTCCTTCCGTGTGCAGCAGGGAGTGAGGCGTCAGACTGGAGCTGCTGCCTGCTTCCTTTCTTAGCAGCTGGTGAAATGCGTGTTTCAATGAGGTGCCTGCTGAGAGCGTGGTTGTGCTCATGCCAGGGGCTTACCAGTTGCTTTCTGTTGTTGTTGTTGTGTGTGCAGAGTCACCACACTAATGAGATTAGTGATGCCCAAACTGACCCAGCTTTCGTTCTGTGGGACACTTTGCATACATGTGACAAATATAAAGTGAAGAGCTAGAGAATGTCACCCGGTGAGAGAACACGACTTGTGGGTGTTCCTGCTAGGCACACACTGTGGGCAGCAAGGAGGCACTTTTGTAGGGTAGATGAATCCTGCTGGGCTCTCAACCCTAATACTCTGGGATAAAACGGGCAAGCCTGTTCTCTATGAAATGTGCTTCTGACTTCGGAGCTTATCCCACGCTTGTTAGACTAGGACCCCATGTAAGCACTCACCAAGGCATGCGTCTGGACTTCTAAACGAGCAAAATGAAGGCTTTCGGAGCAGATATATAGCCTGGTGTCAGGATCCTCATGAGCAGTGACTGAACAGGTATCCAGAAGGGCAAAGTGGACTTTCAGAACATCCTGTCTCCCTGGGATATTCTGACAAGACCAGTTCCCTTTTGATTCAACAGAATCCTGTGGTGTGTAAATGGCCACACATCTGGTAATCCTTTCTATGCCTTCATATACTTACTGTGTCAATGATACTTGAAGTTAACGGTGACTAGGAAAGTATGTAGCGGACTCAAGAGCAAACCTGAGCAATGGCACAGATCTACTGACAGAGCCATTAGGATGGTCACAGATTTGCATCACAGATGCTTCATTAACCTTGCAAGTGAATCATCTCATTCCATGAAGCAAGGTATGTTCGTTCTGCATCCTGTCAGTAGGTTTGCAACCTGTCTGCAATAAAACCAAAGTCAGAGTATAGGACTATAAGGGAGACAGCATATGTCTATGATGTATAATCAGCATGAAAGGTATAGGTGCGATGTTTTTGCTGTGGTGGATGCAAAAGGTTGAGTAAGAAGTACCTTTTCAATTAGACGAACAAGGACATCTAACGTCTTGAATTACAAGTTTAAGATTGGGTAATGAGAAAAACTGTCTAAGAATATTATAAGGGGCTGGTACAACATCTTGGTGGTTAATGGTGCACACTGCTCTTGGCATGGGTCCTGATTCAGAGTCCAGCACCCACCTGGCACCTCACAACTACCTGTAACACCAGCTCAAGGGGATTCCACACCCTCTCCTGGCCTCCGCATGTACAGTATGCACATGGTACATATCACATCCACTCAAGACACACATATACACACATAAAGTAACATAAACAAATAGATTTTTTGAAACAACATTATGATAAAATCAGCTCTTGTTAAGATTAGTCATAATCTTGTTAACTCTCAATGTTAAACTCTTTTTCTTTTTTTGATATATGAGTTTAAATTCATAGTAAATGTTGTTGAATTTAAAAGCCAGCAACCAACTCAGTCCTGTAGGTTTATTCAGTTTCTGGAATATTTTAAAAACAAAGCTAAGAGAAAGACAGAAAGGCCATATTCTAAATGTATTAATTGTCTTAATGTATGAATTGAAATTAATCTTGTGGGACTTGTATTTGGAATTATAAATATTGCTTCTGGCCCAGTGGATGGAGCAGATTTTAGAAACAAGAGCCTTATCTACTTCTTCATTTATAAAGTATCAGGGTGAGGCTTACTTAGAAATCTGCGAGGAAACAAAGATGTTGTTTGTTTGTTTGTTTGTTGGTTGGTCTTATATTGACTATTTGAACAAAACTTCCAATAAAATGAAATAAATGTTTCAAATCAGTATTTTATTTTCTAAAATTTTCACAATCACAATTTTTATAGGACTAGTCTCAAATATTATTTATACTGATGTTACTAGACAGATGCTGCTGATCTTTAAAATAAAGTTGTAGGGAATCAGGAAAACCACATCTGAATAACACAGCACAGCACTTCCCCCAAAAAACTAGGTTTCAATAGAGATGATATTTGTCAATATTTTCAAAATATCACAGTCAATCAATGCAGCTATCTTTACTCATTAAGAGATGGTCAAAGCTTAAAAGACTTTGCAATATTGCTGATCAATATTAACTAGAATGGCCCAGACATTTCACCAGAAAATACCTTATCAATAATCTGTGATTTCAGCTCTTTCCCAGAATCCTCCAAAACATAGGTTACAAATGCAGCCTAAACTACAGAAATATATTTACTGTTGCATTTGATACATAGAATAAATCCTGTGGAAAACAAGCTTGCTCTTCAGCCTAGAAGCTAACCTAGTTTATTAACTCTACCTCAAATTCTCCGTGACCTACACAATCATCCTTAGGCAATACTCACATTCATTGCCTTGTGATAGATACGGCTTGTTCAAAACAATAAATTAAAAATGAATTCTTAGATTCAGTGGATGAGAGCACTTGCTGGGAAAACATGAAAACCATAGTATGAAATTCCAGCATCCACACAAACGGTGCATATGCCTCTGCCTAGAGCCTAAGTACCGGGAAGTGAAAACTTGGTCCTGGTAGTTTACTGGGCAGCCAGCCTAGATGCAAACATGAACTTCAGGTTCAATGAAGGACCATGTCTCCAGGAAATAAGCAATCTAGAAATACAGTGATGTTCTCCTCTGGTATTGTACCTGCTCACACATGATCTCATATACCTACATCCACACATCCACACACCTACACACACACCTAACCCACACACACATCCACACATACACACACACAGGCACACATACACAACACATATACACACACACCTACCACACACACATATACATAGGCACACACACACACAGACACGCACCTACTTATATACACATCCACACAGGCACATATCCATGAACACACATACACCTACACACACATACATAAAATATACCTTTATACAAACACCTACACATACACACTGTGCACACACATACATATGCCACACACACTGTGAAAAGGGAATAGTTTTCTGTAAATTCTACGTGTATTCCTTAGAGTTTTCTACTTGCTAACAGTTTTGATGAAGAGGACAACTATTTTATAAAAGTTTAGAAGGAAAGATTGGGGGATAAATTCTCGGAAAGGGATAGAAAACATCAAAATTCAAAAAAAAATCTCCTAAATAAAGCAGCATGCTAAGAACTTTGTACAACTTCTATAAAGCAGGAAATGCCTTGAAATTTGAAAAGTTTACTATGCAAGTAAACAAGAAATCATCTTATATTAAGTCTGCGTTCCTAAATTTAAATTTAGAATACATAAAGATACTACTAGGTTTTATTATAAGTTTAAGAAGGAACAAAACCTTCTCTATTGTAAAGGTTGTTTTCAAGAAAACTGTTTATTTCTGGAAGAAAAATCCTAAAAGAAACTAGTACAAAGTCAATGAAGTAATTTTCATATGTGTGTCATTGTTTTCCAGGTTCAGGATGAATGTGAAGGTCAAACAGGGACTTTAACAATATACTGCTGTCCCTTTAACAATATCCCTTCCATAGACGGCTCACACCATTGCCTCTAGGATCTTGAGAGCATTTTAGAAAATTGAATATATAGGAAAAAATATGTTTACCATTAGCAGGGAAAATTGTGTATTCATAGGTGCACATACTAGTTACTTCACCTCGTCAGTAGGTTATTAACATTGGTTTTAGAGATTCTTCAGAGCACACGTGAAGCCCTAGGAGAGAAAGATGAGGAGGTCTTAGAAAGGAATACATTTACATGTCTGCTGTGCATGACGAAGGACATCTCCAATCCCAGGGTCTGCTTGAGCACAGTCCCATCACAGGGCAAGGCGGCACTGAAGCAAGCGAATGATGAAGGGATCGCGTGGGGCAGGTGTGGGTGTAGGGATCACGTGAGGGTAAGTGTGTGTGTAAGGATTATGTTGGGCAGGTATGGGTGAAGGGATGGCATGGGGCAGGTACGTGTGAGGAATCTAATAGGGCAGATATGGGCGTAGGGATCTAATGGGGCAGATATGGGCATAGGGATCATGTGGGGTAGTTGTGGGTGAAGGGTCTGATGGTGCAGGTGTGACGCTTTATTCCCAACAACTCAATGAGGCCAGTCAGCATGTCCACACTCGGCCCCATCTCTCCCTGCTTGGTACTGCATGCATAAATCAAACAATCTGAGGATGACTGTAAGAATACATCATTAGGGGCTGAAAATACAAACAAACAAACAAACAAAAACCCCATGCTTTCATATATGTGCATGTGAGCTTTGAAAAGATCACAAAAGTCAAATGTTTTTACATTGAACTTTAAATACAAGAAACTAGAAATGTCATGGAAAATATTGACCCAGTGCATTTTAAACTTATTAATAGTTCTAGCATTTCATTTATTTGAAACCAAAGGAAAGGTGTTTATCTGATGAAGAAACCTATTGATTACCTCCTCAGGTTTTTTCTTTTTAAACATGTCATTCCTTGCACTGAAGAGATGGCTCGGTGTTTAAGAGCATTTGTTGTTCTTGCCGAGTACCTGGGTTCAATTTCCAGCACCCACATGGTAGTTCTCAACCATCAACGTTTCTGCGGTTCTGATATCTGTGGACACCACGCTTAAATGTGATATATGGGGATATACATGCAGGTAAAGCACTCATGCAGGTAAAGTAAAATAAATCTAAAATAGATAAGAAATGTTTTAAAATATTTCGTTTCTTAGTGAATACCTAGAGAAATGGCTGTCCTTTCTTGATGCAGACCACAGATAAAAAATGAACGTATTCAGTCAAGCACTTGCATTTTATACCAATGAAAATTTTTATAGAAAATATATTTCTAAACCTAATTTTAAGATTTTATTTCTAAATATGTTTCTAAGGCACATTATTTTATCCTAAGCCTGTTTTATATCTAAACTTAAGAATTTTATAAAAAATATATTAAGAATTATATTTTTCTGTGTTCTGTTAACCGGCTTGAAACCTATTTAAACTAGGTTAGATGATTTGGTGAAAAAAAAATCTACTCTTTCAACAACAATTGTTTCAGAATTTTTCCTTATTGTTCCTCTTATTTTATAGTTTTTATGGAGTTTCAGGCTCCTTAATTAAGACTTCCCATTTATTAAGGTGATTTTGAACTGAAGGTTCTATGTTTTCTATATTTTCTCTCGTTGTCATCTGTTTTTAAACTTTTCTCTTTGTTTTCTGAGAGTAGACAACTGTGCTGTAAATAACAATCTCCAGAGAAAAATATCAGCTAAGCCAAGTACAATTAGTATATGCATCAAGTGTGTGCATTGTAATGTGTAATTATGAAAAGAGAATCGTTTCTATTTTCCTCACACTATAATGTAGAATTGCTATCTATGGTTAATCTAAATTGCTAGCATCAATATATTCATTAAATTTCCTATGCTGTTTGGGAGTTTGGTTTGGATCACAGTTGTTAGGAGTGTTAGCCTATGTATGACATGCCCTCACTTTGTCTTTTCCTACACATTTTGGCTGTTTCGTACCTGTCTCAAGAAGTTTACTAAAAATGGCAAAGGTCTCTCTTTAATGTCCTGGATTCTGGCATGTATTACAGCATCACTGCCTTCACAGATTCAGGGGAAAAAATTATCTCTTGTATGTAATCAAAGCACCTAAACCTAAAATGGCGTATGACACCCATATCGCTCAAAGTTCATCCTGGGCTTGGGCCACGGACCGACAGCAGAGGCTTGTTTGTAGTAGCACAATTTTGTAGTGCATCTTCCCACTCTGCTCAACTTTTACCTAATTCCCCAAGCTATATCTCCATCTTGCCACTGAAACAAACTCTTGATGGTGTTATTCTTCACTACAAAAATGAAGTAGGGCATTGCTCCAAAAAAAAAAAAAAAAAAAAAAAGAGGGGAGGGGAAGAGAAAGAAAGCGAAGCTTCTCTCCCAAGGCTGCTAGGAGGTTTTATCTTCATGACATTAACGATAATCCCCTGTGTAATTAACTGTGGAGTGGTTATGCGGGCGGCAACCCATGACAAGCCTCATAGAAAATACATCAGTATTAGCCACAGGTGAATTCGTTTAGAAAGATTAATGACTGCACCTGAATTTTAATGTCTGAAAAGGGATGGAACACTGCATCCTTAATTAAAAAGTTGAATGACTGGCATGGTTTGTTTAACATCACAAATTTCAACTCGAAGGTTTGGTATTCAAGCACAGTGTGCAGAGAGAACTTCCCTTCGAAAGCGGAGAGGTAGGGCGAAGGCAACGCTGCCTTGTATGCTTTACCTTATGTAAATCGATACGCGCTTTGATATGGATCAAATGCAGCATAATTATTGCCCTTATTCTACTCACGGTGACTGCGAAGTTTAGGATTCTTACAGAATCTGAGCAGGTACTGCCCCTGATCCCAGACAGAGTCAGGCTGGGGGAGGCCGGAATACGGTTAGCGTGCTATCCATTGCCTGATCAGAAGGAAGCCGTTTGGTCTTCGTTGTTGTGTTACAAAGTTTTTTGATGAACAGAAGGGAAACTTGAAAAACAATGGCAAGCACCTTTTCCAGAAGAGCCTTAGCTCTGCTCAGTGAACCCTTCAGCCACGACAAGCTTGCTAGTTATAGACAGAACACAGAACGTTCAAGGGCAATTTTAATCTCCTTCCTTAGAACTTAGATGGGGAGAAGGAACGTAGCTGGACACATTCCCATCTAGAAAAGGAAACATTTGTGCATGGGGTAAGAATACTAAAGGAGATGTCTTAAGCAGGAGTATGACTTTCGTTAGTATGTTTACTACATTGAAAATACTTTTTTAAAATTATATCATAGAAACAATGAATGGGTTCTGAGACTTTAGCAAAGATTAAATTAAAAGAAGAAAGGGACAGGAGAAAGAGGAAGTCAGAGGACGAGGGAGAGAGAGAGAGAGAGAGAGAGAGAGAGAGAGAGAGAGAGAGATTATAAGCAGCAGACTGGGATAGTATTGATCTATCCAGAGGTCCAGTTAAGTGTCTGTTCATGTTACTTTTCTTCTTTGAACAGAATGTATTTTTAGAATGAAAAGGAAGCCCACAGCTAGCTAGCAATTTTGTACTAACCTCAACTTCTACAACTCTCTGCCTCTCATATTTGTTCTTTGACAATGGAATTCCACAGAAATTTTTATTTGGAAAAATCAAGGCCTACATTAAATTCCTCCTTTTCATTTTCTAGGTCTGAAGGCAACTCAGATCCTTGGCCAAGGGTTGCCTATGTCCCTTAACTTCATACACAGCCTGTTTGGCCACTTTTTCTGTGGCTCTCTTTCTGTCAGATTTCCAAGAAAACACATCTTAATGACATGTCCTTTAGGAATATTGCTTCCTCTGAAGGCCTCTTTGTGTGTGTGTGTGTGTGTGTGTGTGTGTGTGTGTGTGTGTGTGTGTGTAGAAAAAAACTCAGCCTCTTAAAATGCTGTAGCTGTAACTGTTCCCAATGCTCCAAACACTAACAAGGAGGAAAGCCTCTCTACATGCTGCCCAGATGTGTCAGATGTTTTTAATCATGGATAGGCAACTATGGCACCTGGGTCCTGCTAGCATCTCTAACATACCTTATCCAGCAACTGTTTAATGGCCTCTCATCATGACTCATAATAACCTGCATCAGATACAGAGTTATTGGCCCTAAAACAGTAAATATTTTTTCTGAGACTGGATTTAGTTTTAAATTACACACTTTCAACTTAGCCTTAAGCCAAAGCTGAAATGTAAGGGAAGGCCAAGGGTATCAAGGTCTGGGCTTCTGAATTCAGTTAATCCATAAGAAAATAAACCTGCAGAATCAGGTGGGCTTAAGAATCCATGTTGTTAATATTATTCAAAATAATTTACAAGGGTGCCCATTCAACCTGTCGTCAAAGCATTGGCAGACAGTAATAGGTTAAGTTCAGATTCAACTGGAATTATTTGTAGTAAATGTCAGTTAATGATGTCCGTTATAATTCCAGTATGCAAGGCGTGGAAGTTCAATACTGAAAGTTTCTTAATATGTCAGCCCTTGTCACACGAAGCTAAGCTTCTCAGCAAACATGTGCACATCACTAGCTGAGCCCCTGGAATTATCTATTTTTCAGAAGGACAATAGAAAGACAACAGGTTGTCGGGTTTGGACAGAATGAGAATGGTGAGCACTGAGCACCTGCTAGTTATTGATAGTTTAACAAATACCAGCCACTGTATTAGGGACAAAAGTCTGTGATCTCATCGAGACAGCAAAACCCCACCATAGTCATATACATATGTGGGACTTGATCGTACGTAAGAAAGTTCCAATTTAATGGCCACTTACGTTTTTCAGTACTGTGAAAAGGGCAAGAGTGCATCTCAGAGGTGTCATGTGTTACAAGGGGCGAGAGTGCATCTCAGAGGTGCCATTTATCATTAATGTCCACATACTCTGGTCAGATTCCCAGGGCACACACAAAAAATGAATGACTAAGTGTAGAATGACGAACACTGGGGTGAGGTCTAGGGAAATGGCTCCTCAGGAGGTAAAGAGCTTGCTGGTTGAGCCTGAAGACTTGACGTAGAATGTCCAGAGGTCACTGATGCTGGGCACTGAGGTAGCATAGGTCTGTAATGTCAAAGATCCTCAATGGGAAATTAGAGAGATGGGAGGCAAGGACAGGATACTCCCCAGAAGTTTACTAACCAGGTCACATGATATAGATAGCAAGAGAACAAGAGACCTTGTCTCAAGCAAGTAAAGGCAGTTATATCCAAGGTAGACCTACGAGCTTTACAGTTATACTGTGGCAGGTATGCCTAACACACACACACACACACACACACACACACACACACACACTTCATGTACATACATACAAAATTTACTTAGAAACAACACAGTTTTCTGCCCACTTGACATCACTTTCATTAGTAAAATTAAGAACTCTAGGATATTTTTCTGTCCACAATGATGTTTGATGGTTCATGACAAAAACCTGACTCTGACCCTGGGCAACAATTATATAAATAATACAGTTCAGCCAGAGGGCAGTGTCTACAACTGTGAGTGATTGAAAAACTGGGCCTGGTGGTGCATGCCTGTGATCCTAACCGTACAGAGGTGGAGACAGGTGAGCAAGAGAATTGCAGGGCATTCCTCAACCATGGAGTAGCACAGGGCTAGCCTAGGATGTAGGAGAGGGGTGGGGGAGAGAGAGAGAGAGAGAGAGAGAGAGAGAGAGAGGGGGGGGGGGGAGAAAAAGTAAATAAAAAGATAATAAAATGTAAATGTTGATATTCACAGAAAATCATAATTAAAGCAATGAACTTTTTTTTTTTTTAATTTAAAAGCACATGAGCTTGCTTTGTTCTCTTGGTTTGCTGGGAGCTGAAGAGCAGGCATTTCACTTCAGAGTGTGCGTTTGTTTTGATGCACTCCAGACCTAGTCTTCCCAAACAACTAAGAAAAAATTACAAACAGCAACAGCGCTGTCCTTGTGAAAGATTTCCTCTTCTGCACAGAGTTTGCAGTTGTGTGTCTGTAGTGTACAAGCTATGTAAAGATTCAAGAATAAGACAGCTGCCCTTTTAGCTTCTCGTACATAAATAGCTCAGCTTACAGCACCATAAAATTTAGTGACAGCATCTCAGTCCTAACCAAGTAGGTGCTCACAGTAACAGCCACGTTTCTGTGTCCTCGACACCGCTAAGGGTGAAGAGAAGGGTGAACTTTAGGTGAATCTGAGCCATGGCAGTAATGGCACCGATTGCGCCGAACGGTACGAATTAATGGAGGACTCAGAGTTTTTTCAGCATCCTTTGTGTTTTAAAATGTTTGTGCTATATGTATTTTTCATATGTAAGAGAAGATTCAGAAAAATGGTAAAACAGGGAAAATAAATCGTGGGCTGATCTGAAAAGGGGGATAACTTTGAGTCAGAGTGAAGGGGGAATCACAGGCAGATATGTGTGACTAAACCGAATATGCATATAACTTTAAACTTTATACATAATGACATAACTTTGCCTATTTTCAAATTATAGATTATCTCATGTTGGGACACAAAAGTAATGATTTTTTTTAAAATGGCAATTTAAAACCAAACCATTATTAAATAGAAACTCAGAAAAGAGGATTTACATGAAGTGAACAGGCAAAACATTTAAAAAAGACTTCGTGGAAGAATTAGTGGATTAAAAAAAAATCATCATAAACATAGATGAATTACAGTTGATGGTTTCCAATGTTCTGTTCCCAGAGACAGATGGAGGAGGAGGAGGAGGAAGAGGAGGAGAGAGGGAGAGAGAGAGGTAAAGAGAGACAGAAGGATGACCCAAGTCACTTTGGATTCACTTTATAAAAACATCGAGATCATCAGTGGATCTTCATGCTTTGGGTTTTGATTGCTGCCTAGACTTTCATCCTGTGAACATGGCTCACTTTTTCAGTGCTTATTCAGTGGACAATGAGGCCTGACCAACACTTTGTTCTCTTAAATAGTATTGAGTTTCTGCTTGTGTCTCTCCAGCCAGACCCATCCTTCCTCTCCCTAATCCTCATTTCTTCCTTTACTTTTGTCTTTGAGCTCTTGAAAAGCACGTGATTCCCTGTGAGTTCTAGCAACAGGTGTTGGCATAGAAGGGAAATAGCTATAGATAGATAGATAGATAGATAGATAGATAGATAGATAGATAGATAGACTTTCTAACCTAAGAAAACTGAAAGGTTATCTTCATTCTGTGTCCACTTTCCCACAAAGTCTCAAAGTCTCAAGCACACGTGCGAGTGATGGATTTTTGTGTTTCCACCCGTCTCACATGCAATGCTATGTAAAATTGCTTTCACATGTACACTGCGTTAATGTCTCTGAATTACATACGTCTTCTGCAAGTAAAAACACATTTACACAAGTCGTGTAAACTTGATCTTTTCACAATTTTAAACTAATTTCATGACTATGCCACACCTTCCTGCAGGCCACCTTGATGCTGAAAGAGACCTTCAGGCCAGACTGCTTACATGCTGCAACTCAGAGCTAAGGCTTGCTTGGAAAATAGATTATCCTTATGAGTGCAAAGTTGGAGTCAGTGTTTCCGATACTGTATTCTGGCTTCATTTTCTCTAGTCGTGCGTGTACTCGGTTTCCTGAAAGACTTAATATTTTTCCAAATGTGACTTATGAAAAAAGCTGAAGCATGGTGCTTCTGCGGAGCCATTTGTCATTCGCCTGCAGGTACGGTGCTGGCGGTCCTCTGTGTATCGCTAAACTTCACTTCTAATAGGAGAAAAAAAAGGTCTTAAAAGAGAAGCGGTATTTACTGCTGAGCAAGAAACTGTGCATTCCTCTTTCCGATTCCTGCCCCGGTGTAGAATGCTTCTTGACCAAAGGAGATGACATGAATATTCATGACTTTTCTGAGTCGCGAAGCTGAGGCCGTATGGTTTTCCCATTTATCAATTACTGGCTGAGGATTTCCCAGCCACAGAGCTGAGCTGATTAACATGGCTCTCTTTGTTTGCTCCGTGCGAAGGTGAAGCCGCGCACTGACAACTGTATTATTTCCTGCCTCTTCAGCTGTCCACACTTGTGCACAAAAGCTTAACGTTCTGTCAGGTTTCATCATGCATCCTCTTTATTACCGTGTTGTGAGAATTTGTATCGTTGCAAATCACACTGACTTTTCAAAGTTTCTCCTTGCCCAGTGAAGACGGGATGGTGACCGTGTCTAACAAGCATGAGCAGTCAGGCAGATCCTCCGCGGACTCAGGTATGCTTGGCATCTGCCTCTAACACAGGAGTTTCTAAACTTCGTGCCTCCAGCCCTGCAAGGAGGCTCCAGCTAATGCCAGCACCCGCTCACTTGCTCCTATCTCCACTAGGAGCTAGTTCTGACTTGGGTTATATTGGTGTGGTCTGACTCTCTACCCAGACCTCCATACAACCATCCACCCCTCCGTTCCTGTTCATGCCACTAGCAGGTTTCTTCTGGGAGTCTTGCTGGCATCACACTCAAAAAACAAACAGGCTTTTGGTAGTTTGAAGCCTGTGCTTTGATGAGACTCTTAAACTCTCTTTGGACCGATGGTTAGAAAGATAATCCCCCCTCCCTCTCCGTCTTTTTCCTTTCCTTCCCACTTTTTTCCATGAGCGCCCCAAATCTCATCTTCAAACTGATTTTCATAACGATAGGGTATATTGGTTTTTTCAGCAGGATAGTGTGAAAACAGGCAGAAGGAGAGTGCCTTTCTTAAGTGTATTTCTCTCTGAAATGCTGAAGTAGCGATTTCACTTCCAAGAGAAGGCTGCACCAGCTCATCCCCTGCTTAGCAGTTCGACCTCCCTTTCTTCTGCCACACTGTTACCTATTGATTCCCTCTTTACCCTGCTTCCGGTTTCCTTGAGGCTTAGTTTGCTCTCTTCAACTAGGGTCAACTGGTTCAGTTTGCATCCATTTAAACAGCTCCAGGCTTTGCTCTTGTTGGTGATGGGCAGCTGCTCTCAGATCCACAGAAAACTATATTTTAAAATATTGCATACCATTCTTAATTTCACTTTTTTCTTATGGATATGCAGACATCAAACCACAACCTGCAACCTCAGAAACATTGCAGACATCAAACCACAACCTGCAACCTCAGAAACATTCCTGTACAGTCATTAGCTGTCTCATAGCTTGTACTTTACTGTGTACAAATTTTATTATTAAACTATTTTGAAACCAGAGGAGAGAGACAAGGATGCCGTGTGCTGTCATCATGTGGAAACTACGTTTTACTGTGCATGCAGGGGGAGGAATGCTTTCTAATACTTTGGTATGTCTCAGGATGATGTTGCTGACAGTCTCTGAGTGATTAAATCATTTGCTCCACAAAACAAACCTGACAAAGAAAAAAAAAAAAACTCTAGGGAAGACAACTATGTATTTTAAGTGGAGTGAAAGAGACCTAGAGTTTGGGAAAACAAATTAAACTTTTGGGAGTTTTAAAAAAAAATCCATTTGCCGTCCAGGCCTGCAGCACGTAGCAAGCACATCAAGACACCCTGTGTCAGTGTGACTGAGTCTCTTCTCCCAGATCTAAGTGTTTCCTTTTGCAGAGAGGACAACGGAGCTCTGGCTGCCTGGGATGCTGAAAATTCTGTTTGTGAAGCAATGAGCAGTGTGTCCAATTCTTTGTTCCACATTTGGAATGCCGAGTCTCACATTGAGAATTCTGTTTTCCTGGTGTCTAAATTCTGAGTGGTAGCATGCAATATACATGAGAGGTGGAGATTACAAAAGGTCTGTCTGGATAAATTCATCTCTCCCTAAAGCCTTCGCTTTTCTTTCTTTCTTTTTTCAGAAGGCTGTACTAAACCACGTCCACATTCATTTTCCCTCTTAAAGGTGTTTATTGCTTGATTTACATGTTATTAAATACACTCCACACTGTACATGCTCAGCTAACGCTCTTAACGATACAGATGTGCATCTTAGTGTCTTATTTCTGACTTAATTCTGTGTCTTATTTCTGATAAGTTGCATTGAAAACAGAACCAACCGTACCTCCCTACAGTTACACTGCTCAAAGGCTCAGGAAAAGAAAGGCTCACAAGTTCAACATCAACCTGAGGCTCAAAGAGACTGCCATGATAACTTGGGTTTAAAAAGACACCAGGCAGGGGGATATGTGTATTAGATAACTATATTGATGAATTTAAAGATTATGTATTCATTATCAAAATGAAGCAGGAAAAAATGGAATAGACAAATGAATCTGTAAGGTATGAGAGTCTACAAGCAATCCATACTGTTGAAATTCTTGTTCAAATAAGTATGATCATTTCTTCTGCAGCTCTTCCCTGTAGATGTTAGCATTGGTTTCCTTTGTATATGTGCTCTAATTGCTGTGCAGAGATGCCATGACAAAGGCAACTTATAGAAGACAACATTTAACTGGGGGCTGAGTTACAACTTAAGCGAATGAGCTCATTACCATCATGGCAGAAAGCATGGCAGCAGCCAGGCAAGCATAGGGCTGGGACAGTAGCTGAAAGCCAGTTGGAGGCAGAGAGAGAGTGTGCTAATGAGGAATGACATGGGCTTTCAAAACACCAAAGCCCACCCCTATTTACACAGCTTCTGTAATAACGCCATGATTTCTACGCCTCCCCAGAAGAGTTGCACTGACTCCAGACCAAATATTCAAATATATGATCCTATGGGCCCATTCACATTCAAAGCACTGCAGTCTAAAAGAATATGTGTATACATATATGTATATGTATATACATATATACATATATGTATATATGTATATATATACGTACATATACACATATACACATATACATATATACATATATACACCACATATATACATATATATACATATGTATACACACACATATATATATATATATATATATATATATATATATATCCTGAAGTTCTCAGATTCACAAATAACCTTAAACAGAAATAGAGGCAAACCAAAGTCAATCTGAGGCTTGGAACATGATATATTTAATGTTATAAACCCATCCCTATTTTTATAGATAAAATATTTACTCTGTATATACTTCAAATATTTTATTGTTAATACAGAAAACAGAAAAACTGAGCAGAAAGTATAGAGAGATCCTGTGAACCATTGACTTGTGCACGCACCCAGCTTCACTTTCTCTGGATAAATTAGAAATGCAGTTACAATTCCCTTTTTTGTTAATGAAAACAAGAAAGTATCAGGTGCTTAATTCTTCTGTTCTTCAGGTGATGGGAAAACAGTCAAGCTTTTAGTTCAGTTTCAAGTCTTATTCCAGTAGAGTAATCATTGCCTGGGATCTTCCAAATGAGCAGCTGAGGACATGGTGAAGCCCTAAAGAAGACAGAAAGGCCGATCAAGGTCACAGCTCAGAAAGAAGTGAATGCAAGGGACTAATTGGATTCTAGATGGTAATTAGCAAATGGTTGGCCAAACACTAAGGCTCAGATCTGGGGTCTTCTTCCTTCTGTTGGTGGCCGTGGCATATTCCTGTTAGTGGACAACGTTCCTGGGATGATGTCAAAACACTTCTGTCCTGCTGCCCCCATGTGACTTTCTGTGAGAAAATCAATACTGACTTCTACCAAGAAATTAAAATGGAATTCATTATCTCACCCCGGAAAAGAAAAAAATAAATATTTAAGTCAAACAAGATTTGTCATAACAGTACAATTAAATAAAGAACAGAAGCTGACAAGAAGCTGAGCCACCTAAAGGAGCCGTAAATATGCTAATTACGGTGATTTGATCTTTATGCAGTATGTACAGTATTGGAATATCATGATATACCTCATGAACACGTGTACCTGGTACATGACTGTGGTAGTTTGAATGAGATTCGTCCCCATGGACTCATATGCTTGAGGGTTTCAAATAGTTCCACCGGGAAGTGGAACTATTTGAAAAGATTAAAGGGATTGGGAAGTATGGGCTTCCTGAAGTAGGTGTGGCCTTGCTACAGGAAGTGGGTCACTGGAGGTGGGCTTTGAGGTCTCAAAAGCCAAGGCCAGGCCTAGTCTCTTGCTTTCTGCCTACAGATTAGGATATAGCTCTCAGCTACTGCTCCAGTACCTGCCTGCCTGGCGCCATGCTCCCTGCCATGATAGTAATGGACTAAACCTCCGAATCTGTAAGCAGACGTCCAATTAGATGTTTTATTTTACAAGACTTGCCTTGATCGTGGTGTCTTTTCACAGCAAAAGTACAGTGACCAAGACTGATAATTATAAATAAGAAATAAACTATTGATAAATAACAGTAAGTATATGCATAACTCGGGCTTTGTGGGCTATCCCTAAATAATATACATGTTTCTTGTATAAAATCAAATGATAACTCTTTCCAACATTAATTCCAGCATAAAGTTAGATGGTGGGAACCAAATACAGGGTGCTATATATACCAGCTTACCACGTGAATAGTAAGATAATCTATCCTGATTTTCCTCCCAGCTCCTGAGTATAAAATGGAGAAGCCTTTAAACCATATGTTCCATAAGCTTGCATTATATCAGAGACAACTGTCATTTTTAATGGCTCTTGACTATGAGTGCTAATTCTATCAAAGAGTTCTGAGAACACAGAGAAGAAATTCTCATGGCATCCTGACCCTCAACATAATGTATACATATAAGCCACAAGAGTCCTGTATATTTTATAAAATTATTGATGAGAAAGGAACCCCTTTAAACCTTACTCTTTAGACAGTGCTTTCTGTCATCCTATCTGTTGCACCGAAACTTTCCTAAGTGGTTGCTTTGTATACACATCAGCATTTAGATACCTTCTTCTCTGCCTCACATGCTGTCCTAAAGATGGGCTCCCCCCAAGCTCCCACTACCCTGATCCTTTCCATCTATTACAATCTGAAAAGCCACTGACAAATGCTTGCTATTTGAGAGCCAATTAATTGTTTTGAAGGCTCCTGCTACATGGGAAAACTGACAGAGAAATGAGACATTAAACATGTGTCACCATCAAATTACAATATTTCTGAATGGGATTGTCTGCTTTGGAGACAAAAGTATATAATCACACATAAGTCATTGTTTTTCTGCTTCCTGGAGCTTTTATCATTGCTCAGTGATGGCCAGTGGCCAGTGATTGCTTATCAGAACTTATTTTTATACACTTTTTATCTTCATTCCTTTATGTAATTTTTGACAAATAAGGGCATCTATGATGAATGTTCATGTGGGGTGTGTGTGTGTGTGTGTCTGTGTGTGTCTGTGTGTGTGTCTGTGTGTGTGTCTGTGTGTGTGTGTGTCTGTGTTTTCTTCCCCAGTTTTTACTAGAAAGTAACTGGTCTTTTATCTTGGCATAATGTTTTCCAAAAAGAAAAGTGAGAGACAGCAGAGGGGAAATCTTTGTCCATAGTCAGGATCCAACAGGATATGGTTGGTTGTTTGAATTCAGTGTCTCCTCTCTACAGGCAGACAGTTACTTGGGGCTCATTACCTGTGGTTTGAACAGCTAAGAACAGATATGTTCAAAGAATAGATAGACATCAGTGTCTTAAAAGCCACTCTCGGGATACACAACAGCTCTTCCTTCAACCCACTTAATTTTTTTGTCTGGAAATTAATATTTTATTATTGCTCAGAGCACTTGACATGGTCTTTACGGCTTAAGATGTACAGCAACCAACATGCAAATGAATATTAAACTGTATCTTTAAAACCCGTGGAGAGCAGGTACTGGAACTAAATGCTTCGTCATGCAACTGAAGTAATTAAGTGTGGTGGACAAATTTAGTGTACAGTGATGTATTCTAACCAATGACAGGAGCAGCAACACCTATTCCTTCTGAACAGTTGTGTTCAAAGCTGTATCTTCAGGTCTTTCCTGGTAAACTCTTGTTTTGTCCCTTCAACTCCTCCATATTTCACAGAGAAGGCTTCATGACACAGACAGATTTATAATTTTCTTGCCACTGAATTCAAAATTACCAATTACATCTTTATTGAAACTTTCAGATCTCTGACCAGACTAGACATCCACACCTGGCAGTAAGTAGACCTTCTTTTTCAGTCACTCCATTTATAAGCCTACGAGTATTCTCAAGCAGTTCACAATAACATCCCACTTCAAAAAATGCAATGACTTTTTCTATGTAATTATGTCCAGGAACAAGCCACAAGGTTTAGAATTTATATGCTTTACAGGCTTTAATAATTCTAGATTCTTGGATGGTGCCCTGATTTCCAATGAGTGGAAAATAAAGACTTCTGAATGACACAAAATATATGGGAATATTTAAAGCTCACTCTGCAAATTAATTGCGCATTCATATTTGAAAAATTAGCCTGTTCTCTGTGTACGGTCCAAGACTTAAATCTTTCCAAACGATACCAATGGCATAGTTTCAGAGCACTGGTTACGTTCACATACAGAGAAATAGCAGAGAATTTCAACCAGAATGTTATACTTATAACCATCAAAATAAAGGTAGGAAAGTTTAAGAAAAATGACCTTTGTCCTGGAATGGCAAAGGACAGTGATGTAAGGAAATGACACAGCCAAGTGTCCTCTGCTGTAGTGGACTCTATCTGCTGGGTCTAGTTTCATACCCAGTATAATTCTAAGGAAGTTGGATTCATGGAAGAAAAAAAATAAAAAAGATATGACTGAGCAATTTCCTGTATAATATAGTTTGTGCCCTGGTTAAAAAAAAAAAAAGAGCAAAGCTCTTGACCTTGGGTCTTAAAATATCTGCCATTTTCTTGAGGGCTAAGAATGAGATGACTGGGAGACCCCAAAGGAAGCAATAGAAAGTTATTTCACTTGTCTCCAGGTACAGACTAAGCAAGGAGATCCCAAGTCAGTAGACACAGCATCTCTTTGCCAGGATATGAGATTTAACTAAACTCTATTAATTGCCCCATTCACCCAGAAAGTTTTTATAGGACTTCAACTATGTGGGTATATAAGGTACATTATATATCAAACCTTTATGGATAAGCCATAAAGAAATTTATTTTAAGGCAATTTTTAGTTTATAAATAATTTTCTCATTTAGAAAGCATTTTATACTGATGAGATTGGTGTGGTTAGTAGTTTTTATATAAAAATTAAACATTGGCACATGTGATGACACAGGAGAAATTGCATCAGTATTTTACAAAATTGACATTTCTGATTTTACAATAATTAATATTCAGAGTGTTGTTTTATAAGTGAAAACATGTTTAGAGATTTTGTCAAAGTCTCTAGATGTCCTGTCCTGATCCCCAGTCAAAACTCATCAAATTTTAAAAAGATTTAAATTCCTTTCATTTATGTGTGTACATATGTTAAGTGTATGCACATGTGTGTACAGTAATTTGTATGAAATGCGTCAACTTTTGGAACTGAGTATTCCAGCATAATACATTTGGTAAAGATAGGTAGGGAAATACTAAAGTCTATATTTCATAATTAGACCATATGTTTCCATATGGGCACAAGTGTGTTATGTAAAGTGCAAACAACTCGCTCGCAGCGTTTGCAGTCTGGAATCTGAGCTTCGGTATCTCTGGCAACATTCATTGACACTGTGATATGACGGTAGCGCCGGTAGACGGAGAAGTCTGGACTGCAACTGCGCCACAGTCAGTGCCCTCACCAATACCTCAGAATAGGTATGTGTTTCATGTTTGGTGCTGCCCCTGCAGGAAACCTTTACCCTTGGCCAGTTTTGTGACCACGCTCACATTTCATGACGAGATTATCACCCGGATGAGAGACTATGAAGCGGGGTTTCAGGGATGTGGAAGGCTAGCCTTTATCACATCAAGCGGCTCGTCTTTTGTGCTAGCATCCCTGCACACAACTCGCAGCTGTTAACTGAATCAAAAAAAAAAAAAAAAAAAAAAAATGCAACAGTAAAGCCAGACACAGAGAGACCCCATACCTCACCTGTTACCCCACACATACCTTGACCACTCAGTCATCACTCGAGATAAGCTTGCTCAACAAAAGGTTGCTGAATAAATAGATTAATTGGAAATATATCCATCAAAGCTGAGGGGTTATTCTCTAAGAATGAATACTGGAGCCCAATACTGTAGATCTAACTAAAACCTGCTCTTATAAATTACATAAAACATTTGCAGTTGATTGTTACTAATACAAGCATAAACACTGCCTTGCAGAACTGCGTGCCGTGTTTATAGGCCTTGTGACTCCTACTTTTAGAAACTGTATGCCTAGCACCCTAACAGTGAGTGAGGCAAATAGGAGAGTTATCCAGACTCTATCATGTAGGGACAGACTGACTAGCAATGATTAGTAGCCTGCCTAAAATCACACAGCTGCTTACATAATCACCACCAGAGAATTTCCCTTCAGGGAACAAAGAGAAATCAATAAATACTCTGGAGCTTCACTCATGAAATATGAAATCGTTTAGACATCAAGAAGATACTATGCTTTTTTCAACTTTTGATTAATATCGGTGGATAGTAGAACCCATAAAAAACATGAATGGTCTTCCACAGGTGTCGAAGCAGGACTTTTGTTTCTCTACTGGGAGTTTCAGGATATAAAAGAACTCACAATAACTTCAGCATGTCTCAGATTGCTTGTGAATGTGTGTACAAGTGGGTGGAGATGTATGCGTACTTTGATAACTTCCCCCAAAGAACAAAAAAAAAAAAAAAAAAAAAGAAAGAAAAGAAAAGAAAAAGAAACTGTATCCCACGGAAGGAGGTGCAACATAAAATACAACCATAGGGGCTGGAGAGATAGCTTGGTCGTTAAAAGCACCTGTTGGACAATTCTAAGGGCTGGAATTTAGATCTGTGCACGCAGGTAACAAGCTGAGAAGCCTATAGGTGCAGGAGGATAACTGGAGTGGGCTGGCTTCCCTATAGCAGAGAAAACAGCAAGCAACAGGTTCAGGGAAAGACCCTGCCTCAAAAAAGTAGGCAAAAGTAACAGGAGACCTAACATCCTTTACTGACCTCCATGTGCATGGTCATGTATACTCACACACACACAAGCACGCCCAGATAACTGGATAAATAAGTAATACATCTTTTAAAAAAGAACAAACAAGGACAAAATCTTCGAATGAGGATTTTTAGTGACAATTATTTATCGAGATTATTGTGGGAAAGTCTGTAACTAAGTCAGAAAGTGAATTTGCATCATTTGTATGATGGTGGGCGTTTATGAAGGGAGTGTGTGCTAAAACGCAGTGAATGACCAGGATACAAATGATTCTAGCCGAAACTGGTTATTTCTCTTGTCTTTGTCTAAAGTTTGTGGGGGAGATTACATAAATATCTTCATCGAGGCTAGGTGGCCACGAAAGCTACAATGTTAGGACGGGTGAAACATAAAAGCTAAAGCTTTGTGATTCTAAAGCCAGCATAACAAATTGTCACTACTGTTTGATGAAGGACTTCAGAGAATCATTGCCACTTACCAAGAGTCACACCACAAATGAACCGAAACTCTTCTGTTCACCCCAAATGTATTACACTGTCAAAAATGCAGAACGAAATGACAGGTGATAAGGCATAACCAGTATATCTTACATAAAATATAAATCACTAACAAAATCTTCAAAGGGTGTGTGCTGAGCTTTGGCCCTCATATATGAACACTTGTGAATTAAAAGACGATCTGGAACCCACAAAACATATCTGACTCCTGTTTGTTCCTTGCTGTGCCCCTTTGGCTTGCGCGTGTGATGAGACGCACTTGCTCCGCCCTTCCTGAGGGCGTCTCTCCACTGCCTTGATGATTACTTTTAAAACTTTTCTTAGTAAAATTCAACTTAACTTCTAAAACACGAACACAGCCTGCGACTTTGCTTCCATCACCTGAATGCACATCAGAAAAAGAGGGCAGCACTGAAGGGCGTCATAGTCCCTCACGACAGAAACAAGATCAAGTCAACCCACTTGTCGCTCTCAGTGAAAAACTTCTGAGGCACCGATTGTACTCTTGGTGAGCACAGAATCCCTCTTTTAAAAGTGAAGTAAAAATAAATAATTTTTGAAACTTAGAAACTACTTCCAAAGTACTGAAATCTTATGTCTCAGTTTTCACCCGCCGCTGTCTATTTTTAAAGACTGCTGAAATGAAGCGCGGTAATTCAAAATGCACGATAAAAAAGAAACGGGAGACAGCGGTATCAGGCTCCTGTCAGCAAGCACTTCTTGGCATCCGAAATAGTGCAGCACCTGACAAATACAGATGCGGACGCTCGCAGCCAACCATTAGACTGAACACAGGGACCCCAATGGAGGAGTTAAGGAATGGACTGAAGGAGCTGAAGGGGTTTGTAACCTCTTAGGAAGAACAGCAATATCAACCAACCAGAACCCCCAGAGCTCCCAGGGACTAAACCACCAACCAAGGAGACAACCATGGAGCAACTCATGGCTCCACTGGATATGTAGCAGAGGAGGAGAGGCCCTTGGTCCTGAGAAGGTTCGATGCCCCAGTGTAGGGGAATGTCAGGGACGTGAGGTGGGAGTAGGTGGGTGGGTAGGGAAGCACCCTCATGGAATCAGGGGGAAAGGGGATGGGACAGGGGGGCTGGGGAAGAGAAACCAGGAAAGGGGACAATATTCAGAATGTAAATAAATAAAATGTCCAAAAAAAAAAAAAAATAAAACGGGAACAAGGAGAGGTTAAGCAGTGGATAGACAAAGCGAGCCTTGCTTTCCAGGCCTGTATCGTCAGATTCCTTTAAAGAATAAAACTTCACTTACTTTATTTCTTCCCTTTTCTTTCCAATATTTAAGAAACACCCACTCCAAGCTTATACAAGCTCCTACTGGAGGCTTGCCTCAAGGACGGTGGGCCAGGCTGGGATTCTGGGTGATGGAGGAGTCTTCTGCATACAGGTTATTTGCAATTATTCTGATACTAATCACACCGAGTTTACCCTGAGACGAGAGAGAGAGATAACAAATAAATATGTATAGGGTCGATTTTTATATTCAATTAAATATTTGCATGTTACTCAAATAATTAAGATGAGGGTGAACATTATCTTATGAAGCACAATTATGCACATTTATATAGCATACATTACTTTATGAGGGTTAAAATATTCCAGTAAGCTTGATAGACACACACGGAAGCATACACTAGGCATGAAGAATTTATAATAAACATCCATATGTTTTAGTAAACACAATTGCAGAGTTTCCAGTGCAAGCAAATGTGAAAAATTTTTAAATGACACTGAAGAATTAAGTCACACTTTTTTGTTTAAAAAAATAAACAAAATATAAATGTGATTAGCATGCTTAGAAATCACTTATTTAGGATATATATCTTCATATTTTAGAGGAGTTGACCTTATACAGCAAGAAAATTTGATGATTTTTCCATGCCCTTGTAGACCTACAGTCTAATTTTAAATAATTAGTCAATTATAACAGACGAGCCTCGCTGTTTACTATCCCCAGGCATTTGTAAGGTACCTTCTATACATTGGCTCTTGAGCATTTTCTTGGTTGATTCCACTGTGGCTTTCATTGCACACACAAGGAAACTGGAAGTCTTGAGGTCAGTATCCTAGGTCCCCCTTTCTTCTGCTTTGGCTTCAATGCAAGCTCTTTGGTTTTATTGCTGAAATAGTTTGTGCTCAAAGACTTGATTGCCGATACTCAAACAAATGTGGAGTCCTGGTTTTCTTTGTGTTTGACCTTCCCCTCAGAGTTTCAGTTAGGAGTCTCAGCTACAGTGAGGAATGGCATCCCTCTCCTACTTCAGAGAAGGAGGACTTGAATATCTCGAGAACCTTGACATTTGCAGGAATCCATAACAACACTCTTGAGCGCTCTCCTGGGTTAGCTAATCAATGGAGAAGCCACGTGAAGCTCGAAGCGATGAGAGCACTGTTCTTAGTACAGAAGCTTTCTCTGAAAACTCAGTGAGACTGTGGCTGTCATTCAGCAGGAAGTGATCGCTAGTTCTGATGCTGCCTGTCTAGGCAGTGGTGTTCCTATACTAGAATCTCAGGGGCTCAGGAAGCAGGAAAAAGTTCTATAATACACTTTTTGTGCCCCAACACCATGGGACCACCTGGTGAAAGCAAAGTTCTGTAAGCACAGTGTAACGTATCAGCCTCCAGATCACTGCGTAGTTATAGGAATTGCACACAAGGCCTTGTATGTGTTAAAACATGTTCCAACACTGAGCAACACGCACCTCTGAAAGTGGCTATTTGGAGCAAAATTCTTCATTAATAGCACCCAGTCCTTTTACTCGGGGTTTACTTTGATCTATAGCATCTAGCTTATGAATCTTAAGAACTGCTCCCCACAGAACTCATGTCACCTCTCTTCTGTTCCTGACACAATCCCTTCTCAAGACTCCATGACTCCACCTCAGAAACTCCATAATCCTTAGCATCCTTTACCTGAGAAATAAAATGCTCTGTATTTGAAATAAGTGCTCCGTTTTCTCCATCAAAGGCTGGCACTTCACTTCCTATGAGTGCTCAGAGTCACAGATCAGGAAACTACATACAGCTACATACATACATACATACATACATACATACATACAGCCACAGAGTCCAGTTCTCCCTTCAGGATGCTGAATTAGTATCGTCTGTCTCTCTTAGAACCATGCTCACATTCTGGGGCTTCTAGTTAGCAAACCCACCGCTTAGATGTAAAACTTGTGATTTTCCAGCACCATCCATTACTCCTCATATGCGAGCCCCAGGTACTACTGAGCCAGGGGGAGGGGAGTCAAGGGGGAGACGAGAGAGTAAGGGTTCTCTGGAACAATCCAGCGCTCAGAGCAGAAAGAAATAATACCAGAAGAGCATCATGGTCCAAGTTTCTTTTCAAGAGGATTTAGCAGAGCTGTGGGAGTTGCAGAAAAACTGGACCTGGCAAAAATAAAAGTCAAACGATCTGGATGTCTCTTGGCTTCCTTCAACCTTGCTTCTCTCCCTGCCCTCTTTGAAATTCACTGTTGTGTCCTAAGTTCCTGATAACATTTGAGCACATTGTGGAACGTCACAGGGGCCGCCTTCACATGCTGTGGACTGAGAACAATCAGTTCCCCCGCTGCTTCTTTCTTCTGTCTTTCCTCCATGAGTTTTACCACACAGACTGCCATTATCCTGCCTGAGACACTTTCACCTTGACCTGATCATCTTTCCCTGGCAAAATGTCCGTGATCTTTTTCTTTCAGGTGTTCAGAATTTGGTTCTCAGATTACCCCAGTCCCCTGAGCTCTATGTACATGGCTTTGTTCATGTAGAATTTCTAACCATCAAAAATTTCTTGCTCTCTGGTACTTTTTAATAGAAATAAACTAGGAGTTGTCAGACAATAGTCATATTTGTCAAAAATAATCTACTTTGGGTCAGCAAGATGGGGTTGCTTGCTTCCATCCTAAGAGCCTGAGTTTAAAACCTGGAACTCATAGTGGGATGACAGACAGACTCCCACAAGTGGGGGTCCTCTGCCCTCTACATCTGCACTGTGACACAGGAGCCCCATAACAGCTATGCACTCATACATGGTACACACACAAATAAATGAATATAGTTCAATAATAAGTAACAGTAATTGTCATTTTTTATTAAATAGAAAATAAATTGTGATTAAGTAGAAGATAATTATTTGAGTCAGTATCTCATTAAGATACAGTAGCAGAAACCTACTGGGGCTAGGGTGGCCTACAGTAAACAGGGACACTCAAGAGGCAGAGGCAGTAGGACTCCATGTTCAAGCTATCCAAGAATACATATCCCTGGTAACTTCAGAAGCACTATCTCAGAGCAAATATGTAAACAGGAGGTTAAGGAAAGAGTAAAGAACCAGAGAGGCAGAGACAGGGTAATAGATTCATTCAGCCTTGACCATTTATTATAGAGTTAATACGTGGACTATCGTTCCACTTAAAACTTTCTCTGTATAGTTTCATCTTTGGCTGAAATATATCCAGTCCCACAAAGGAGTTCTCTAAACTTGATCTTATCATACACAATTAGAAACAATGTTTCGGTGTTTTTCTATATTACATTCCTTCTTCAGCCTCTTTTCTTCCCTCTATGGCAATTACTCTATGACCACTGGTCAGGTTGGCTTTAAAGTCGATTATGATTTTAACCTGTGTGGCATACTCCTTGGCTGATATTAACATTTTCATCTCTACGTTGATAAGCTCACAAAGCTCTTTCAACAATATGGGACCCAAGCAAAAATGCTGTGGTAAACACCTGCAACCCCTCCATTCAGGAATTGCAGTAGACTGACCAGTCATTAGAGGCCAATCTGGACTACCTGAGCCCCTCTCTCAGAATAAAAACAGTGATGCCTGACCTGTTATAGAGTCAAATACTGTCATTTCTTTTTAACTTATTATTAACTTCCCCAAAATAACCTAGAAATACAAAGTACAATGATTCCAATTTACAGATGGGAAAAACTGAGACCATGAAATTAGGTACCTACATGGCTCATGAATAGCTCGTTAACTGAGTGTGGTTAAACTGTAACTGTAGGGCTGTGGACACAGGTCCAGTGATGCTGCATCAAATTTTCATTTTGATAGAACTTAGGGTCACCATGGAGACACATCTCTGGGCATCTCTGTGAGGGACTATCTAGATTAGATTCATTGAAATAAGAAGAGACACCCAGCCTGACAGCAGCACCATTCGGCAGAGTTCGGAGCCTCTAAAAAGTGACCTGAGCAGCTGCCTTCAATTCTCTCAGCTTCAAAAGAGAAAGAGAGAGAGAGAGAGAGAGAGAGAGAGAGAGAGAGAGAGAGAGAGGAAGAAGAAGAAGAAGAAGAAGAAGAAGAAGAAGAAGAAGAAGAAGAAGAAGAAGAAGAAGAAGAAGAAGAGAAGAGGGGAGGGGAGAGAGAGAGAGAGAGAGAGAGAGAGAGAGAGAGAGAGAGACAGAGATGCATCTTCTGCTTCCAGTTCTTCCCCTGTTAGCCTTTAATTGTGAAAGTGAACTTCCCTTTCCACCCTGTTGAGGCAAGCTCCATCTTGTCGCCACCACTCAGCTGGAGTGTGAGCATCAGGGTGATTTTCCTGTCTCTACCTTCCACCACCTGATAGAAGCTTTGGGGTTACAGATGTGAACCACTACTACTGTGTTTTTGTGGATCCTGTGTATTCAAGTCAAGTCTTCAGAATTGTGTGGCAAGAACTTTTAACCCATTGAGCCAGCTCTGACACTACCTGAAAATAAATTCAGTGAGTAACAATACCAAGGCTTAAGCAATCTGAAAGATAAAAAGGAAATTACTTGGCCACCCATTTCAGCAATTGCTGAAGGATGGTTCATATTTAGATACTAGTACACTGGGATTCATAGCTTTAGGGATATTACAGGCTAGAAATATTATGATATCAAATATCCACAGCTACATTCTGAAAGCCTAGGAATACATCAGTGTGAAAATAAAAATGGAAATGAGTAAACTAAACCAAAATTAGTTTATAATTAAAAAGTAAAGATAACAACAATTAAAAATCTGCACTAACTCAAGACAATTCTCGTTCCTAACTAACCAATTATCCTCCCTGAAAGGTAAGGGAATATTATCAACATTTTTTAGTATGAAACTGAGTTAGTCTCTAGTCGATTCTGGCAATTTGATAGCTTTGGCTTATAAATAACAAGTGTTAATTTCTCACATGACTAGCTAAACAAGAGAAACAAAAGAAAACCATTTTACAGATAAAAATACACGATGTCTGTGGGGTAGGGCCCAGTTTTCCCTAAAGATAAACAGAACAAGTTTACACTTGGTTCGGCATGTTAAGACTACAGATTGCTTGAACCCATCAGGAGGCCAGAAGACATTCCTTCTGAATCACAGCAACGGAAAATATCTATGCTCATCTCAAAGGAATTAAGTTCAATGGTTTCTCCATTTTAACTCCTTTCCAAAACAATAACAACGTGTTTTCCTTTGTATCCCAGAACTCTTGTGGGATTTAAGATGAGCCTAAGAAGACAGCCCGTCTTCCTAACTCTGAAGACGTTTTGCCCAAGCTCCATGGCTTCTCTCAACTTAACCTTTCTGCATCACTCGTACAGTGGTTGCTGTACCAATCCTTTCTGGTTTTTTTATGACATAACCAGGCTGTCTTCACACACTATCACCTGAGCCACGAAAAACACTGGGAGGCTCCAGCCCTGGCCACTCTTTATTCCCTGTGAAGTGGGCTGAGGAGACCCTCTGTGTCTTCCTATGCTCCGTTCGCTTCTCACTCCGCACTGCACGGTTTTAGACCTGGACACTTCGGAGGCAACAGCGGCCTATGACTACCCACATTAAGGAAACCCTGCCTTTTCCCCATTTGTCTGCTGTGCTTCTTCTCTTCTCTTCTCCTCTCAGCTCCAGCCCACTCTTCGCTCCTGCATCCTACGCATCCGGGCTACTGTCTTTACTTCATCAGTGTCACATTCTCACCTAAGTCATCAATGTTCCCCAAACTGTTTCACCAGAATGTTCTCTTCATGCTTCATCCCTTCCTCTGATCCCTGCCTGTTCTATTTCTGGCTTTTCTATTGCTGTTATAAACACCATGGCCGAAAGCAACTTGGGGGGAAAGATGTTATTTCAGCTTACAAGTTACTGTCTATCATCAGAGGAAATCCGGGCAGGTACCAAGGCAAAACCTGGAAGTAGTAACTGAAACAACAGCCAGTGCAGAGTGCTATTTCCAGGCTTCCGGTAGCTTGCTCAGCTTTATCATATAGCCCAGGCCTTTCTGCCTAGGGATGACACCACCCACAGTGGGTTCCCACACGGGTTATCAAATAAGAAAGTGCCTCATATACATACATAGCCATGGGTCAATTTGAAGGAGACTGTTTCTCTATTGATGTTGTCTCTTCAAAGGTGACTCTAGGCATGTGTCAAGGTGACAGCTTAAACTAACTCCTCCCCATGTTACATTGTATTACTTACCTGTGTGGTTGATTGTCTGGCTCCTTACTTCAGCTTACATGGTTTTATTTTTCTCTGTATCACTAATTCCTACAAGATAGACTATACTTAATAAAATAGTCCTTAAGTCACTGTATTCATACTTCTGGCTCGTTATTGAGATCATTTTTCATTGATTAATGCCAGAGTGAGGTTGGCAGCACCTCTGGAATTCTCCTTGCTCAGGTAGACATACACCCCAAACCTTCCTCGTTTTCTTGAAATCCAACGGCGGCCTTCAAATTTGGGGGGAAAGCATGATAGTGACAGGGTTAACACTGTCTCTCCTACTTACAACTTGATGAAATTTAACATTTCAAAAGCCAAAGTGATCTTCACACAATGCTTTCCTCTGCACTCACACTCCAAAGCTCTGAATCTCCAACCAAAGTGTGCCCTTTTCATGATTCTCAGTGACACCCATTCACTGTAGGCACACTCCTCCCCTTAATTTTGCTGCTCTGAGGGAAGAAAAGAAAATGTTTTAAGAGTCTAGGACTTTAATGAGTCTCTGCCTTTATTTCCTATGACACTTTGACTTACTGGCAAGAAAAATGGCAAATTGGAACTGAATTATATTTTAAGTGAGCTAAATATATCTCTATAGGAGAAAACCATTTAAAAGATATATCCCAGCAATAGATAAATCTACTCACAATAAAACTTTTCCAATTTTTCAGACTAGAGAGGGCTAGATTTTTAAGAGCCATAACTACAGGCCTTGTGATTTACTGAAAATGGTTGAAATAGTTAACGGGAGAATATGACATCATCATTACGTGATAATAGGATGTAAGAATAATTTATATTAATGATAAAAATAATAGCACTTTGTAACAGGAAATGTTACAAATGTTTCATATCTACTACTCAGTGCCTTTACTCTGGCCCACATAATTTTGCATTTCACCTAAATTATTGCACAGGTTTCTTACTTGGTCTGGCTGCTTCTGTCTTTGCCTCCTACAAGCAATTTTGTAGGGACGTAAACCACCAGTGGAGTTCCATCTTCAGACCTAAGGGTAGATAATTTTTAGAAGAGTAAAAATCATTCTACTTGATATGCCTGACATTATGAAAACTCAGAACTACATAATCCTTAACAAAATGTTCACTGTAAACTATGTTCTTAAGTTAATAGTAATGTACGGATACCGCTTTATCAGTTTGACAGATGGACTGCACTAATGAAAGATGTTAGCAACAGTGCAAACTATATTAGCCTGGGGCTGCATAATATGAACTCCATACTTTCTGAGAAAATTATCCATAAGCTTAGAGCTGCTGGGGGAAAAAATCTATTCATTTAAATAAATACATATGTTGAATTACTAACTAGGTACCAGAGGAATAGGTCAATATGTTTTGTCAGACTCATAAAAATACTTTTGCATAGTTTTTTCCCTTAATTTAAAGTTGAGGGTGGAGGAGCTGATCATCCAAAGCATGTAAATTGCCCCAGCTCACATGGTTACCATTAGAAGCTGCAGGAATGGAAGGTGGGGTGGGTCATCACAGGCGGAAGCTGCCGTGTGCTCACTTCGGCTCTCTATGCTATCTACAGACTATACCTGTTCGAGGCGAGCAGAAGTGTATTTGCCCTTGACTTATTCTCAGGAAGTTGTGCCTGTGGTCAGAGACCAGATATCTCTCTACCTTGTAGCTGGACTGAGAAGAAACAACAACAACAAATTCACCTTTCAGGGATGAAGCCTATCAGCTTAAAGGTTTTGTTGGTTGTCTTATTATTTTTGTTGTTGCTTTGGAAAACCTCTTGATACAGTTGACCCGCATAGTCTTTGGGGATAACATGAATGTCTTTAACATTGTTGCCTAGAAGCAATGTGGATACATTCAGAGAGACTGCCTATTTTGCCGTTTAATTTATTTGAGATGCTAATATACATGTACTGTATAAGAAAGCACTGAATGTCTAACATTTTAGATGATTGAAAAATACACCTGAAACAGCATTTAGGTACAAATAGAGATGTATCAAGACAAGTCATTGAGTGTGAACAGAAAATTCTAGACCACCAATGAGCCACTGGTGTTTTTTATACCCAAGGTCGGGGAACTTCACAGTTGTCTTCTTTCAGGTGGTTTCCAGATATTCTGTCATCATTCCTGACAATCATTTCTGAAGTCTGGGTCTCTTGTGAGACTCCTTTCCTGTGCTGTCTAAAATAGAAACTGCAGTCTGTCTCAGCCTGGGGCAGCATTAGCACAGCCCTAATAGTCAAGCTTTCTCAGGGTACAGGACCCGTAATAGAGTATCATCCGTCTTCTTTCCAAAACAGAAGCTCTATCCAATTAACCCTGGGTATTTTTAAGAAAGCTCACAATAGAAAAGATAATTGCATGGTTGTCAAAAATTATGACTATCCAGGTACAATAGAGCCCTGTGAAGTAATTCTTATCAAGAGAGCTATACTTAACTATGTAGCTTGGATGAGACATAATGACAATAGATTTTTAAAATAAATAACTAAAAAAACATTACAGACTGGCTGCATGCAAAATGTGCAATCAAAAATGAAACTCAAATATATAATAAAAAATATATACTAAATGCAATAATGTATTTTCTCTATTGGGCATCAGAATGTATCCCACTATACAGAAAGTATTGTCTGCAAATTCTTGTTGCAGAAAAACAATAGAAAAAAAATGTTTTTCCTTGTCCCTTTATGGTGTCACAAGATTATTTTATGAACATAAATCTACAGTATTCCCTCAATAAAAGTCAAAGCCTTTTAGGTACAGTCCATGGTTTGAAAAAAAATTGCAGGAAAAAAAAAAGCCTTTCACACATATAGAAATGGAGAAAATTGCTAAAGAAAAAGAAAAAAGCCCCTTGACAGATAAGCAGTAGCTCTGCTTACACAGTAATTTATGGTAATATCAGAAAGCTTTTGATAACATTTCACACATATTGCAGGGTGGGACACTGGAGAAGATAAAGGACTGGAAGAGAGAGGAGAAAATTAAACCATTTTTAAGAGAAGGAAGGAAGTATTTTATAAAAATTTTTTTGACAACTGGTTTTGATCACCATAACAATTTATGTAATTTCTATGTGTATAGGAGACAGGCTGTCTGAAAGTTGTCAACTTAACATTTTCCCTGTGGCTACAAAAATCTACTCTTGAGAACAATAAATACCAGAAGATTTAAAAAAATATATATGCACATGTTATATGCATGAGAATGCATGTGTACACACATATGAATATCTGGCAGTGTCTGCAAGGCAAGCAGTTGTCTGTCACGTGACAACTGTAGCTCTTTTAAGCCCTTATCTTCATTTTATTTGATAGCAAATCAATTTTCCAATAAAATAATTTTGCCTTGAGGGTGTCATAATGAAAAGGCAATTTAAATTGTATTTCTATAAATACTGAAAAGTACTCTCGTCCTCAAGATGTGGAGAATGGATGAAGAAATGTATGCACAAGTTGCTCTTCACTTTCTTGTTATCCAAAAAATTATGAGCGCAAGTTTACAGATTTTTTTCCCTTCAACCCCTGAAACTTACTAAGGTCAAAGCTTGAATACAGTTCATCTTCTTTCTGCAGAATTTAATTTTTTTTAATTCCATGTTTGTGTATGCACATGGCAATAACTAGAACCCAGGAGGGCAGCTTTCTCAGGCACCCCCATATTCCTTCAATGACATTTTTTCACATTTATTTATTTATGTGTGTATGTGTGTGCCTGTGAGTGTGTGTGTGTGTACATCCATGTGTGTAAACACACATGCAAGCACCCAGGCACACATACCTGTATCATAGCCCCTGCATGGACATCTGAATATGTGATTTGTAGAGTTACTTCTTTCCTTCCAGCATGTGAAGACAGAGGTTTGAACACTGGTCTTCAGGCTCGACTGCAGGCTTCCTTCCGGGCTGAGCCACACCAATCCTAATATTTTGATTTTTTTTTAAAGAACCACGTAATGTTCTTATTTTGCCTCTTATATTAAAGTTCTTTGAGTAGCCCAAAGAATCAATTTTCAGATAAGATTTCCACATTCTCCAAAGACCACTTGAGTCTCTGAATGTCAGTGTAGAGGTCACCTGCTGTCCTTCCTGATCTGTGAGTTCTCCACCCGGTTTCTGACAAGAGCACTGCGGAGCTTTCCTTTTAGATTTTAAAAGGAAATTAATTTTTTTTTTTTTTAGATTTTTTCTAAATTTAGAAGTTGTAAACTTTAGAAAGAAAAAAAAAGCAGAAAATGATACAGAAAAAAGCCTATTGTGAATCCTGTTACTTGTTTTATGAAAAAAAAAAAAAAATGTTGGCAAGAGAGCTTTGAAAGGAAGAAATGCCAGAGCCTCAATTTTCACTGAGAAATACTCAGGGGCCTGAGTTTTTAAAGGCACTTCTTGAAACTTCTTAAAGAATATCTACCCCTGACCTGGATGGCTGACCTTCTCGATCTGGCAAAGCTGTTCAATAAGGATAATATCGGAATCCGAAGGAAGAGGCTTGTTTCTCTGGCATTCTGGGGCAATACTGTGTGCGAGCGGGCGGGAAGCACATTTTAACGCCATTCACATGTTCCTCTGAGAAGGAAAACTGATCCACAAGTGTTGAAAGTGTTACAGACTAATTTCATTGCAGCTTCTGGGCCGAGGGAAGGACGGAGAGAGAACCAGCGACTGGGTAGAGGTTCATAAGCACAAAGGTGAACACAGCTCACCGACTAGAGTGTGAGAAAGTTCTGGCAGTTTCTACAGAAGGTTCATGCTTTGAGCCTTTAAAGCAATTGTGTAGCTCTCCTGAAATTTTACACTGTCAGTTTATTTATAGCAGATGTCTCTTAAAGCAAACATTTTTACTTTATACTATACAAATCTTATGGAAAATTACAAACATATCACGGCGTTTTGGCCATGCTACAGAAAGCTACACTACTTTCTGTAATGGATTATGAGCAAGGGGGAAAACTGATACAGATCTAAGGCTGAAGGATACTGGGTAATGAAAACAGGCTTCTGCAGACGCTGTCATGAAACACACTTTCAAAGGAAAGGCGAAAGTTGAAACTGTGCGTTAAACCAACTAAATTAAATCATCTGGTATTCAAAATACTCTCTGTACTCAAGAACAAAATGTCCAGGAGCAACTGTGAACCATGCTGTGTCTGAAGCATAAGAGGGAAAAAAACTAAATAAATAAAAATTTATTTAAATTTTCCTATGCAAACCATGTATTTGTTTCTCATGCAAATTGCATGAGAAAAGACAACTACACCCTCTGCTTGTGCCCCAGTGTGAAGCAGTTACTTAGTGTGACTTAGGTCTCTGTCTTACAAGGCGCCGGCAGTAAGTGAGCTGCCTGGTGATAGTGGAAACGATGGAAGATCAGCTTCCAATATGAAAAGAGCAGACAAGATTAAAGGACAATGTGAACTGTGGCCGGAAACAGCCTGTAACAGCACAAGAAGGAAGAAGGCTAAAAATAGTCCCATCCAGGCTTACAGAAAAGAGGGTCTTTAGTTTTCCAAGAAAGTTCCCTTTGACTACAAGGGCTTGTTCTCGTCTTCTAGACAGTCAATTGCCAGAATTAAAAACAGAGCGCCACAAATTCTAGAGAAGTTGCACTGCATCTCTGAGAATCCTGCTCCCTGTTCTCGGTCTGCAGCAATGATCATTTCAGAAAGGAAGCCATTAAAATAATGTGTCTGTTACACTCTCATAGGCCTTTGCCAGATATTAACCAACACAACACTGTAATCCCACTGGACTCTAAAAACACAAATCCACTACAAAACCAGGGGAGCCGTGGAATTTGTAACCACATATTTTTACTTGTGTAATAAATCTGTAATTTCAAGGACATTATTTAAAATGACCTGACCACTCTACAGTGCTCAGAATCTGACGCTGTTTTACATTAATGTCAGTAGCCTTTTTTTTTTTTTTTCCCTCACTCTTAATCAGCCGATAGTGGTTCAGCAGTTCACTGACCATTGTAATTCTGGTCACAGATGAAGGTTAAAATATTTCTAACCTTTACAAATGTATTATGTGGCACCCTTGACATTGCTTTTATTGCAGATAAAAATCTATGATAAATTTTCTGTATGACAGAAGAACATGATTTTGTATTAAATTCTAACAATAGAAACATTTATTTTCTGCTTGTACTTCTTGGAGTTTGAGGGGTTTATAACAAAGGGAGACACTTTCTCTTCCATTTCATCAATAGGAAAAAAAAAGACCCCAAAACCCAAACACACTTTGTTTTTAAAGGACCAGGGCTTCAGTAATCTTTCTTAAGCAAAACTAAAAACGAGTAAAAAAGGTGCAGAATTCAGCCCACTTCTAACCAGGCTGGCTGATCAAACAGACAAAACATTCAGCTAGTTACACAGAATGTGAGGCCCAAAGAGGCAGCCACAAAAGACCTTGGAGTTGAAGTGTTCCACAAAGGTGTGTAAGTAACTGAACTAAAGGTGCTCAAATCTAAGTGTGCGGATAATGATAGCCCCTAAAAGTCATTTAAGGAAAAGAATGAGGCCTATTTTTTTTCCTTTTGGAGTTATAAAAGCATGTGGGATTTCCAAGAAGCCACAGACATGTAAAATGTTTTTTGACATTTCATCAAAATAAATAAATAAGTGGTGCCATGACATTGTCATAATACACCGCCATCATCAAGGAATGATTCCAAGTAAATCCACAATAGCATTTTAAAAGAAACTCCACACTGTATCCCAGAGGTTATGTGCTCTCTTCTTCCTGTAGGTTAAATGATCACAGGGGACATCTGTTACTTCCCCTCCCTTGTCTCCCTGGTGATCTGGACCATGTGTTTGTTTTTTAGCTTTTGTGAGTGTGAAGATCCTCGAAGAAGTCTGTGTCTGATAATGCATACTGTCAACGCTACAAGGACTTCCTCTTTCCCATCATCTACTTACAAGAAAGTACACAGCTGAAGGGTGTTGATGCCTCATGGCTGTGTCAGTGGCTGTGTGGACTGTGTCTGAGGGTCTTGGCCATCTGGTGAGCTGGTCTCTTCCCTAAAATAGTCTTTAACCACAGACCTCCCCAAAATCAGACCCCAGTTTAACATATAGTAAAATAATAATATGTATATACCCCCTTTTAAAGAAGCAAAACAGGTGGCTTTAATTCTATTTAATTTATTTAGTTTTTCAGTTTATTAAAAATAATACTTGCCCATTGCCTCAGCCTTTGGGCACATGTGCATAAGAAGAACACCACTGAATATAAATAATGTATATTAACTATATCATTATACATGAAAAAAATGTATATTAACTATTTCATCATATTTTAGGATTCTACATGAGTGGCCATTGAGAATTGGTTGTTTAGGATATTTTTGTGTGTGTTTGATGTTGTTTGCTTGTTTCTTTGATTTTTGAAGTGAGGTTTGGCTATGTAGCCCTGTCGGGCCTTGACTCTCTCTGTAGATCAGGCTGGCCTCTAACTCATAAGATATTCCTGCCTCTGCTTTTCAAGCACTGAAATAGAGGCATGTGCCACCATGCTTGGCTCTCACTGAAAATCTGTTAACAAAATAATTCCATTCCACTTCATAAAATGTCTAACTGATTAGTGCATCTACAGCAAATCTCTATACTATAATGACTTTAGAACATTAATTATGAACAGATTCAGGGGAGAATTTGTAAGTATTCTTCAAGTTTTAATGTTGAATGATTTCTCTACATGTAAACTGTGTCTGAAAAGTGAGACATCCTTTTCTTTTTTTCTCTTTCCAGTGAAGTAACTGGACATTTCAAATGTTAGATGTTTTGTGATCATTTTTCACTTAGTTGAACAATTGAGTTTGCTTCTGTACTACAGGGAAACACAATTAAAGGACAAACTAGAAGTCACTCCAGAGAGACATGCCATTTTGCATCGGCACTGCTAATACTTCATCATGTGAACCAAACTTTATTCTCACAAATGACAGAACTGAAGCTTCCTCTGGCTGAAGCCACACAAGTCCAGTCCTGCCACACCACTGAAAAGGGTTGCTTTCTGTCACACATAGACTTACCAACACCAAGTAAAGGGTCTCCATTTGGGAAGCTGAGTTGATTTGTTTTCACTATTAGTAAGTTCTGTATCTGCCCATTTCTGTGAACAGAGTAAACACACTTTAACCCTGTCTGTCATTTGGGCCCAGGTCTAAGCTCCTCCCTAGACCAGTCATGCCCCCTTTTCTCTGTTTCCTCATGTATAAGACAAAGAAGCCATACAACTAAACTACTTACAACATAGTCATGTACAAGCACCACTAAGACTCTGCTGTTGTTGTCAAACGACCGTTACCACTCAAGCATTTCTTTTTTAACATAGTTCACATCTTACCTGAAAAAACTCTTCTGGGTTGTCAGCACAAATTTACTACTGCCTTCAACACGCACCAAAGCACTCGGTTATGGAGATCTCTGTTATCTCCAGTTCTTCATAACGGCTTTTTATCCCAAACGACAGGCTAAGACATGCTGTTCTCTAAACAGTCCCGGTATCTGCATACAGAAAAAGAAAGTATGAGTCCTTACAGAGAAGAGCAGGCACTGTTCCTAGTGCTAATGTTTGGTATTTGAAGCACATTCTATCATTGCACCACAGTTCATACCATCCTAAATCCACAGCCTTCTTCACATTTCCTTCCAGACAGCAACCTTGTTTCAGCGAGACACACTGCTTAGAGACCTAATTTGTTCTTTTTAGTTTTGGTGGTGTTATTGTTTTCTTTGAGGAGGGGAGGGAGTGTTGCTTTAAAAGATTAATTTGTGTGACTGGAGACATGGATCTGCAGCTAAGAACTCTGGCTGTTTTTCCAGGGGACACTGGGTCAATCCCCAGCATCCACATGGAGACATACAATTATCTGTAACTCCAGTTACAGGGAATCCAACACTTTTCTGGCTTCCAGAGTCACTATTTATGCATGTGGTGCACAGATATGCTTGTGTTCAAAACACACATCCACACAAAATAATTAGTATAAAGTGATAAAATAATGAGGAATCCATGTTCTTTTAACAGGATCCCATATAATCTTGCATTTAAAGTACATGATTAGACAATTAAAAATTGTTTGGATTACATCCAACAAGGTCCAGGATTATATTTCATTTCCCTCCACAGTGCCCTTTGTAAAGCTGGTTGTACTCCTACAGATTATAAACAACGATTCTTGAATATGTCTATCATACTTTAATTTCTGAAAGCCAAAATGGATATATCTACTAAACGGAAACATGAAAGACCATAATTATTAAATTATTGTTTATATATGTATGATTCTCATTGCTTACATGAGAATCTTAAGTATTTTGAGATTTATGTCAGGATTCCAATTGATCCTAAGAGTAAGTGGCTTGATGAAGGAGAAGCAGTTGTCTAAATGATAATATAGCTAGAGAATGTTTTTTAAGTTTTAATTATTTGCCAAACAAATCTGCTTGCATACTACAATAAAACCCCCAAAGATTCTGGTTTTATTGTTTGTTTTATGAGCTAAAAATATAGCTTTTATCTACTTATCATTCCTTCCATCTTCTTAATCCAGAGCCCTTAATTCTCACAGTCATAAAAGATCCAGTAATTTCTGATTTGCATTTCAAATTCACCTTTTTTTTTTTTTCAGAAGGACATCTGATTTTTATGGTAAGTACATCACTAATCTCCTTAGTCTTGACAGCAGGAAGCCAAGCTCAGCTGCATCTGACTCAGGCTCTAAACACAGAAGGTCATGTAAGCTGCTGCTTTCTTAGTAATAGTGTGGGAGGTTTTGGTTTGTTTGTTTCTCTTTCTTTTCTTTCTTTCTTTCTTTCTTTCTTTCTTTCTTTCTTTCTTTCTTTCTCTCTTTTTTCTTTGCTTCTTTCTTCTTGTTGTTGTTCAGCCAAACTTTTATTCCTTTTTCTTAATGGGTATGTGAGCATTTAAGCCATTTGCACTCATATGACACAAGGTGTTCTCCCTTATTTCTTTAAAAAATAAGCATCTTATTGCTAGGAGAGAGAGAGAGAGAGAGAGAGAGAGAGAGAGAGAGAGAGAGAGAGAGAGAGAGATCCTCAGTGCTGATTAGCTAGAATAACTTTTACTGGTGGTCATGTTAATTGAAAAACTGTGACTTCATTGTCAACTGTATAGGGAAATCATTTGGTGTTCCTGCAGCCCTGAGCTCAGGCCTTTGCATCCCAAAAAGGAGGAAAAGTAACATCAACTTCACAGTGTCTAGTTACATCTCTTGGAAGTAATACAATCTCATATTATTAAAGAGATTTCAAATCTATGAAATTTTTCTGGGCTCTGAATTATTGAATTTGTTGAAATCCTAATTATTTTATTTAAATCATAAATTTGAGTTCTTTGGGCTACTTTAACAAACAAATAGGATACTTTTTATGAAGCTTTCTCAAGAACAGAAGAAATAGAGAAGGTTCTCTGAAGTACGAAGCCCAGAACCCATCTAAAAGCCAAGCAAATATGACTGAAACCTCTAATTCCATCACTCTCACGCAGAAACAGGAAACCCCTGGGCAAACTGCTAGCTAGACTAGTGGGAACTGACAAACTCTGGATTCAGTGAGAAAGCCTGCTTTGATAAAACAGAGAGCAACTCATAAAAGAGCTGATATCAGCATCCATACATGCAAGCACACATACTACCCACACTTTTTTAAAAGTTTATGTTAAGTGACCATAGGATGAAGGCTGGAGTATAGTCCTCTGAACGATAATTACCTAATTCTCACAGTGCCCCAAGCCCGTGCTCCAACACAGGAGCAGAGAAGAGGAAGGAAGAAGGAAAGGTGACAACTAAGGGGGGACATTTGGCCAGAACACAAAATAGGAGGTATAGATTACACTTCCATATTTTTCAATCAATAAATAGATGTTTTGAGTGCACTGAGTCATCCAGTCCATCCCAACAGCTATTAGAAACATAGAACCTTTCAAATAGAAAACAAGTATTTCATAATACTTACGTTAAATTAGAGGGAAAACATCAATAAGTTATTGACATTATTATGACCAAGAAATTGTATTATTATAAAAGAACACCCTCATCAACTAACCAAATTGTACTGGCTGGTTTTGTGTATCATTTTGACACAAGCTGGAGTTATTACAGAGAAAGGAACTTACCTTGAGGAAATACCTCCATGAGATCCAGCTGTAAGGCATTTTCTCAATTAGTGATCAAAGGGGGAGGGCCCAGCCCATTGTGGGTGGTGCCATCCCTGGCCTGGTGGTCCTAGATTCTATAAGAAAACAAGCTGAGCAAGCCAAGGAAAGCAAGCCAGTGAGCAGCACCCTCCATGGCCTCTGATTCAGCTCCTGCCTCCAAGTTCCTGCCTTGTGTGAATTCCTGTCCTGACTTCCTTTGGTGATGGAAAGCAATGTCGAAGTGTAACCTGAGCAAACCTTTTCCTCCTCAACCTGCTTCTTGGTCGTGACGTTTCATGCAGGAATACAAACTCTGACTAAGATACAAATTAATGTTTGATTTGAGTAGTATTTCTTAATTTCTTAATGAGGTGTTTATATGGGTGCCCCAAACCAAAAGAACAATCATTTTTAGAAAAAATAGTATCAAAAATAAGTTCAAACTTAAAACAGAACCCACATCAGCATATGGATTTGTTTCTAGTGGATCTAGTGAAAAGTTCCTGCTCACACTGAATATATAATTAGGTGTGGACAGAAGGAAGGGGATGAGGATGAAGCAGAGGCAGGGAACTAGCGGAGAAAGGGAGGACTGTAGGATGGAAAGGAAAGTTGACTCAACAGTAAGTGTTCATTTATGTAAAATGCTGTGGGGGTGCTGGTACGCTACAGTAACTTCGAAAGAGTTTCTGAGGTTCACATCAGCACAAGATTAGGTCATTGTTATTCCATCCTTTGTCCTTTCTATTTAAATCTTTCATTTTACACATTGGTATGTGGTTGATTGTTTGTTTTCAGAAATAAAACATCATATTCTCTTGCCTAGCATTTAAATCCAGATGGTATAGGCTGGTAGATGTCTCTGAATTCCAGCACAGCCTAGTCCACACTTAGAGTTCAAGAACTAATCAGGACTATACAATGAGACCATCTCTCAAAATAAATTCCATTTTCAATTATTATTTTGATAAATTATTGTACAATAGCATGGCATAATTTTTGGTAGTTTGCAAAACAGAGTTGTGTGAAGTGTCTGCTAGACTCCTTCATTAGTGTGCATGGAGCCATTCATGTTACGATTCATGGATTCCATTACACATAGAATAAAAGTAAACTTGGGTGCTGAAACAAAACATAGATAGATAGATAGATAGATAGATAGATAGATAGATAGATAGATAGATAGATTCATGATGTGTTTATAGAAAAATATAAAAGAAATCATCAGTTGGAGGTGCATAAATTACTCCCTACGTGTTAACCAGAATAACAAAGCTATATCTGCTGAAGCCAGAGAAACTAATGAAAAAAAAAAAAAATCTGCATTGTTATCTAAATAATTCTGTTCATCCAGAAACTAAGGCATAGCTAGCTATTAGCTATTTTCCAATCAAACAATCTAAACATTTGGTGTCTATTGACCAAATAACTCAATAATTGAAGTTTTCCAGTGGGATATTTGTATATCATATGCAGACAAGCAACCCTTTACTGTACTTTTAAGAGACCTGGATAAGTTCCTGGAAGTTATTTTATGCACTAAAACAACATGTTCTGTATGACTGATTACCACACTCGAAGACATTAAACTAAGAGGAGATGAATACATTCCTGATTTTTTTCAGAGAGAAATGTACAAATGTGTTTTTGTTTAAAATTGTCTTTTTCCTTTCAGTGTATGTGGTCACTAGAGAATAACAGAAAAATAACTCATGGTAGAAAATAGAGGGATGAGAGGGACCAGTTGGCAAGGAAGGGAAGAGATAGCTGGCAGGAAAAAAAAATGGATCCTGAAGGCAGAAGTGGGTTAAAGGGCTCATCCTGGATGGAAGGTACAGAAGAAGCACACAGTTTGCAGGCACACACACCACAGCTGGTCCTGGGAGGTCATGTCCACACAGCGTCTGGTCCTGATGCTAGTACTTTGCCTTTTCTAGACAGAGCTCTCCCTGTACTGCTCTGAACGTGTAGAGGATAAGTCAATGAGAGTTTCAGTCACTGAAACTCTCAGAAAGCCCCGTGTAAACAGCTAAAATCAGAAGCTTAAGAGGGCTTCGTTTCAGAAGCGCGCATCAGGAGGCGAAATCATAAGCTCTATCAAGTCACAGATCTACTTTGACACAACCCCAGATATTCACACTGTGATTGTATACAAGTGAAAATTTAGGCGGGAAATTAAGTAACTAAAGGATGTCATCAATGTGTTGGCAAAATTCGGTTAGATTTTCCATAGCACTTGGTGCTCCCAAGACCATCAAAATATAAAATCTCAGGACTTAATCTATCACCTCAAAAAATCATACTCATGTACTTATAGAATGCATGACCTGGGAAATTAGTAGAATATTGGTTATCATCAATAACAACAGCAGGGTACAGAAAATATGAGGGAAGAGAACCTTGAGACATACCAGAAAAACTCTAAGAAATGTCTTTTTGTTGTTCTCAATATCATTTACATAAGTAACTTAGTTATAAAAATAAGAGTAATACCAAACATATTGAACTGATTTCAATGTAACAGTTTCAAATTATTTCAGCTAGGGGCTTCTCTGACATTCAACTAAATTTTACTAAATAGACTTTTCTTTTGGTTACCCCAAGGCCAATGCTTAAAATAGTTCCAGATTCAGGTTCTATATACAGTTTGCATCTGTGTTCCTCAAGACCTGCTCACCACACTGCAGGTCCACCTGCACTCCCTCAGCTCCTTCAGCCACACTACATGTGTACTCTGCTGTCCTTGGAATGTATTTGAGGGGACTGTGCTCTGCACAACGTGTCATAATTGGATCCTTCTGGTACATGTCTAATACACCCATCTGGATTCCATCCAATAGGTAGGAGCCAACTCCAACCTGTAGTGGCTAGAATTACATGCACGTTCCATCTCTACTTTCCTTCCCAGAAAGTTGTGAGCTGTTACCTAATGATTTTAAGCAGCACTGTGTTTACATGCAGAATGATAACTTAAGTGAAGATCACACTGGGTGTAAGCTTCCTAGTGAATAGCCAGGACAAGAACAAAAGTCAAATATTCAGACTCCTGCTGAGGAAGATATAACAATAGCTTTCTAGCAATGTGAACCAATAGTCTCTCTCTCTCTCTCTCTCTCTCTCTCTCTCTCTCTCTCTCTCTCTGTCTCTTTCTGTGTGTGTGTGTGTGTGTGTGTGTGTGCTGTGTGTGTGTGTGTGTGTGTGTGTGTGTGTGTGTGTGTAAATGTGTGTGTATGATGTGGGTACAAGCTGACATGTGTGCCCTCACCTTTCACCTTCTTTGACACAGGCTGTCTTTGTTATATTTCTGTTGTGTATACCAGGCTAGCTTGCCTATAGGTGTCCAGAGATTCTCCTGTATCTACCTCCATCTCCCCTGGGTAGTACATGGATTACATGCAGATGCTTTTACTACCACACTGGGCTTTATACAAGTTCCCGGATATGAACAAAAATCCTCACAGTTGCTTAAAAGGTTCTTTTACCAAATTTTCTGCCTAGTCCCCAGTGAGTAGACTCTAAAACTCACTTACCTGGACTGTTCTTTGTTTCCAAGGAGATATTATTCCGTAATAACAATGAAGTGTCATTTCCTCTATAATAAACTTGGAAAGAAGGTTATGTTTAGGGGATTTAGTGATTTATATGGGGTTTAATACATTTCGGAGGGACTGGGAAAGTACTCAGTGAATAAAGCCTTTGACACACAAACATGAGGACCAAAGTTGGGATCCTTAGCACCTATATTTTATGGTATGCTTTGGGGAATGGTGTCCCATTTCTAACCCCAGTGCTTTGTAGGCAGACAGGAAACTAGCTTAATTGAACTATTCTGAGTTCAGTGAGAGATTCTGTCTTACTATATAAAATGGCAGCAACCACTGAACACACCTGACATCAACTTCTGACAAACACATACATCCCAACAGAAATAAACACACACACACACACACACACACACACACACACACACACCACATCCACATCCACATCCACATCCACATATAACAGTACATTTCTGCAAAGTTTAATTATTGCAAAATGCAGGGCAATTTGTGGTAGAAAATTGAGCATTGCCACCCAATATAGACCTAAATAAACAACATTCAACTTGAAGGAACTCCTAAATAAAAGGCAAAACGAATAACAATCTAATCGCAAGGAAGACTTCATAGTACACATACAGATTGCCCTGAGTTGCTGGGACCATCACTCCCATCTGTCAGACTGAGCTGCTGAGAACCGTGTGACAGCCAGATCACTGGGGAAAGGAAAAAGGACAACCCAAGAATTGAGAATTATAAAGATTTGGCTTACCAACTTAAAACCATGGTAACTGAACAAACTGCATATTTTACTGAGAACTAAGGTTAATTGTATATCAAAATAAATTCCTATGGAATTACATATCTATTCAAAAGAACCACAGAACTTAGCATCACTACAATTCACAGACCATCCCTAGACTAAGGATGCCATTTTTTTAAAAATCTACTTAATTTCTATACTCCTAAAAAAGTATATGTATACATATATGTACTTTCTAAAAATCAATATATACATAATAAATATATAATTATATGTATATAATATAATGTAATATATTATAATATTAATAATATATAAATATAATATAATAAATATACATATATTAGAAGGTGATATATAAAACAAATTGATATATGTTAGAAGTATATATATATATATATATATATATATATATATATATATACTAGAGAGAGAGAGACAGAGACAGTGACAGAGAGAAAAGGAGATTATATATAGAGAGATTAGATTAACTCATACTGGCTACAGATACATAGTTCTGTTCAAAATAGCACTGGGTGGAGTGACACCCCTCTAATTGCCTAAGACTAGAAAGGAGTGTACTTCAAAGATTAATGGAGTACCTGCTAAGGAAAAGCAAGTGATGTCGTTTGAAATCTGATTTCTTTAGTGTGACCAGAGAAGATGTCACAGAGTGACAAGACCTATATAAAAGTGACTATACCAAGTGACAAGACAGCTCTGGCAATCCAAACTCATAAGAGGCTGATTGTCATTCAGATTGTGAGCAATTTAAATTCCAGGGAACAACTTCATCTGTCCATTAAATTAATGGTCTTAATTTAAATTTTATTAGTTTTGTAGTTTTTATTGACTTGAACTTGTGAAATGGTTTTCCTTATACATAATGTTATAAAGCTGGTAAGCACATAGAGTTTATACCTATTTTATGTTTAAACATGTTTAAGTAATGCTATAGTAATAATTAATTCAAGGCTTAGGGGCATGAGGAAACTCTGCTGGGGGAGGGGCACACAACAGTGCCCTAGTCTGTGTTATGGAGAAACAGCTATTTGGCCTAATCATGTTTGTTGCAACTAATCCCCAAGAGAGCAAAGCCATAAAGTGATGGAACAGGCAGAACCTGAGAGAAAATGGGCACAGTGATGGGGGGTGGGATTAGTAGATGTCTCTTCAGTCAGCTGGGAAGCTGGGAGAAAAAAAGCCGTGCACACAAAGCCTCTTGGTGTCTTGTTTCCCAAACAGCAGTCCAGAGAAAAAAGCAACTGGACTGTCTACATCTCACATAACCATCTCTATAAGGCTACAACATACTTCTATGGAACTCTCAGAGACACTGCATTTCCGTCAGCCCCCAAGTGTTCTTAGGTCAGGTCAAGTACAAGTTTCTGTTTACCGCTAGTCTCTCTTGCATCAGAACAACTTCTGCCGTTCTCCTTGTCACCATCATCTCCATGCAGTATGCATCCTCACTGTCTGGGAAGCTAAAAAATGACTCATGCACTGTGAATTTCCTCCATCCCAGTGTGTATTACGCACACACAGTCCTATGCTCCTGTTCAGATCACTGCGGCTGGCCGCTCTATCTGCTACCTTTTTTTTTTTTTTTTTTTTTTCTGTGATAAAGTACTATGATCAAAAGTAGTTTGTAGAAGACACCTTAGCCTACATGGCTTACTGCTCCAGAGGGCTTGAATTTATTATAACGGAAAATGTGTCGCACATTGGTAGGTTCTAGAAGCTATCTGATTACATCTTCATTCATGCCCAGGAAGCAGAAAGTACAAATGGGAAGAGCGACCATGCTGTGAACTCTGAGACTTGCATATAGTGAGGTAGTACCTTCAGCAAGGCTCTGCCTTCACAAGGATTCACAACCCATGCAGACAGCATCACCAACCCGCAATAAAGTGTTCAAGTATATGACCCCCAAGAAAACACTCTCAGACCACACCACCTGCCCTAAAGGCTAGGAAGCTTCAACTCTGATAGATCTAGAATCCAGGGCAATTTGGTCCTACCCAGATGGTCTGGAGCTATCTGGTTTTAACTATTCCTCCAAGCAAGTTTCCCAGTCTCCCCAGTACTGTCTCTGCTTTCACAACGGGAATGTATGAGGTAGTCAAACCTTTGGGATTTTAAGTAAGACATTCCTTTGAACACGAAATTCTTCCTCTTACCTTAAGTCAGGTTAGTTTCCTCTACATTCCAAGAAAATGGTTGGCTGTGCCGTTGCTGAGTCCCTGGAATAGGCCTGTGGACTATTGACTTTTGCTCAAAGGAGTGTGAGTGGAAGGTCACAGGACTTTCTCCTGGGCATTCATATGCAATTCTGCTCTAATTATACCCTTGGCCTCAGAGTCTGGGGAGGAGACTAGAGTTGTAAGCCTGGGGAAGGCTAGGGCAAAGGGTCTCTATCTCCATAGCAGTGGGGGAGTGGTCATCATGCGGAGTGCAGACCTCTCTGCGGTGCTACTGTGGGGTCATCCAAATTCCTGCTGGTAACTCACTCTTTCATGTAAGCCTAGTAAGCTCATTAGTTCCCCTGAATGATCTTCGGTTTGTTATATACGGTCTTCATCAGGAGGGGGTAGAAGATGTTTACATCTTCCCCCAGGAGATAATTCTTACAGTGTGGACATTGAAATGTTTAACTTTGGAGCAATTAAGAAATGGCGCCCAAACTGGCATAATAAAATATTAGAAGCTGGCTACATGGTAAACAAAACCTTGTCTTATAGTTGGAAAATCCAAGATGGGGTTTCCAACAGATTTAGTGATATGGATGAATGTGTTTTCTGGAGCATAGCTGGAGCCTCTCAGCTGACTCCCAGGGTCCAGTAATAGCAGCACAGTGAAGGCTGCTTTTTTTTTTTTTTAAGGTGCAGAATCTATTCATTAGGCTTCTGGCCTTGGGATCTAAGGTCCTCACAGTCTGTGCCTCCAACACTGTTCCCTTGGGGGTTGAGACTTTAATACACGGATAGAGAGATCCTCAATCCAGCATAAGTAGTCAGACAATCCATTCTGTCCCTCGATACCAACTACTCTAGAAATGGCAAGATGTGTTTCTTCAATGGAGGTGCAGAGGGCGGTGGTTAGCTGAGGGCAATCAATAGTACAACAGGTCTTCAGTTCAGCCCTCCACAACACATACATTTCAGGCAATCCTTTCTGAAGTTCAACCTCACTTACTTCATCCTGGACAGAAAACAACCTGGAGTTCTGATTGTTTTCTTCCCTCAGACAATCTAGAAGAAGAAAGAATGACAAAATATAATTCATCATTGATAACATTATCTTTCTTCCATTATCTGTTTTATAAATTCCTCTGAACATAATCTAATGCATCATATGACTTAAGTATATTCCAATGCATAAACCAGATCCTAATCCCTGAGGAGTCACATATGGAGTGGGAAGGCTGAGATGACTCAGTTAGTAAACTATAAGCCTTTTAAGCACAAAAGCTTCATTTGATCCCCAGAATCCACAAAGAAAAGCCCAGCATGGTGGCATATGTTTGTAATCCCAGAGATGAGAAAGTAGAAACAGGGATGCCTAGAGCTTGCTGGCTGGTCACCATAGTCTACATGGTGAGTTCTGGACCAGCAAAACATACTGTTTCAAAATAAAAGATAAACACCTGAAGTTGGTGATAAATGCTTGTCCTCTGGCTTACACATGAATAGGCATGTACCTGTACATGTACACATGTGTAGACATGAACAGATGCATATATGTACATAAAAAAGTTAGAGCAGCACACTGAAAATGAGTGATGTCAAGTGACAGTGAAGGAGGCCCCAGCTGTCTCCACTGTGGAGTTCCAGAGCTAAATGTTCTGCCTCTTGGTTAAAGAACTCTAGACTGATCACATGTTTAATGAATATAGCACTTCCTGAGCTAGTAACCATACACAGGCATCATCTTCAGATTGGCACTTCAAGATCTGATTCAGCCAACAATCACTGGCTGCTTGTGTACATAATAGGACCAATACATTTCATGATGGTTGTCCCCTGTTGTTCTTATGCTGTTACAAGTAGCTTCTGAAATACAAGAAAAGGTTAAGCTGGATTTGACACTAATGTATCAAACACTTGCAGTTGGTGAGTCTACATGGGAATTTCTAAGGGGAAATGTGAAACAAGGACTTGTAGATGTGACAAAAACTAATCCTTTCCCTTAAGAGTAAAAGGATTATTATGAAAGCAACTTGCTACCAAGTTAGCATGGGGGTGGGGAGGATTGACTAGCACCATGCTTACCATGTTTGCCATTGTTACAACCCCACAACTTCTCTTTACAAATAAAATATTAAACTAGGTGTAGTCATCAAACCTGGATTTAAACAAGAATGGCCACTTCATACTTTGTTAGATCCATCCCTTTGCACCTCAGATACCTGTACCTAAATTTCAATTCTATCTGCATACAATGCACATCAAGCTTTTGGTTTGGTTTGGTTTGGTTTGGTTTGGTGTGTTTTGTTTGCTTTGTTTTGTTTGTTTGTTTTTGTCCATGGTTATAGGAGGAGCTAATGTGGGAGGACTAAGGAGAGGAAGAGGCGGAGTCAAGGATCAGAGAATGAGAGAGGAGGACATGGAAGCTGATGTTTGCTTGTCTGTAGCAGTCAAAGGTAGTTGGTATATCTTGGTTGGGTACTGGGTTACACTTCTGATTGTATGGGCATCTTGTTATTGATCATTACCAAATATATAAGCCTTTGGATAATCTAAGCATTAGAGTCTCATCTGTACTGAGCCTGTGTGGTTGGCGGGATAGTCTGGGCAATGCCCAGCCTTGCAGAGACAGCTTGGAAGACTGGCAGAGCCATCTCCCATGCTGGTGTCTCTAGCTGGCCGTTTCTAGCTGTGACGCGCACGTGGCCTCTGGCCACCGAACATGGTGGGTGAGCCAGGCAGAGCCTAGACAGTTGTCTTGACCAGCAGCCGATTTTAAATAATTACAACAACACATGGTCACAAAGGAAGCTGTTCACACAGTTAGAGAAGCCAGTTAAAGAAAAGATGTAGTCAGTAGTGATTCAATCTGGACTGAGTCTTATAACCTGGAAGATAGAGATTTCAAGTCCCACTCTAGAAAACCCTCTTCTCTTGTATCCTGCAGAATCCAGTTCACAGTAGGTATCTCTGGCCCAGTGAACAGTGATACTTTCCTGGAGAGAGTCTCCGTGTCGGCTGGAACCCAGTAGCATTGGAGGAGCTTATTGGTTGCTGTGCTGCAATAAGGAACTGGCCCCAAATCTCTGCAGTTCTATATTAGGTCTACATTTGCTTTGGGTATTTTTCCAGTCCCCAAACCATACAGCATTATATAGCCCAATGTGACATGGATCATCTAAAAACACGTTTCTTAAAATCAGCAGTTCTTTGTGTTACTCAGTAAAATAAATTTGAGCAATAATTCCAGGTGTAAAATAAGCCACCTCCAGAGTCTAAAGTGTACAAGCATAGTATTTAGCACTGGGGCAGAAGGATAGATACTGAAGTTATGAGTTACTTTGATAGTGACAGTGCCTGGTATGTACTGGACCCTTATAACTAGAGTTCATCTCTAGCCCTTTGGAGTATGTGAATTTACCATCCTCCAAAGTCTTTGATGTGTTTGCCACATTTCACTTATGGATTAGTGTAATACTATCAATATGATAGTATAAATGGATATGTGATGGTCTGTGTACGTGGTCTACATCCTTTCTGATATATTTTGAAAGCAAGAACAATATAAGAAGTACAATAGTAAATATAAACTTTTCCCCCACAACATGAAGATTCAACTTGCCTGTGATCTTTTCAGAAAGATATAAAAGGACGGGTGTGTGCTATACCTCAGGGACAACGTGCCATGTATACATACCACCCTAGCCTTTCTGGTAAACACAGGATGTGTAGCAAAGCAGCTTCCGTTGCTATCACCCTTTGGTTGATTCTACAGAAATCTAGGCTGCTGAAATCTTTTCGACTCCATCTGTGTTTCCATAGAAACCATGCTAGGGAATTAAATAGAAAATATTGTGTGGACCATACCCTTGCATCCTTGAAGTTTTTAATAGTAACATTATTACATGCCATTTTTCTCAGGATGAATTATTGTTTTGTATTAACTATTTTGACTGGGTTTTAAGGGAACCACTTACAGGCTAGGCCAACCTATTATGTCAGAGGGCAAGGGATCCAGTGAGGGGATTTGTGGCAAACAGGTGTCCTGGATATAAAGATCGACTGAGACTTTTATCCAATAGCCTCAATACCATCTGCACCATCACCCCTCCCATACATATGTAAAGCATAGGTGCCATGGCAGGAAGAATCATTCCTGGTATAGGTGTTGCAGGCACTTGCTCTGAACGATTCCAGATTTGAAAATAGATTCAGTCACAGAAAAAGTATGATGTATACAATTTATTCATTATCTCCAGGGTGCTTAGCTTCCTATACTTTTTAGATATGTAAGTAGACATTTTTGTTTCTTATCCTGGTTTGCTTTGTTGGCTTCCCATTTTGCTAGAAACAATGTATCATTTTAATAATCTCATTGGCCAGCGTTCCCTTCCCTTCCCTTCTTAGCAGAATCAATGCTCACCTCTTGGATTCAGACTTGACCAAGTTTATTGATGTTGATAAGGCATGATTCTGAACATGGATGGTCTTTTGCAAAGCAGAGATGTTTGCATCATCCTGGTGCTAGCCTTTAATAGGAAGGAGTAAAATGCTTCAAAATCCCCAGAGAGCTCAAGAATCTGAGGCTCAAGGACTTAAAATCTGAGGTCCTCAGCCCACATTACTTGGGAGATTTGTTACTCATATAATTAAACCCTAGGATGATATCACTCACTTATGCCTCTGAACCTAAGACAAGAGTATCTGTGTGTGTGTGTGTGTGTGTGTGTGTGTGTGTGTGTGTGTGTGTGCATGTGTATCCCTTGTAAGACCTCTTGCTTTCACATTTGTATCCAAAACTATGAGATTTAATCTTTTTCAAACATCTCAGTCAGTTTGAGACACATTTCTTTCCAGCAGGGTACTATTGAAGGCTTAGTTTGCCAGTGGTGAAAATTTCAGCAATCACTTTGCTGTACCTGGCTTGAGCTATCTTTCCCTCAGTCGCAGTCGACCCTGGAGTCCTTAGAGTGAGCTAGCTGTTCAGCTACTTACCACATGCTATGGTCTGTTTCCACTTCTAACTGATTCACGGTAGATTTCTCAGAAAACAGCCTGGGAGACCTGAGATTTGTATGCAGAGGTTTATTGAGCAGAAAAAAAAAAAAGCAGCAAGAGTAGGCAGAGGGGGAAATTACAGTGTTGGTAAAAGGAAAATGGATGGAGCTGGCCAATGGGAGCCAGTTATAGAGACATGAGGGAAGGGAGCTGTGGTGTTCTGTTATGCAGTAGTGTGACACTAGGCTCTGATAATACATGCATGTTCCAAGAAAGATAGAATACAATATTTTAACTGTTTTCACCACAAACAACTTGTAAAAGCTTGAGGAAATAGATATGATCACTTGATATAAAGCCACACTGAAATATCACAGGGCACTATAATTGATACCTACAATTTGACATGTCCTTTTAAAAATATAAGTGAAAATAATTTAAAATGGATGGCTAAAATAGTACAAACCATTCCAATGTTTATCAAATAGTAAAACTGATAAAGGAAATATGGTGTCTTGGAATAATAATAAAAAAAAAATCCTACCATGAAGTTCAGTGTTTACAATGTTCAGTTATGGACTGTGTATGGAATGAAGGTCCCAGAAACAAATACAAATAAAACCAGAAATGTAAGTGTGGTCTTACTTGATCTCAAAGGAAGCTCCAGTGCTGAAGTAATCCATCAAGACACTAGGATTAGAGCCTCACAGGCCCTGCGTGGGGCTACACACAAGAGCAAGCATAAACCTGTGTGTGGCATACTCCATTCGGTTAGAGGAAATTACTAGACTTCTGTGATCCTAATTATCACAGGGTACTCAGAAATGAATACCTCAGTGGTACTCAAATGGAGTATCTTGAAGGAAGGTTGAGTTCATAAAATGCAACATTAAAGCACAAATGAAATCCCATCCCTATTCTTCCAAACTGCAAGTATCCCTATTTCACTGTTGCATGTGTATCAGACTATTCATCACCCTCAACTACTCTAAATATAGATAATTCTAGCCTCTCCTTTTATATTTAAAAATCACTGTGTCTGACCCATCTTGAGCTCTTCACTAATTCTTTCTCTGTGTGTAATCGATATTGGTTTTATCTTGAAAACTGGGATTTATCTTCAGATCTCAGATTACAAATCACTTCCTTAAGAAACCACCCCAACTTCCTGGACTCAACAAGGTTATAAGTTTTTATTACATACTGAACCCATCTATAATTTGGTTAGTGATGATCAAACTAAATTCCTCATAGACATTATATTTATTATCATAGGCTTCTGCTATTACAGAGAATTGTGAAAATAAGTTATGTTGCCCTTATTCACCACTGTGTTTACAGAGCTTATCACAATGCCTGGTGGGTAACGGTTCCAAAAACAATAGTTGCTGGGTGAAAAGATGGATGAATGGAAGAAGGAATAAGGAAAAGTCTACTTTTGCTTAAAATTACCTGGGCACATAAACAACTGTTTGCAAGGGAGCTTGAATTGGTTCGTGGACTTGCTCCATTTAAAGAAAGAGCAGCAGCATGGGGGGAGGCACTCAGTGAGGAAATGGCAGTGTTACAGTCATTCAGGAGTCTTGATTCTGGAGCTGGTACAGACCAGGTAGCAAAATGAGCACTTTGTGGAATGTAAAAGGTTTAAACTTGGGCCAAGAGGTCCTTCTATACTAACGAAGGATGTGGAGAGTAAAATATTCACGCTGAATCCACGCTTGAATCTCCTACACTTTTGACTCACTAGGGTACCCAGTATGCAGAAGAGTGCATTTGAGCCACTGGGACTCATGCATCTAAGCATCCCTGTCTGTTCTGAGAAGACCTGAATTCAAGAAATGTCCCCACAGCCCTTCTTGTAGTTTTTGATGGGATAACACCAGAGGAATGAAGAATCTGTTGTACTCTCTTCACTCACTCGGTAGAGATTTCTATGCACATTGACTTTTTACACTAATAGATTTGTAAAAGGATCACAGTTATTTCATGTGTCCATGTACAGATATTTGATTTATCTAGTGTGATTTTTTTTTGATCCCTTGTTATAAATATTTGGCTTTGACATCAGATCGCTTGACTGTTGTTGTTATACATTATTTCCTGTTTGAGGTTTGACTTAACGAAATAAGTTGTCACTGAAAACTTGCTAAGCAGTCTCAGTGTCCTCATCTTTAAACAAAGAGTTACAGAAGAAACACCTCAGAACTGCTGTAAGGGAGAGAGCAGGAAATCCATATGCTATATGGTAAATTATTGCCTCCATGATTGGCTGTGAGCGTAATAGATAGGCCACGATAAGAAACAACTTTATTAGGATTTATTAATGTGACTGTAGACTTCTTGTTGTCAATATTTTATTTGAGACAGGTAAAAAAAAAGTCACTATAATCTGAACTCTTACCATAGGTAATAAATGAGCTTTGAAAGTAAGTGCCTGGTGTTAGCATTTATTTCTTAGCTGCCTTCTGGCTGTTTGATGTTCTTGGAGGTCAGGCCTGAAATTTGGAAGGGTTTGCAGCTGTTATAAAGCCAGATTGTTATCAGTTGTGACTTACAATGGCTCCTTTCTGCATGGTGCATTGAGAGTCGGGGAGATAGCAGGCTAACTTACCCAGGTCTGACTACATAATTAGACTATTGGGATTCAGGAAATCACACCCCAAAGTAGAGGTTAAGAGCAGTCAGTCTAAAAAGTTTCTCTCTGACCTTCTGCCCTGTGTTACATACCCCTCATTCCTCCCTGCAGCAAACCATAGAAAGCCATGTTCCCCAAGTAGGTAGCATTATCCAGAAATCCCTTCCCCCAAAGACAAGCCATAAAACCTGTAAATACTACTCTAACTTCTTTGGTTTTTCTCTGAAGGGATTGCCCATAAAGAAATTGAGACCTGCATTCCAGAAAGATCTTGCCATGTTGGCTCAAGAAATAAAATAAAATAAAATAAAATAAAATTAAAATTAAAAAAAAAAAAAAAAACTGAAGGGCCAAGAAATGTCTAAAGCTCCAGACCATCTTGGGTTTGCCCACTTGGCCTGTACCATGAGATCATAGATCTGCTGTCTTATTGACTCCTCCATATATCTCCATACTTGGCTGAATCCAAACATATCATTCAAGTGTTCATTATGGGTCTTCAGACCTTCATTACAAAGATTGTCATGTTGTGTAAAGTTTTCACCTAATAGACATGGTATGTGTTTCCTTGGCTATGGGAGCCTCAGCCCACACTTTTTGGTTTGCTGAAGGCTACCAAAGATCAACCCCTTCCCAGCCCCCTTAGTATCTACTTTTGTTTCATTTGTTGCTGTTGCTGTTTTGTGCTGTTTGTTTGTTTAAAATATTTGATTTATGACTCATTTTATGGGGCAACTTTGTAAGGTAGCAGTGCAATCACATTCCTGTCACAAAATTTGCCACTGTACCCAGAGTGGCACCTGTTCTCCTGATTGCTAACCTCACAACTTTTGTTACCAAAGTTCTCTTCCAAGTCTGGTTTTCTCAGTGACACTATGAGTCTGAGATCCCACTCAGCATTCTATGCCTATGTCTACGCTTAGCAAAATTAGGAATTATGATTAACACCCATTGAGGAACTGTGTAGATCAAAGTATCCTGCACAAAGGGCTTGTGAGCTGCTCAGTCAATGAAGGAATATGGTACTGGAACATAGGCACCCCAGGGTAAATCCTTGTGCCCTGAGTGCTAGGGAGGTGGAGACAGAAGGGGATGCTTGCTGGCTTGTGGCTAGTCTGTGTAGCCAAATCAGTGAGCCTGAGATCAGTGAGAGACTCTATCATAAAGGGGGGAAAAGGAAAGGGATTATAGAAGATACCCATTGCCAACCTTTGGCCTACACACACACACACACACACACAGAGCTGCAATTTCTGTCATCACTTTGCTCTTATATAAATCTATCAATGTTGGAGAACTGCTTTTTAATACAGGGACTCTTGTTATGTTCTCTCATCCATTTTACTGTTATTATAAATAATAATGTTTATCGTTAACATTACTATTTAACAAAATAGCTACACATAGTAAACACTCGGTGAAATTTCAGGCATATAACAATGCTAATAGCCAAAGGCTGAGACAGGTAGATGACATAATAGAGTTTGAAGAAAGCCAAGCACAGGAGTACACATAGGCAGCCCCAGAATTCGGGAGGCAGAGGCAGAAGGGTCAGGAATCCAGTGCAGCCTGAGCTGCAGAATGAGGCAATGCCAATTTTCTCCCTATCCTCGCAAAAGTGGAGAGACTTACTCTGAGTAGTGAGTGTTTATTTAGCTTTTAGTGCTTTCCCAAGGGGGGGGGAGGGCAGAACTTCACAGGTTTCCTCAGCCTTCCTTGTCTGGCTATAAAAGATGCAGTCTCAGGATACACTAAACCTATGGTTTTGGTGTGACTTGAATTCATGTGTTTGAAGCTTGATATTCATTATGGTCATTTTATGGGACTAATTGTTTGGTAATGTTTAAAAGTTAGGGTAGGGTTAAGATAGCACTTTGAAGGGCTGGACTCCAGTGAAATATGGTTAGACCAATCAAGGATTTAAGTAATTCTCCTGGGTTCAGGAGTTAATTCTCAAAAAAGTTTTCATAATAGAGTAAGATTGGACCCTCCTCCCACTATGACTTCTGTCTCACTAGATCAGCTTTCCTTGTGTACAAGCTCCTGCCATGAGTCCACCATCGTGATGAGATTCAGCCACAATTGCCGTCATTGGCAGTGGCAATCTGCTGTCTGGATTCCCCATCTCCAAACCTGAGACTTAAATTAACTCCTATCTTTATAAATGACTTTGCCTCTAGTATGTAATCATAGTAACTAATAGAAAATGAACCAGTTACTGTGATACTGTGTAGAAGAAGCCTAGTTTCAAATATAGGTCCAATCAACTGAAAACATTATTCAATGTAATGATTCCTCATAACCATATTTTCCAAGGTATTTCTAATGAAAAGGGGGGATACTTGGGAGAATACAGTCCTACCGTGGTGATGTTTCAGATCAATTGACATTGAAAAATACTGTTATTGAGATTTTTGAGAGTGGATAATATTGTGACATCTTACAGGGGGCATATTAATAAAGGCCAGAGCTTGGAGCATGATGGCAATGATGTCAATCCTGATCACATGTAGGCGGCACCAGGTGAACAGTCATCAACACTATCATGACACAACATGATGCAGAATCTCATGCTTCCTCCATTGTATCAGACTGTGCTCATCTTCTCAAAAGGCCCCCAGTTTCCCATTTAGTTCCAACTGAAATCTACGTGCCTTTTCACACAACTGCCACGGCTGCTCAGTCAGGAACCACTCTCTTCATAGGACTCATTTAATTCCATCAGGACTGGCGCCTGCTATAAGTGTGAAACCCACCAGGGCTGCAGGTTAGAGCCTCTATGTTGGCATTTGTAAGGCTTAGACTTTCTTTTCATAGATGGTCCTATGGCTTGCTCTATTAATTCTAGTTTGGATTCAAATATAATCTCAAAGCATTACATTCTCAGGCAACGTATATGAGCCAGTAGCTTCCTTTCCTCCTATGTATTTACTGGATCTTTTTTTTTTTTTCTTCATAGAGTTTGTGTCTACCTAGTATCCAACTAGCTATTGAGGTCATCGTCAGCAAGGAAAATGTAAGAGACAGTTACAGCTGAAACATAAAGGGACAAATGCCAGGGAGATGCAATGTGATATCCTGGATAGAGTGATTGAATTAGAAAGAAAATGACACTGAAAAGAAATAAGTAGATCCAAACAAACAAGCAAATCTTCAGTGTTAGTTAGTGTCTTAATGTAAGACATTAACAGTGGGGATAAGAGGGGATAAGGAATTTCTTTTCTGTGCTAATTTTCGATTTTTTTGTTAAAAATAAAGAAATAAAATAACATTGAGGCTTACTTTTTAAAGTACTTGTTTTTAATGGAGCATCTTTACCACTCCTTCCAAGGGTAAAGAACAAGAGTGTAAGAGCCACAGGAAGGAAGGGAGTGCTGTGACCAGCTGTGGTCCAGACATGGCATAGCACTGCACTTGTGAACTTTCTGCACCTGTAGTGACCTGCACACGATCTGGCCTGCCAGCATTTTATCACTAGTGGGGAGGAGGCTAGGAGATCCCATCTTTTCATGAGGCTCTATTGACAATTCATGGCTGCTGGGGAAGAGGGTATCATTTCTGAAACATATGTTTGTGTGTGTACTCTTTCATACTTATCCATTTACAAATTGTATATGTATATACATGTGCTTGCATGGATTATGTATGGGTACCAAAGTGAGTACCTGGTAAGACTAACACAAGAGCTAGAGAGATGGCTCTACCATTAAAGGCTAAGATCACAACCAAAAATATAACAGGGTGCCAGGTCCCCTGGAACTGTAGTTACAGCTGGTTGTGAGCCACCTGTGGGTGTTGGGAACATGAGTCCTCTGCAAGAACAACAAATGCTCTTAACTGCTGAGCCACCTCTCCAATCTGTTCCCCTAGAAGGTCTCATAGATTGTTTCATTATCAATCTTAGCACACTTCTTGTCATGCAACAAACATTTAATAAATACCTACCTGAATCAATCGTGTCATTCATATCTCCCAAGAACCCGATGACACTTCCAAGATGTTCAGTCAACTTGTATAGACTCTAGAAAGAAAAGAAATGAGCTGATGAAAGAAAATTCAGAACATCTGCCCTACGTGTAAAAGTTTCCCAGTTTAATCCACAGTATGAAAAATAAGAAAAAAAAAAAAAAGAAAGAAAGGAAGAAAGAAAGAAAGAAAGAAAGAAAGAAAGAAAGAAAGAAAGCAAGCAAGCAAGCATGACCAGGGTCAGAAACATAATAGAAACTCAGCTTAGTCCTCCACTGTAAAGTTTGTGTGCTTAGCTGCCATTTAGGACTAAATGGGGAAACATTCTGCTATGTTTATAGTTACAGTATATAGGATGGCAATTGGCAGCCACGGATGCTTTCAGCCAGAGGCAATATCAAAGTGGATGTTGCAGAAAAGGGCAGGGATGGAAGGCAGTGATGAAGGGTGTAAGCATGATGGGAAGGTTGATCTAAGGATGACAACGGTGAAAAGAAGGAGACCCAAGGCAGACGGCGGTGGAAATGGGTAGACAGGGTTGGTGCGAGGGACAATTTGATTTTGGACTATGTGTAATAAATAACTGATTAAAGGTAATGAGCAGCAAGGATTAAAATTTTTCTGTTGTTATGATAAAACAACATGACCAAGGAAACTTACAGAAAGAAGGGTTTGTTTAAGTTTAAGCTTCCAGAGGGACAAGTCCAACAAGGCAGGGAGGCACAGGGGCAGCCAGAAGACATGGCCGTAGGAATAGGAGGCTGAGAGCTCATGACGCACATTTGGGTAAGATACAAAACATCAGAAGCCAGTCCCCAGTGACATACTTCTCCACCAAGGACACATTTCCTAAATCTTTACCAAGCAGCACCATTCATTGAGTGTTCAAATACCAGATCCTGTGGGGGTAGTGCCTTTGGTTTAAATCACCATGATGGTCTGGAATTTAAATCACTAGAAGAATGCTACCACCATTAATGGGAGTGGAATGTGGCCATTCCCTTACCACCTGACATATCTTTACATGGCATTCGGTTATCACAGTTAGCAAATCACATTTTATTTTTATAAAATAAAAAGCAAATTCTTAGTGCAATTAAATTATATTTGTGAGGAACTCTACTTATGATATTTCTCACACACACACCTAGACCTAGAAAGAACAGAGGCTGGATAAATGGCTCAGCAGTTAAGAACATGTACTACTCTTACAGAGGACCTGAGTTGGGTTGTCGATCACATTTTGTGGCTCACAACTGTCTGTAACTCTAGCTTAAGGGGATTCAGCGCCCTCTTCTGGACTCTTCGGGCACCTACACTCACATTCACAGCCACACATAGTCATGCATATGTATGTACATAATTAAAATATAAAATAAATCTTTGCAAAAAGGAGAGGGTGACTGTGGCAGCTTCACTGATACTTCCTCATCTGACAGGGCATCACTGGTAGCTTTCGTCTTTTCTGCACCTACTGTACAAAGCTTTGGTAATAATAAATAATCATAATCCCTCCCAAAAGTGTATTGTGGTCTCTGTCTTCCACATTAGTCTTAGGGTTATAACATGATAATTAGGACTATGACTTAATATCTATCGGACATGAGCATGCATACATTCTAGAGAATAAACGGGAGGTATTACCTTGGAGCAAAGTAATTCTTTTATGATCAATAGGTCATCATTAGCATAATGTTTATTTTATGCATCTGTAGACTTTAAATCACCTGAATTGTGGTTCATAAATATTAACCTATTGATCTTTGCTGCTCTGCCATCCGCTACAAGTTTCTGATGAACATGACCACTTCCTTTTGTTGCAGGTGAAGGACACAGTAATAAAACAAGACTCTGGCTCTCTAAAGGTGGGTCATGTTGGTAGAACTCAGAATTCAAGATTACCTAACCACATAAATTGCTCTGTCTTCCCTAGTAGTTTACATGCCAGATCATACACAAATTCCATGCTCATAATGCAGTCTCTTCAAAATCAAACCATAGAGAAGTTACCTAACACCAGCCAGTGTGAATAGTGGCACCCCTCACTATGACTTGTGACTTCTGAATCATTTACAAACCATCCAACAGCATGCTGGGCTCGGATTTGGTTTGTTTCTTGAAAACTTAGCTCCATGTATTGTCTTCTCTAGTTTTCTTTTCACAGTTTACCAGCAGCAATTAATTCAGCAAGATTTTCTGAATTCCTTCTTTTCGTTCTTTGTGGGCCTCATTAGAGGAATTACCAATCACGTTTCTTTTGTGCAGTGAAGATCAGTTCCTGAGTGACCAAAATAACATACTCACAAAATCTGTAGAAGAATGAGCTTAGAGACGTTTAAGAATTCTATTATTTTCCTTAAACTTATTTTTATTTAAAAAAAAAAAAAACTCAGCTCATGTGGATTTTCTGATAGAAAGCTTTATTTGATCCATTATTTCTTTAATTTATTTTGCTAAAGTAAACCTGGCCCAATCCTGAAGCCCAAGACTGGCATTTGAGTTGTATTTAATGAAAATTTGAGACACAAAAGCACTTCAATTATTCATGTTTTCTGATATATCCTGAAAAATGGGTGTACATGTGTGTGTTCTTTTGATAGGGTTCAAATTAGCAGGGAGCTTTTGAAAACATGGCTCTTAATAGCTTCAACAAATGTCCTTTTACTAGCTTATCTTGAGCAAAACAGACTTTTAAATCAAACTTCTATTTCATCTATTCTTTCTCTATTGACAAAATGAAGAAAGTCATTTTGCACGGAAACGTAAATTCTTATCAAAGTTGGGAAGCAATAACTATGACAATAAAACCATTTGTGAGAAACCTTGTATATGATTATATTGCCTTAGAATGACTAGGAAGATACATTTGCCAGGGGGAGTCCCACAGATTTCTTAAGCTGTAAGCCCAGACATAAGTCACATGTGTGCAAACAAGAACCAGACAGAATGTCCCATTGACGTTTGCTTATGCAAAGGTTCTTCAGAATTGGGTGCCAGCAGCCCTGCCTTTACCACTGCATCACAGAGGACACTCAGGGACAGGTCACTCCAGTCTATGTTTGCTTCCATGTGGACATTCACCCTCCCTGTGCCTTTGAAAGTGAAATACTGTCAAGGCAGCATTTGAGGTCTGGGTGACAAATTACTTTTCTCAATGGAATGAAAGACTGGCCATCTGCCATAAAATAGATGAGCCACAGCTGGCTTCCATAGTAATCAATCCTGATTGCAGAAGGACTGGGGCACTTCTGGATTGATTGTGGGGCCCTGCTGTGACAAACAATACTGACCAATTCAGTCATGTTGACAACACACAATTCCTCATGTTTAGATACAGACTAGAGACTCCATGACTCCTGTCATCACAAGACTCATTCCAATGTGCCCAAGACCAAGTCAGTGGGTTTTTTTTTTTTTTTTTTTTTTTAAAGGCTGGAAATTCAGTGAGTCTGTAAGCTAGAAGTAGAGACCCAAATTACCGGTATCCATACAGATCTTATGTTCACATTAGATTCATAAAATAGTACCTGACCTTTACTACACTACTGACTTTCACCTGCACCTTCATCCAATGGAAACTGGCACTCCCTGCCCCTGCCGCGTGGGCTACAGAGGACTCTATGGTTTCTTTCTGCTTTCCAGAGACAGCTGATTTAACTCAGACTGTAAACCTGATGGCAATCCAGGAAGTCTGCAGGAGTGATAGTGATTCAGTATTAACTGAGCTAATCCAACTAATGCCTCTTTTAGAGTTAGGAATTAAAAATCTAGGAAACTGAGTAAGTTAGTTCTGCAAATCTGAAGCTAAATATTCTATTCTGAATATTCTATTTTCATGGGTAGGTTAATGATAGAGCCCTCAAAATGAACATCAGAACACAAAGAGTCAAAAATGACTAAAACATTGAGTACTCTTGGCTAGATTTTGCCCATTGTCATGTTTTTGAGTGAACATTTTCCACCAGCATGTGTACTTGAATGCTTAGTCCCCAGATAATTACACAAAATATTTTAGGAATCTTCTTGCTGTGGGGACCTACCTGGCACACATTGGGATGTAGAAGCAGGTCTAGAGGATTATAGCCATCCTCCATACCTTCGTGCACCCTCTGCTTCCTGGTAAATATCATGTTAGGTACAGCAAGCTCCCACTGCCAAAAATGGAATCTCCAGACATTTCCCACCATGAGGAAATGTGTCATCTCTAACTACTAACTCAAGTTAATGTTTCTCAGTTAAGTTGCTTTTTGTCGAGTACCTTATCACTTCAATGAGAAAAATGACTAATGCATCTGCCCTTGTTATTACCTCACCAACAGCACCTTTATACCTGCTTAGCTGATCGACACTCTAAATTTGGAGAAATCAATTAAATGCTTTCTCAAACATATAGGTATAAAAATAAAGACAGAGCTAAAGCTTAGTTCTACTGTACTCCTCTCACCTAGTGAATAGAGAGCTGAGAAAATGTGGCAAGAGGAGGAAAATGGAGACAAGAGAAGAGGACACCCGCCCACAACCCCGAGAAACACTTCTCTCCTAATATCTGAGCTCAGTCTCCATGGATCTGATGGATGGATGACCAGGCTTTGCCACGAGATCACCATCCTTTCCCACCACAAGCCTCCATCGGACAGAATCTATGTAGTAAAATGCTTAAAGCAAAAGGAACATCTGTCAACATTTGATTATTTAATCACTTACTTTGACATAGGAGATTTGACTTTACCCCATGCTCTGTTTTTCCGAATAGAAAATGAATAAATAACTACAGACTATAATAAAAAAATCAAATATGAGTTTTTCACTAATGCCTTCCATTTCAACTTATAATAAGGACTCAAGATTAAATCATGTGATGGGTGAGACATGCTGATACTGGGACAACGAATGATGCTGACCTGTGAGCTTGCTGAGTGCCCTGACCAGGGTGACTGGGAAGCTGTCTTGGACATATGTTCCCAACCCACCTTTGCTTACCTATTCCTCAGATAGGACAAGCTGTCTTGCCTTGTTTTTATACCCTGTGGGACAGAGAATCAAAAAGAGAAGTTATAATGACTCTTATATTTTTCTTAAATGTGATCAGTTATTCAGACTCAATCATGGTCTGGTCTATAAATCAATCCAATATTGGAAATAACAGTCTTCATTTGGAAGTCTAGTTCTAGAGATTTTCAGAGACATATTTGGAAATTAGCTGCAGTTCTCTATGATGTTATGTTAGCAAGAGATAAATTGGGACAGGATCTGGATTTTAAACAAGTGTTAGTACATGTGTTAAGGCTCTTTTAATTGTCAAGTTAAAAAATAATTTTGTTTCTTCTACAGTATTTAATGTAAGTTGCACTGATTGTACACTTTCTAATCGTGTTATTGTGTTGAAACCATGTGTCAGTTACAGAGGTCTAACAACCAGCTTTTGTTTTACTGCCCTGAGTATCACAGAACCTTGGTATTCTGAAAAAAGTTTGAAAGTACTGAAAGAAGTGAGTTAGGCTTTAAGCAGAAGCAAGGGGGTAGTGGACTTGATTGTTGCTGGTATAACAGCTTTAATCACATTAATTGCTAGCACCACTGCTTCTGCAATTGCTTTGACACAAAAAGTTAAGGCAGCTGCTTTTGTTAATCATTTAGTGAAATATGTTACTAATGTGTTGAATATATAAGAGGATTAGGATAGGCATTTGGAATAACAAATTGATGCTCTTTATCCTATTCAAATTATTGGAAGGAGGTTCAGAATTTAAGAGTAAGTAGGCATCTCGAGTGTCATGCCAAATACCTTTAGATTCATGTTGGTTCTAAAATTTACAGTGGTAGTCATTATAATTAGGAAAAAGTTTAAAGACATTTGCAGTGTATTGGGCATAATTCTAATACCTCTCTGGATGTTTTAACTTTGCATAGTGAGCTTATGAATTTCAAGAATGCTGCTTTGCTGAGTGTTGATGTGGCAGATACTACTGATAAAATTATCCATGGTCTCAGGTCAGTATTTCTATTTTGGTCAAGCTTCAAGAATGGAATATATACCTTGATCATGCTAGCCCTTTTTGTCTTGGAAGTACTTTTATTTCTGCCCATTGTGTTAAAGCTTGTCTTCAACAACATCAACAGGTTGGCAGCCAAAGTACATGGCTTGAAACTGATAATGGACCCCCAGACAGAGTTATTAATTTAACAGGCTGGCAAACCAAGGATGGGTAAAATTCTGCACAGAGCCTTACCAACCTAAGACAGTAATGCATTGCTTTTGATAATGCATATTCCACAAAGGGTAAGGAAGGCATTCTTGTCAGAATGACCTAAGACAGGCTCAGTCTTGCTTATAAAATAAAAAAAAAGGAAAGAGATTGAGAGCTTCTGGGACTGTTTGACAAGAATTTAACACTAGCCAAGGACAAGGAAATGGGCAGCTTGGCAGGAATATGACAATGACCAAGGACAAGAAAGTAGGCTGTTTGGCAGGAGTCTGACATTAGGCTAGAACAAAGAAATAATTTCAGGCAGGAATCTAAATCTTAGGCTAGGAAGTAGGCTTCAGACATGAAAACTACTTCAGACTAGGACAGGGAAGTATGTTCAGATATTTTGATCATCCTGATAAGCCCTTACAAACAGTAATCACGGGAATGTTCACAGAGCTTTGTTTATTGCCTTGCTTGTTCTTTGACTATTTGTGTTTATTGTCTTGCTTGTTTCTTGATTATTTGCATCTTTTGTATTGCTAGTTCTTCAACCTAGAACTGACCTTAATACTTTCATATAATTAAAATGGTATAACAGCAAAAAGGAGGAGGAAGGATGGGACAGAGTGTTTCTAGGGAAGGGAAAGGGGGAAAGGGGATGACATCTAAAATGTAAATAAATAAAATATGCAATAAAAAGATTAAATAATGTATGATTTATGTATTAAAACTGATTGGGTTGGGGAAATTGTTTAGTCTGTAAATTGTTTACATTGCAAGCAGAAAGATGTGACTTCTGTTCCTCAAATCCACATGAAAAAAAGCAAGCTTGGCCACCCAGAGCTGGTTGATAGATCCCAGGCCAACAAAAAACCCTGTCTTAAAAAGGAAAGAGGGAAGGAAGGAAGGAGGGAAAAAAGGAAGGGAGGGAGGAAGGAAAGGAGGGAGGATTGAAGGAAGGAAGGAAGGAAGGAAGGAAGGGAGGGAGGGAGGGAGGGAGGAAGGAAGGAAGGAAGAAAGAAAGGAAGGAAGGGAAGAAGGAAGGAAGGAAGAAAGGAAGGAAGGGAGGGAGGAAAGAAGGGAGGAAGGGAGGGAGGGAGGAAGGGAAGGACTAGGAAAGGAAAGAAAAGGAGAAATGTGGACCACAGCTGAGGAATGACACATGATTTCTCTACCCACTATGTATACATAGACACAAACATGTGGAACTATGCATAGTGAAATACACACACACACACACACACACACACACACACACATGAGGGGGTAAAGAGAACGAGAAAATAATGACCATGAATTTTGCAAATAAATGTACGTCTTTCCATTTATCCTTTCACTTATGAGATTTTTAAGCCTTGAGATAATTTTGTCACTGATGCCTTTATCTATTGCAGTGTTTGAAGGTAAGTGACTTTCATTTGTAGAGAGTAGTGCTGGTCCTTTCCCTTAACTAAAGCATCGAGTTAAGCTGTTTTTCTAAGGGTGACACATAAGCAAGTCTGTCCCTGACCTTCTTTTCATAGCTCCAAATAAACCAGCATGGATAAATAAGACTTGGATGACTCAGGCAGTGTGATTTCTGAAAGAAAAAAAAAGTAGATGCCTTGTGTAGGACAGATATTCGAAGAGAAAGATTTTAAAATCTGTATTATTTTATAATTTTAGTGTTCTGTAGCCCTAGATTTTATTGTCCTAAGCTTTTATTTAAAGGTTAGAATTTTGCTATGCTGAGGAATTCAAAGATCAGCTCTTCAAAGCTCTAACTCTATAGGTGTAACTTGAACTGGACAGCGTTCCATGTGACATAGATGTTCATCAACATTTGTTTGTCCCATATTCCTTAAGTAAACAATACAACTGGTGCCTCTCTTCCAGAGAATGGGCTACTGTTTTGTTTGGCAGCCATTGACTATTTTAGCAGATCTAGGATACTGGAGCAGCCATTTAGAACTTATAGTGAAGTACAAAAATAGTTTCTCTTTGTTTTCAATTATGTTCATGATGCTCCATCTCCCTTCTCCTTAAAATTGTTTCTTTTTGTTTTTAAAGGGAGTGGGAAGAAAGGGTTATTTATTTCGAAACATATAAAGACTCTTTCATTCTCTTTGATACCTTTCCCAAATTCTGTGTCATTACAGACAAATTGTTGAAAATAATTTCAGATAATCTTGTCTTGATTGCCTGAAACTCACATGGCTATATTTTACTGTTAGAATAATGCCCTTACTATAATGGAATTTCAAATATATTAACAGACATTGACCATTCTTCATGTTAAATTACCCAAACCTGCATATTGATCTCTTTTAAATAAAATATATACATTTAAATACATATCCATTTGTACATCACATGATTCTTTTCATTCCTACAGTGTGTTTTTAAAGAGTAATAGAGCCATTTTGCATTGCTCTGAGTTATAGAAGTTTAGCCACAGAAGAAAATTTAAAAGGCCATATTGTTAATGTTATATAGCTATATAAATTATACACAGAGTATATTTGTGATGTCACAGCAAGCATGACACTCTCTTTTCTTAGAGTTTTAATTTCTTTTGCAAAGGTGCCGAAAGATGTATTTAGTACATATTAAAATGATGTAAACCTGCTTAGTAATTATAAGTCAAGAGATATCTAGAAAGGGGACTTTTCAGCAGTGGGCATAGATGGGACCAAATGAAAGAATTTCCCAACACTTTAATAGGTCTGACATTATAGGCTTTCCATTTTCTGAGAGAAGACCCCAGAAATCTAAGAGAGAGAGAGAGAGAGAGAGAGTTAGAGTTTAACAGAGTAGAAAGGGAGGTGTTTTCTTTGGAGAAGGATGGAGATGTTTTCACTGAAGGTGATTGAAAAGGAAGACAGTGAAGGGTAAGAATTAAGGGTGGTTCCCCTAAACTAATTTGCAGTACAGGAGGCAGCTAATTTTTATTCAATTTAAGAACATTACAGAGGGAGTTGTGGCAAGAAAGTTCTATACCAAGTGGACTTGTGCCACTTGGTACAGAAGAGAGGTTATAAACCTGCATTCAGAATTCATTAGTTCAGTAAGAATCTCCCAAATGGAAAATTTCTATAGAATCCATAAAATTTCTCCATGAAGCTAATAGTTAATATTGAAACACCAACCATACCCAGGGAATCTATCTTTCAGTTTATAGTGGCCAGGGACAAACCTGAAGAGTGCTGAGTCACAAAGCCCAAAGAGGGATAGAGTAGCAAGGTAGGGAAAGAGGGGGCTGTCAGCCACGGCTTTGCCACACCACAGTTTACTCCCTTAAGTTAAACCGAGACTGATGGCTTAGCAGACAAACCAAGCTACATCTTTTCTGAAATGACCTTAAATTATTTGAAGAGGATGACCTTGAATATAAAGGGTTCATACTGATTCAAAAAAAAAAAAAAGTTCAACAGACTGTGTTCTTAAGGAAATTGAAGAAAATAATAAAATGACCTGCAACTTGAAATCCATTGAAATGTCCGAACAAGATTCAACTGGGTTATTCTGGTAAAACATACATGTACACACACTCCCTCATGTACACATGAGAAGATACAATTCAACAGACTGAGTGAAGAATTGTAAGAACAGCAGCACAACACTTTTTACAAGGTTCCCCTTGCATAAACACTTGGACAAACTGAGAAAGGACACATTCAGTCTAAAGGAAGCTTATTCCAGGCAGAAGACCCAAGGAGAGCCAAGGCCTCAGAGCAAGATTGGCAGGCACTGAGGATTCACACTGGCTGGAAGCAGAAGATGTTGATAAAAGGCAAAATCAGGGCTGTCTTAGGTCAAGTAGAGTCGTACAACCAAGCGAACATTCTATACTCTGTTCTGTAGAGAAGGCACGGCCTCGAGTGTCACTAAGCAGTAGAATAACATGATCTGATGTACATTCCTGGAGGCTCACTTTCAGGGTTTGTTTACTAATTACTGAGCATGGTTTCAGGCCAGACAGGGCATGCAGCACTGCCCAGTTGCCATGGCTGGCTACACTGCTTCATTGTCTAAGACAGGCCAGCTTCTCCTGTTCAACACTTTACCTTCGTGGCCCCTGACAGCACTTGAGTTTGCAACCCGGCTCTTACAACTGCTGCTTTTCCCTACACAATGGAAAAACACTCTGGAAGCGTAAGCCTAAGCAGCCTCATTCAGTTTTCCCTCTCTTGATGCCTAAGATCTCCCCAGACTTTGCCGGACTCACATTTTCAATCATATTCAGAATCATAAAGCCATTCTAAGACTTCTGAGTCTTCTGGGAGTTTTTTTATGCCATTCAAAATAGTTTACACCCCAGAAACAAGAAGCCTCAGAAATCTTGAGTTTGTTGCCAATTAGAAACCACATTGGTTCTAGAAATATTCATAATTTGTCTTGAAGAAGAGCCAGGCAGTATTGAAACAGGCTTCATGCTTAGGCGAGGTCATTCCCCAGGGAATGAGAAGCCTGGCCACGGACATCATGAAATGTACTCCCTGACTCCAAAAGTTATTGTTACAGAAATAAAAATCCGTTGAAAATCCACTTCCAAGACAGCCTTGAAGAGGGAAAGTGATCTCCAAGGAGAAGCCTAAATATGTTTAGAAGTGGAAAGAAAATAGTGCCCATTTGTTCTGGTAATGGCATGTGTAGGGCTAAATTAGGTAGGAAGAAAATGACCTTCCATTTCTTCTTCTCACTGTATCTCTTGCTCTCCACTGCCTCCTTGAGTTCAACATGGCAGAGGAGTTCAAAAATCATTACTGCCAAACACAGGATCTGCTAGACACCCAATTTAACACTTCACAGAAGATCCAAGTCATATTGGAATGTTTAGTTTACTATCTTGTAAAAACCCCAGTTCCTGTTCAATAATACCCTAAAATTTAGTCCAAGTGATCTATAAAGTCTCTCATATACACAAATGTATCTCTTGTTCTCTCAGCCTAATCTGTATGTGGGTTGTATTCATTAACTATGCACTATGTAGCAAGTACTGTAGGCTCTGGGGAATTAGGCTCTGGTTATCTGGAGACTGATAAATACTATTCTGCTCTTGATGGGTACTTGTTCTAGTAAATGGAAGGAACCATAAAAAAATTATGAGTCACTGTAGCCCATTCAGTTACTAATAATGCAAAAACATCATGAGCTTCAGAGTAACTTGTTCCTGAAGGGAAGAAATTGTACACAGAACCTAGCATTGTGGGTTTTCCTTGTTGCTTTATGTTTTATTCACATCAGAATCTGGGGGAAATCACTGCACATATCAATACACATACCAATAAGCCCATACAGGAAAGGTAAGGTTACACAAGCCTTGCAATTGTTTCAGTGACATCTCGGAGACCTCAAACAGCATTGTACAGCAAAGGAAATCCACTGAGCATGTCCAACAGAAACAGTGCTTATTAAATTGCTTAGTTTCTGCAACGTCTGAGCACTCATTGTATACATCTGTCAACCTAAGATCCTAAGGTAGTCATGCTTCCATGTGGAGGTGTCCAGCCTCTGGTAAACACACAATGATGAAGAGACTGCCTTTGCTTCCAGTTTTGATATTCTTCATCTTTCATGTCTGAAAGAGACATGGTCTACCGCTAATGCCTAAAATTTAGAAAGCATTCTGCAGTCTCCCTTTCCCTTGCCCTCTCTTCACAGATCCTAGCTGTCTTCTACCCGCGAGTTTAGGGCCTTTAGGTTTACCTTGTTTGAAACAGGTTATCGTATTTCCCACAGTGACCTTGAACTCTGTCTAAGGAAGACATAGAAGTTCTGATCCTTCTGCCTCCTCCTCTCAAGGTGTTACGATCACCAAATCCTATCCTGTGCAGTGCTACGGATCAATCTCAAGTCCCTTGTCAAGCGCCTAATCAACTGAGCTCCAGACATCCTATACTCATGTTTTGAATGTCTCATCGTTGTTGGTTTCCATGGCCCCCAGCCTAACCCCAGTCTCCTAGTATTGTACCTCCCTGAACACAGGGATCGCCTCCTTGATTTATCCTCTTCTACTATGCTTTGCCCCACCATCTGCAGCAGCCAAGGATAATCTCAAACTAAAGACTGTATGAAGTTTCTCCACCTTCATCCCAAAGCAATATGCGAATCCTTCTCAAGGCTTTATATGCTACAGAAGCAAAATCAGAATGCAAGCAGTGTGTTCGGAGATGCCTGGCTTTCTCACCTGTCTGCCACACCTCTTATCACTTTCTCCCTCACACTCAGCCCCATGATCTTTTTCTGCTCCTAAGCAAGCCAGATATTTCCCATACCAAGATGTCGTGTGACATGCTTCTACATCCAACATTTTTAATCTCTTCTGTGTTCTGCTTAAATGTTAGACTTTACACAGTCGGCCTCTATGAAACTCTCTGGTTTTCTAGCAAGCTACATCATTATACCTAATTCTTATCCTTCACATTACAGCTCATAATAAAATAGGGTCTTATCGATACATAGTCAAATGATTATGACTTAGATAACATTTACCTCTCCCATCAGACTCTCTACTGCAAAGTCTATGAGAATGTATGAGAACGGTGTTGCCTATTGTAGGTCAGCAATCCAAGCGCTCTGTGGGTGTTTGTTGAAGAAATGAAATATGTATTTCTAATTCCAAGTTATTTTACTTATACATCTAAAATGTCCTGGTATTTTTCATGTTCGCTAGGTATAAAAATTATAAAAGAGCTCATACCTTACCCACCATGCTTGTACTGTAAACCCCTAGGAGCACTCAATCCAAAATACCTGCAAGTGGTACCAATTTTGAAATTCCCACTAACCACTAAATTTCTTATATTCTTAGTATTAGCAATTTCCAGATTTACCAAAGAACCCTTTAACATACATATCCATCTATCACTCTCTTTTATCACTGAGATTAATCATATATTTAGTTCTGGCTTCTTACAGTCCTGTCTTAAAAATAAATAAATAAGAGGTTTCCTCAGTTTCTTTTGGATACAAAGGCTGGTGTGTTTTCACTGCAGTGCAGTATATATAATATAAACACTTTTGTTACCTCACCCCGGCATTTTAACCAAAGTGTTTTTTAAAAAGGCTGTCCTTGCAATCTTTGCTGAATATCAAGCTTTAGTCATAGAATGAAGTCCCAAGAATCTTTTCAGAAATTCTGTTTGAATGCTATTTCCCAGCCTAATTTTGCAGACCAAGACATTTGGGCAGTCCTAGTATGCTGGGGACACGCCTTTGAGGCTTTTTATCTGAATCAAACCCAAACTCCAGCCCTAATTAAAATACCACAACACAGTTAACTCCTTAACTACAGTGGTACTGTGGATGTTGGTATAGTTGAACTAAATCAGTATCTGGAAACTGCCTCTCTCATCTGTGTTCCTGCTGTTTGCTTATGTTTCCGTTTCAGGTTTTCTCTGCTTTGCAAAGGATACATGTGTTACTTTGCAGACATCTCTAGAATTGCATAAAGAAAGCAAAATCACTGCCGCCAAAGATCACTGATGTGGTGATGGAAGTTTCTGAGGCTTTCTACTTTGTGTATTTTGCCCTCTGATGGCTAAGGATGGTGAAAAAAAAAAAGAGAGACCTGTCACATAGTGCTTTATATCATCTCATATGTCTTAGAGAAAAGAATAATATATACACAAGTTTCACACACACACACACACACACACACACACACAGGTAAATGCGTGTGTTTTAATTGGCAAGTGCATTGAATGTTGGGATTTAAGTTCAAAGTCTCCTATGTAGGAAGCACGGTTGCCAAGACTCCTGCAAAATCTGTATGTGTTTGTGCCACCGAGCATATGCATAAATGGATGCTCGGAAGTTCCAATCTGCAAAAATATCCCCTAAATTCTTTGAAATCCCATCAAAGGAAATCAGCAAGTACACATGCTCTCTGTCCCTCCTGCGAAAACCACTAGCTATGCATGGATACCCACTCTTTGATCCTGCTGCCTTCCGTCCTTCTGAGAAGACCAGGCTGCACTCGGCATACCTGTTGGTGTGTCTGCTCTTCCCTCATTACTATTTCCCTCAGAGTTCTGGAGCCTCCTGTGAAGTCAAATCAAAAGTGACAATGTGAAAACCAAGGGGCTTCCAAGTACAAATTGTATGTGATCTTCTTGCCATAACGGAATAGTGTCATTGTCCTATAAAATTAGAACATCTATGCTCTTCCACTCCAGAGAATTAGCTATATGGATTCTAGTCAGTAGCTAATGGGAATTCAGAAGGATTTGGAAACATTTCCCAGAAGTACGGGAAGCACCGAGCATCACGATCTCCATATAAATACTTGCATTAAATCATAAACTTCTCATTTATTAAATTGAGCAATTATTTACTGGGCATCTATCCTAAATGCTGGGCATGAGGCATTAAGGAGAAGTAAAATTTCTTTTTCTTATGGAGCTCACATTCTGCCTGGGAAGACATTTAAGAGACAAATGGCCAGGCAGAATACAGATAAGGTCAAAGAGATAAGCTTTGCAGAAAGAATAAGGTGAACACAGCTGGCTAGGGAGTGGAGAGTTTGGCCAATCGGTGGATCCAAATATTATGATCATGGAAGCCTTTATTACATGGGAGACACTTCAGAAGAAATACTGAAAACTCTGTGCAGGCTTGATTTCATTGGAAGGGCATGCTAGACAAAAGGAAGAGGAAAACCGAGGGCTCAAGAAAGTGGCTTCCTTTATACCCTAATGTCTAAGGAGGCCAGAAAGGCCCAACTGGGGCAAAAAAAGAGGTTGCTAGACATGATGTCAGAGATTTAAGGGAAAAGTTAGGAAGTTTTAGTAGGGCCTGTAGGCCAATGAGGGGTAGAGTCATCGGCCTGTTTTATTTTTATTTTTATTTTTATTTTTATTTTTATTTTTATTTTTATTTTTATTTTTATCTCTTTATCTTTATCTTTATCTTTATCTTTATCTTTATTTTTATTTTTATTTTTATTTTGAATGAGATGGTGAGTCTGTGTCAGGCTTCTTAAGGCTGCTGCACTGCAGTTGGAAATTGAAATGTCTCCTACAGGCTCATGTTTAAATTTCCCACACCCAGTTTGTAGTGCTATTTAGAATGCTGTGGAACATTGGGAAGCTAAAGCCTGACTTGTAGAGGTAGGTCACACGACGTGGGCTCCGGAGGTTATAGCCACCCTTACTGTGAGTAGCTCCTTCCGTTTCTGTTCTGCGTCCATAGAGGTAGATACTCAGTCGTGTGCTCCCTCGCCCGGGGAAAGCCCTCCAAACTGTGAGCCACACTAGTCCTTTCCTCCCTTTTACTGTTTTTGTAAGATACTCTGGGTACTGAGATGACAGGGAAACAAATACACACAACAAATTTCCACAAAGAGATTTAAAACAAAAGTTGTTTCTTATATGTAGAGTATAAAAAATTGAACACACACTAGAAAATAAAGCCCAGGTACAAAGTACAGTGCCTACAGATGGTGAAGGCAGGAAACTCAGGAATATAGAGCCAACCTGGGCAACATAGAAGTAAGATCCGAACTCAAAAAGGATAAAAGAATGGGCAGCCTTGTCTAGTACCTGGTTTTAGTGGGATTGCTTCAAGTTTCTCTCCATTTAGTTTGATGTTGGCTACTGGCTTGCTGTATATTGCTTTTACTATGTTTAGGTATGGTCCTTGAATTCCTGATCTTTCCAAGACTTTTACCATGAAGGGATGTTGAATTTTGTCAAATGCTTTCTCAGCATCTAGTGAGATGATCATGTGTTTTTTTTTTTTTTCCTTTGAGTTTGTTTATACAGTGGATTACATTGATGGATTTCTGAATATTGAACCATCCCTGCATTCCTGGGATAAAGCCTACTTGATCATGATGGATGATTGTTTTGATGTGTTCTTGGATTTGGTTTGCCAGAATTTTATTGAGTATTTTTGCATAGATATTCATAAGGGAGATTGGTCTGAAGTTCTCTTTCTTTGTTGGATCTTTGTGAAGTTTAGGTATGAGCATGATTGTGGCTTCATAGAACAATTTGGGTAGTGTTCCTCCTGTTTCTATTCTGTGGAATAATTTGAAGAAAATTAGTATTAGGTCTTCCTTGAAAGTCTGATCATCCTGAGTGAGGTAACCCAATCACAAAAGAACACACGTGGTACGTACTCACTGATAATTGCATATTAGCCCAAAAGCTCGCAATATCCAAGATACAACTCACAGGCCATATGAAGCTCATGAACAAGAAAGACCAAAGTGTGGGTGCTTTGGCCCTTCTTAGAAGGGGTAACAAAATACTCATGGGAGCAAATATGAAGACAAAGCATGGGACAGAAACTGAAGGAGGGGCCGTCCAGAGGCTGTTCCACCTGGGTATCCATTCCTTGTGTATTCACCAAAGGTAGACACTGATGTAGATGCCAGGAAGTGCATGCTGACAGGAGCCTGGTATAGCTGTCTCCTTAGAGGTCTGCCAGAGCCTGAAATATACAGAGGCAGATGCTCACAGCTAACCATTGAGCTGATCATGGGGTTCCCAATGGAGGAGTGAGAGAGAAGACTGAAGGAGCTGAAAGGGTTTTTGGCCCCATGAGGAGAGCAACAATACCAACCAACCAGAGTTCCCAGGGTCTAAACCACCAGCCTGGGAGCACATAGGGAGGGGCCCAAGGCTCCAGCTGTATATGCAGGGGAGGATGACAGTGTCAAGCACAGGTGGGTGAGGAAGTCCTTGGTCCAGTGAAGGCTGGACACCCCAATGTGGGGGAAATCGTGGGTGGGGAGGTGAGAGTGGGAGGGTGGGTGGGGGAATATCCTCATAGAAGCAGGAGAAGGGGGGATGGGATAGGGTGTTCCTGGGGGGGGGGAGAGGATTACATCTGAAATGTAAATAAAATATCCAATAAAAAAGAAAAAAAGGACAAGAGATTAAAGCAACAACACAAAAAAGAATGAATGAATGACTGAGTAAATCAGTCAATCAATTAAAAGATAAACAAAAGTACACCTCAGTGTGGAAGTATTATATGTTCTGGAAGCTTCCTTTTGTCTTTATGAATCAGAGCCATGGTACACTCTGTATCTCTCTATCACTCACATTTGCAGGTAAAGAATTGTTTCCAATGAAATACCAGTTTTAAGACGAACAGATGCCAGAGCTGGACAAAATAACCATTACTTGCCAAGTTTTTAAACATTATAAATGTTTGGGGTAATATTTTAAAGCAACAGGGTGTTCATTTGCTTTTTTGCTGATGTAATGCATAGAACTGTTTCAGTTTTCTTTGGAGTTGCTGTTTCCACACTGACTTCCGGATTGCCAGCAAGTGCTCCGTATACACACTTGTCTTTTGAGTTCAGAGTTCATAAGTCGCTAGGATCTCTTTAGAAATGATTTGCAAGAACTAAAATTTTTCAACAGGTTTCTTTTTTTTCTTTCTTTCTTATTTTTTTTTTCACTAACTTCCCACAGTAGAATCCAAATGCCAAGGACTCGTTGCTCGAGGTGGCCCCTATTGTGAAACAATGTTACTGTCTTAATAACTTAAAATGTTTTGTAAATGCAAATAGAATAAAACTTCTTATTTTTGTCCTTTTGCAGGGAAACATAAGAGGGTCATTCCTGGTGGAAGAGGTAGGATTCAGTTCAAAATCCCGATGTCGAGTCATTCTCACTAATAACTCCATTCTTGAGCCACCATCCATTTTCTGTTTCTCCATGTACCATAAGGAATTCACACTACCTCCCAGGCAGCTCCTTTTAGATTCTCTCACATCTTTCAAATCTTCCTTAATCTGAATCTCTTTGGGCACTGAACCTGAACGTCCTCCAGAGGCGTATTGATCTAAGTATGTCAACGTGTTGTTTGTGCTGCTGGCCTGTCTGTTGTAGTTAGTCTAATGGGTCCATTGCATTCCTCATTTCTGTGTAGGGTAGTATGCCCGTGTTTTGTACTGAACACACCAGAGATGTGGATACAAAGGAGTGATCTGTGAAACAATTCAGCGTGAGCAACTTTTAGGGAATTCTTTCCTATATTGTCCAGAAATAAGAACATCTAGGAATCAGAAGCATGGTCAAGAGCAATCTGAGGTCTAGGAATAGAATATCCACCCAGGTTTTGTCTGGTGAAGGGAAGTAAATAGAAAGAAGAGTTGGTTTTTCTTCAAGTAAGACTTGTTGATTGCTAAGAACTATCTGTGGCTAAGCAGCCAACAAGAATATCCATGAGTGGAAAAATACGGGTTTTTCCAGGAAATAATTAACTTTATGAAATAAAATATCAGAGTCAGGGCTCTGCAGACTAAACCACAGACCACAGATTTGATTGGAAGGAACTCCAGGCAAAACTTGCTCTATACTGAATAGAAAGGGTTTTTCTGTTTAAAAAACCCCAGTGTACTTAGTCATTCATTAGCTAGAACCTTCCTGATACTGTGGCCTGAACACAGATAGAAACATGCACCATCTATGTATTTGAAAAGTAAGTGTCACATGCCCTGAAACTAGTTTCCAATGGTTGTGAGCTGCCACTCAGTGCTGGGAATCAAACCTGGGTCCTCTACAAAAACAGTAAGTGCTGTTAACTCTTGACCCATCTGTCTAGCTTCTAAACCACTCTTTCTGCCTCCATTATGACAGTGTGGTGGGATGGTGGCAAGGAGACCGTTATCAAAAGGTGATTTGAAAGAATCCTAATGGATCCAGTCAGCATGTTAGTGAGTATACTTTTCCAACCTTTCACCGTTCAGGTGCCCTTTCTGGAGGTTTTTAATGTCATTATGTTTGTGAGAAAATGACAGTTATTAATTGGTTTTAAGTTGAGACAGTCCTTATTATAATTCAAACACATTTCCCACTTCTAAGTCCCATATCTCTATAATCATTTATCTTATAGTGAATTTTACTGTAAGCGTAATATTTACAAGAAGCAATTTGTCATCTCGGGGTTAAGTGTAGAAACTTCAATAATTTCTGGATAAATATGTCAAAATAACTAAGATTTGGGCAATAAAAGAGAATGGGGGGCCTCTAATGTGGCATTTTAGATTAGAATTGGGAGGTGTGCTGGCTGGTTTGACTTTATTATCATTGCTGTTTTTATAAATATGATTTTCCAATTATTAACCATCATTAGTATTAATGGCATTTGTGCTGGTAATCCGTCTCACTAAGGATTTCAAAGCGCTGTAGTTTTTCAATGCTAAATGAGTTCCAAGGCTCCAGCAGTGATACCCACCCTGATTTGCTACACCCAAAGTCTCCAAACACAATTAATTTTAATTCATATATGAATAGGCTATAGAGCACTTTGAGTGAAGAATGGAACCGGAGACCTTGCAAGCAATTCCAAAATATTCCAGTTCATAAGGACCGAAATCCAAGAGCTAATTGGCCCTTGCTCCTATTTTTTCTCGCTGGAGACAGCATTCCTTGTCACTTAAACTTACTTACATACATGCTGTGAGGCATGCAGGGACAAAGGAGGGAGAAGATGCAAATGAGCAGGCATGCTTCTGTCTCCTTTCTTTGTCCCATCCCTTTCTCTTCCCCAGCACCCCTGTGCACCTGCTGAAGCATCCTCCATGATGCTCAGAGCATGTGAGACCTGTGTGCATTCCTGGTGTGTTTCCTGCTGGCCTGTCTGTGGAGCTGTGATCACACACTGAAACACAAGTAATGCCTCTCTCTTTCTCTCTCTCTCTCTCTCTCTCTCTCTCTCTCTCTCTCTCTCTCTCTCTCTCTCCCTCTCCCCCCCCCCCCCCTCTCCTCAAGGCAGGCCCTATCCCCTATCGTGCCTGCAAAGAGGACTCTCAGCAGCACCCTGTCTACAGAGTGCTTCTTATTCACCCCAGTAACACTTTTCTGCCCTTTCCCTTTGTGTGAATTCCTAGTACTAGAATCAATCTTCAGGAGATACATACAAGATAGGAATAAGACAACAAACACCATATATTTTCATATAGACACAGCCTGTGTTTGTCTAACTAAACACTCCCCATTTTTGTTGAATGGATGAAGAAAGGAATGAACAAATGAAGAAGCAAATGAACAAATAAATAAATCCTCCATTTCTCTTGTGGGCCAACATTTCTGCGTACTCGATGGTGGCAGGCTGATGCTCGTATGTCTCGGTGAGTAGCTTAGTAAAGTGCACATGCACTTTGGAGGACAGGTGTCTGCAGCTCTGTCTGTTATCTAAGCCAAAGTGATCGGTAACCTATTCATATTTCATATTCATATAATATTCATATACAAATGAAAATAATTGTGATTGGGAGCTTTGGAATTATCAAGCCAGTGTAGAAAACAAGGCTGGAATCCTGGAACCCATTTGCCATTTGCGAAAATGCCCACATTCCTTCCTTAGGAGAAAGAAACCATCTTCTTTCTACATCCAATGGCCGCCTTACTAACTGTTCACAGAGGCAGGCATTTCAATGCAATGGAAACAGATCTCTAGTAATTATAAAAAGAGTGTGCTGGTTAAATGTTTCGTGGGTAACTTGCCTTTTTTCTCTATACCAACAATTCAGAAAAGAGAATTTTATTACTCTTATTTTACAAACATCAAGTAAATTTTCATTGTCTTTCTCTCTTTCTCCCTCTTGTTGCCTTTCTTTCTGTCCCTCTCTATATATTTCTATATTTCTCAATATATTCTATATTTCTCAATATATTTATCTCTCTCTTTCTCTCTCATACAAACACACACACACACACACACACAAAGCCGGCACTGAGAAAACAGGGGCAAGTAAATCCTAGAGGCTTGTTATCCAGCAAGTTCAAGGCCAATGGAATATCCAGTCTCAAACAACAAGGTAGACATTGCCTGAGGTCGTCCTCCAATTTCCACATCCACTCTCACACCTGTACAAGTGCACCATCACACATATGCACACCCACATATACATATGCACACACACATACACACTCACACTTGTACATACACACCATGTATACACATAAAAATATATACATCCGTACAGAAGAAATGTAGCAATGGTACAGTGTAAATAGCAACTTCATTGTCCCACAGTACTGCACACACCAAACAAGTTTCCTCTTCACCTGATTTGAAGTCTGGCTTCTTGGAATGCTGATCTTCACCTAGTTGCTAGAAGAAAAAAAAAAAAAAAAAAAAAAAAAAAAAAAAACATATCTCCGATAGAATGAGCGAAACTACTGTGAACTCACGTATCACTCAAGTGTAAATGTGTTAATGTGCAAACTCTGCCAGTAGTGTGCATAGTGGAAAAAAGAATGGAAAGCTGGTAAAACACAGAAATGAGCCCCTAATGGTGGCATTTCGGGGAATAGGAGGGGACAGATGGGGAGATATTTCTGGACCAGAGAGCTTCTGGGTGCCCTTCACATTGTACCATACCAGCCACTTCCTATTCCTGTGCAGAAGGTTGGCTCTGCTGCCACAATGCACTCTCCAGCTCTCCTGAGAAGCGTGCTTCTATTTCTGTCTGTTATAAAAAGGTAGAGATGCCATTCCTTCTGGTTGTCAGGTACCAGGCATGAGCCTTCCTCATAGAACAGGAAAAAAGAAAAAGCTAAGGACAAAGAAACTCTCTGCTTTCTCCATCCAATGGGCACCACGCTAACACTTCACAGAGGCAGGCACGTCAACTCAATGGGAAGGGATTTCTAATCATTGTAACAGCAGATTCTGCTGGTTAAATGTTTGTCAGGGGCCTCATCTTTATTACCTATGCCAGCGATATAACAGAGGGCATTTTGTTACCCCTAATGTTTACAAACATTAAGCAACGTGCCCGTGATCACAATACTGGTCATTTTCCAAGTCGGTAGGAGTGACCAAAAAGTTCCAAGTCAAATCCTGAACACCTTCAAGAAGATGTCCCTGATACAAGGAGGAAACATCTAACTATCATTAGCCTACATTATCCTTACTCTATTTCATAAAGATATGGAAGAAATAATTTCTGACTCCAGATATTACAGGAATAACTAGTGTAGAAAATATGAAAGACTAGCCAGCAATTTCAATACATTTTCTACAAAAAAAAATAGTGTGAAATATCTAAACTAGATAAATAACACTTTCAGGCTGCCTGGAGAAGTCTCTTCAAGGACTTATGACTTATATAGTAGTTCCTGCCTCAAAGAGCTTGCATCCTGAAGAGAATATTAAGACCCCAATAATGTTACATGGCAGACTTATATACAAGATGTGGTCAAACTGATATTAGAAAGAAAGAAGAAAAAAGAACTCAGTGAAAAGAGCCATTCCTTCTCATAACAATCAGACTACAGAATGTCACTCAAGGAAAATATCTGTTGTCTTCACCCGGTACTTCTGAGCAATTGTCTTCTAAACAATGTTACCTCCACTGAATCAGTCCACTTCAAAAATCTCCGATCTTCTCTACAGTTGGGTGGAAATGTGTTAGCATTTTCTTTACAGTTTCTTTTAAAATATCACATATGTCCCCCTGGTCAGTTCCCCAACAGTGTGTCTTTCCTGACAGGAGACGGAGCAGCAGCAACAGGGCAGATGCTGGGAGATCTCTCCTGCACTCTAAATCCTTCTCATGTGTTTATGCTGAGAGATTAGCACTGAAACACACTTAACCTGTGTCACTCGGTTCACACTGAGTCAACGCTGGCTTCCTCGTAGCTGTGACCAGTTTGGTTCAACAGCTGGTTTGACTGATTTTTCTATAGAACCAGCCTAATTGTGTGACTGGTTTGGGCATCTGCAGATGCTTCTCCGCAAAGGCAAGGCAGGCTTCATATTAACTCAAAGAAGTCTCCCCTTCGCTCCAGATCTTCCGTGGAATTACCAAGTGGCTGTTGGTAGTAAAAGTTAAAACCATGCCCTCTCCTGCCTTTCTCAGCTTTCAAAGGAGAACATGAATCTATAGCCAGGCAGACAATCTCTCTGAAGAAGCTAAATGGGGAAGTGAAACACCTATATATTTAAAGATACATCTGTAGCATAGCAAAAAAAAATCAATATGAAAACAGTGATTTAAAGAGATTTAAAGAAACAACAACCTCTTTTCAGCAGCATATTTGAGTTCCTTCAGACAATCAATTATTCATAAATATCAGATTATCATTTTTCTATTTGCATTGGAATACTTGCAAGTAATGTTAAAAGTTGCCAGGGATAAGTTCCCATTCAAATCAATATTTCTTTCAGCAAATTATGTTCTTCCCTTGTCAGCTACTCACTCAAATCAAAGCACCAATCTGTTTCAATACTGGTACTTTGTCTAAATTTGTTTACCTGGATACTAATAAAATATCTCTATTATACTCCCTAAAATCCTGCTGACAAAATAAGAAGATTCATAAAATGTCCACAGAAATAGGAGCAGGTGGCGTTCGGACTAAGCTGGGTCTATTTCTCACTATGATTAACCAGCTCGTAATGACAACATTTCTTATCTTACAACTGTGGCATGAAGAGGGAGCTGTAGCTCTTCTGAGACACAATTCTGCACGCCCCAGCTTATCCACGCTCTGCGATCTCGTGTCTGTTTCTCTCTCTCTCTCTCTCTCTCTCTCTCTCTCTCTCTCTCTCTCTCTCTCTCTCTCTCTCTCCTCTCATTCATTCTCTCCTTGTCATTTTAACCATTGCACCAGCTCCATTTAAATGTATCTGCCGAGGATCTGGTCAAGTGGAGATAATCCATGCAAATCAGAAACTGGTTGTCAGTGTGTGGTTCCCGGAGAGGACTCAGCCTGAGGAGGTCACTCGTTCACAGCCGCTCCTCCCATTCTATCGCCCCTTATTGCAGAACTGCTGTGTGTATACAGTGGCAGAAAGGACTCAATTGACTTCAACTGCTGCCTGGTTTTGCTTACAACTTTTTCTTATAAAGGAACTTACCTCCATCTGTCTCTTGAAGGTAGGAAGCCTGATTCTTCTAAAGACGCGTGTAATGCCTCTTCTGTCTGCTCATTGTCAAATGTCACTTGGAATGCGTTACATTGTGGCTGGCACAGGGCGCAAATGCTGCGATTCCAGGTGTCTCCCGCTTTTGTTACTTAACGGTGTAGGTGCAATTGTTTAAGTGCAGAGTATTTGGATGTTTATTTTCCACGTAGGCAGCTTCAGTTTTACCACACAAGGAAGATTAGAGTGTCTACTCTCTAACCTAGAAATACAATTCGCTATCAAGTTTTCCCTCTTAAAACAATAATAACCTCTTTAGATGGTTTAACTTCTGCCAATTACAGCCAAGTATAAAATTCAACCGTGAGAAGGTGCCTGTGTATTGTTTGCCTGAACCTGGAACCTTCTTGCAGCATTTTCTCTGGGAAAAAAAAAAAAAAAGAATTAACTGTTGAAATGTTTTTGACATCAGTGAGAAAACGGTAGATCTTACTTCATTCTGCGGCAATAGTAGCATGCTAGAGGCTCTATAGCTAACTGGCCTGCCAAATAGATTTATTCGGCACAATTCACAAATTACTAGGCTATGCAGAGTGTTGCAATTAGTTGGATTCTGTTACTGTTGTTAGGCGTGTTGGTAGGTATTGTTTTGAAATTTAAATTGTATTTTAGAAAACTTTATTGTAAAGGGGCTCTGTAAGACCTGGCATGCATATAGTGCCAGTAGAGATCATTATTTAAGAATGATTTCAATACTCAAATGGTTAAATTTGGGTTAAAAATGTGTGGAAGTAGTTAATAGATTGTGTGATGTATGTGTTGTTTCTGAAAGCAACCCCTTAGCTTGTAATACTTCAAATGTGTTTCCTTGAAGTGTCTTGTAATAATATTTTAATCATTCCTTATTCATTTTAACTTTAAATCACATCAAAATGTCATGAAATTACAAATTCAAAAAATCTTTTGAATTAGTACAAATATAATTAGAACACTCCAGTTGCAACCGAGATAAATGTCATCTGTCTTTGAACATACTCTTCGTTAATATGATTTTGCATTTTGACATATGGCTCTGACAAGGATATTTAATCCCTTGTATGAGATAGAATTGAACATAAATAGTAAACAAAGTTGACAGTCCTGAAAAGAAGGGAAAAAATGTTTTCTGGTATACCCAATCATTCTGATGTCATAAATCTCAGGTTCCATCTTCTAGGTAGATACTTGTAGTTAGTAGAGTTTTGGGGGGTGGAAATTTATTATCCACATAAAATATCTCAGTGTCAAAACTGTGTGTTTCCTTTTCCTTTTGGTACTGAATGTTATGCTGAGAAAATTCCACTCTGATTTTTGAGTACAGTAGTGCAGGGCACGGAGCCCCTGTCATTGCTAGCATAAAGAAGCCATCGGCACACGTGTTACTACTGTACAGAGGGCTATCTCTCCGTCTCTGGCATTTGTTAGGATGCTGTATGTAGAATTTAACAGATAAATATGTTCTGCTTCTAAGCATTTTATTGGTCCTATCAGTATGGAAGCTACTCTGCAAGGATGGGGACTGGCGTTTATAGCAGTCGGTAATAAAACACGGTGAAAAAGGAGGAATTTGACTTATTGCATACCTAGTAATTGGAGTTTCTTTTAAAACTCTTTGTAGTGCTGAATTGTGCAGTAAACTGAGGCTTGCCAGGCAAGCCTGTCTGTGGGATCCTGTGGCTGCTCATGAATATCTCCTGCGCAGTCATTGTCACTGGGGTATTTTATTTGAGCCTCTGTACTACAGGAGGAAAAGGATTCCACACTCATGGTCAAGGGAGACTTTTACATTCAAAGGGATTTGGACTGGAGTCCCACTCACTGCCCCAAACCCCACAAGGAGACTCGAAACAGATGAGGGTGTATAACAGATGAGAGTGTACAGGATAGCCTGGCTGGGTGAACTTGAGACTACTGTGAACTAAAGGGTGCCCTTTCAGAACAAAGAAATACCACAGATACTCTGTCAGCAGGCGAGCTAAGGAGAGACAGAGAAAGTAGGCAAGGAAGGCACTCTTCTGGGGACGGAGAAAATGCCGCCAACTAGACATTCTCTTTGCATTCACATTACGTGGATTTGATAGGTTTGTAGGCGCTCCCCCTGGAATCCCAAGCCATCATTTCACAGGGCTATTTCAAAAGCAGGAATTTTTATAGATGCTTGCGTTTGTTTGCTAACCTCAAGAAGGTCTCCAAAGACCTACCTCCTATGCCTTTAGTCAGGCCTTACTGTGCATCCTAAATAAAATGGTCACAGCCTTCAACTCCCCCTGGGTTCCTCTGCTTCATCTGTACACTTCCCATCCCTCCACTAACTCATTCAAGCAACTGCTCAGGATAACTTACATTTACTCCATTTCAGTGTGCCTTGCAGCGAAATGTAGAGCACCAAGAAACCTCATGGCTGTATTTAATAGTGGCTTGTTATTCCCACCTGAATCCCTTCTGCTGGTTTTACTGAATGCAGTTTAAAAGATAAATTTTCATCTTAAAAGGATACTATAGGGGGTGTTAATAAGTTGTCCAGAACTTGGGGAGTGTTCTGTGGGGCCACGGAAATGTGCAGCCCTACCCGGGGAGAAACGATCTGCAGTATCAGCAGGCATTGGATGCTGCTTCATCTGCACACATTCAGAGAGCTTCTTGGGAAGCTTTTCCACCACAGTGAACAGTTCCCAGACCCTGGAAGTTACTGGAGTGTGGATTGGTTATGGCATCTAGGGGACACGTATTAGCTCCTTATTGCTTTGTTTGCAATAATTTTAATCTTCATAGTAATGCTATGAGGTCAAGGGGACCATCATACCCACGTTATAGAGAAAGCATGGAGATTCGGAGAAGTTAATTGACTTTGTCAAGGCCATGAAGTTGTGCAGACACGAGATTTGAATCTGCTTATCCTGAAAACACATATAACAATGCCTTCCTGGCTTATCTGTCAAGGTACTTCCTTCCCTCTTCCTATAGCAAACATCTCCCACCTACCCATCTGTTGTTTTGACATACCAGAACTAGGTATCTGGTTCTGGTTTTTCAACTTCTTCATAGCGCTTCCTTTTGATCAGTATTAGCATTATAGCAGTCTTTAGGAGTCATTTCACTGAAGACATGCCAGGAATGGTTACTCTAGTAAAGTATAAAATTGAATCGCATCTGTAATTGACTGGCATGTCTACTCAGTCTTTGAAAGGACAACCTCCCTCCTTTCTTCTGTCCCAAAACAAGATTGACAGTGTTTTATATGTTTGGAATATCAGGGGTTTAACGACCTTGGTAATAATGGAAATTAACCCGGGGCTTTATCTAACTACCATTCCTAGTAACTCCATAAAGGTTCTGATAACAATTGACATGTTGAGCCAAACAACTGTTCACATAAGAGAAGTATATTCTACTGACCTGTGGAATCATCCTTCCAATGTGGTCAGCAGTGACCCTTTCTCTTGCCTCTCTATCCACTAGAAACATCTGTATGGAAATTTCCCCAGACAAAGTATCACCAACCCATTTACAAAGCAGGAGAAGGAACCAGATAACAAGACAATGAATATTTAACTATACTGACTGTGTGCCACTCAGCACAGTTAACTGTTCTTATGTCATAGGTGTTGCCCCCTTTATGAGGGCCAAGAGAAGACCCTCCTTCTAGAGAAGTGAGAGCAGCCTGCCTTCTGTCTGCCTGTTTGTGGTAGCTTCAAACCTCCCCTACTGTCTTTCATCCCAGTGTGAAAAGATGAACACAAGCCACCCATGGGAATCTGATTCAAATACTGATCATTGACCTGTGGTTATCACCTATACAATATAAACAAACACTGGCACAGAAGCGATACAAAATCTAGTAGAAAAGATATAGGGACCATGGGTGGGTCGTGATTGTATAAGGTACATATTTATTGGGGAAACAAAAGAAAAAATATTAATATCATTGTGTGATACCAGTATTCTTTTTAAATCATACTTAAAATATCAGACAGATGGACTGCTCGTCCATGTCCAAAATCTCTACCTGCTGGCAGGTAGAGAGCCCAAGAATCTCTCTTCATGGCTAGTTTTAATATACCAGTTTTGTATGGATTAGCCAAGTTCGATGTCAGGCATTGGGGTGGGAAAAGCTGGGAATTAATTTAAATTTGAGCTTATCCTACCATCCTCTCTGCTGAGTGAGTTCCGTAGCCTGTAAGGCACTTCATTCAGATTTGATTTCTCAAGTCAAATTACTCAAGTGGTATTTCCACCATGTAAGGCAAAGAGAAAGAGGCTGGAGGAAGATATATCTAGTCAAAGGTGTCACAGCTGACCCCAAACCACTAAAAGGAGGTATCCCTCGCTGCTCAATTCATAAGCCCCATGACTGAATTCTTTGCCTAAAAATAATGTCATCTCCTTGAAATTGAAAATAAAACAAAAAGATGTTCCTCTCCAGGGAAGTTTGAAAAATAAAAAAAAAAAAAAAAAAAAAAAAAAACAGAAAAAAACTTAGTTCTCAAATGTATTAGCAGTCATCTCAGAGTGACAGTTGCCATTACATGGGAGCTCAAAAATAAAACTTCACTAGCTCATAAGATCAACTGTTTGGCAAAGAAGAGCCCAAAATTTGCAATCACATTCAGCCAGCGCCACTGTCTTTCTTCTTGTTGCTGTAGTTGGTGGTGGTGGTATGATTGTGTGGCTCCTATCAGTCTTCTCCTGGGAAAGTCCAAGAGCCCCTTCCTCGCCTGCCTTCATGTTCACAATGACTGAAGTTCCTCCTGTGTATATCAACCCTTGATTTTGCTGGATTTGTAAAATAATAATAATAATAATAATAATAATAATAATAATAATAATAATAATAATTCCTCAATTGTTGTAGCTTAAATTAATTCAAGATGAAAATCAGATTGCATTTGTCACAGATCTGGCCCATGCGCTAAGCCGAGTATCTGTGTTTAATTAATGTGTACACAATTCAGGGGCTTATTTTTTAATGTGGTGAGACCCACCTATATACTCCAATTTAGTTTCAGGGGCAATAAGAGAACCAGTTCTCTTTACAAAATATTTCAATGTTGTAAATTATATTTGTCAAAAAAACATTTCTATGCTCCGACACTGGAGCTGTGCTCTCCTCAAAATATAATAGTGTACATGTGCTCAATTTAAAAAAATGCATGAGGAGAGACTCATATAAGCCCATTGAATACAAAGGATAGATATTACAGTTTCTCATTGCGATGTGAAACAGAGACACTACTACTGAAAGAATTGAGTGGAAAGGTGAGAAGAAAATGAAAAGACAACAAAAATCACAGAAACATGGAAAGTAGCACAAGGTTGAGGAGAGGGGTGTTCTCTGAATGAGGAAAGGGTTAGCTCATGTAAGGATCCGGACCTAGGTGTTTCTTATTAACCACCATTTCTAGCTTGTTAACTTATACTATCAAATCTTCATAACTTTCAGTGACATGCCAATAGTAATTAATCTTAAACACAATGCACTCTTTGTCTCAAAGCTTTGGCCGTGAGAGGAGACAGGCCAGGGAAAGCAGGAGGGTGGACGGTGGCTCTGCTAGAGAAGCATAGACTTAGAGGTCCTATAACAAAGTCCACAGGGAGCATTTGTGACCATGAGCCAAGTTCTAAAAGGGAATTGGTGGACATCAACTGAGCAGGTGGAGGGAAAGACTGTGGAAGCCATAGACTTTGGAGTAGAGTAACTACAAGGTTTTGCATCTCAGGAGCTCCTGGGAAAATGCTTGGATACCTGCAATAAGATATGACCTGAAGGTGATACATAGAAGGGAACAAACCAGAACAGAAAGTGGGACAAGCGACAAGCAGCAGGGGTATCTAGAAGGCTTCCTAACTCCTTCTGGGGTTCAAGGCCCAGAGGAAACAAAAGTCTCCCAACGCTTCCCAAGATTCCAGGTAAACGCACTGCATGAAGGAGCCTCAGCACAGCTGGATAGCAATGTTCAGATGTTTGGTCTGAGCTCTAAACAGTTTCATTTTCCTCCTTCAGTCACAGTGATGTTAAGCACCATCGTGAAATCCTTTTGATTAGCTTGTGAAAAGAAGCCATAGCAAACCAGCCACTGGGATTTTAGTGGACTCAGGTAGGGATGGAGCAAGAGGCTGCGGGTGACTCTGTGTGCATCTATCTAATTAACGAGAGGGGTGTGTGGCTATAGTTTAAAGTTTCACATCCTTGATTAAGAAGAAAGAGGGAAAAAATAGGCATTTTAAATCACAGGAACTGATTTTTTTTCAAGGGAAGCACAGAGCAGCTGGCTGGCTACAGACAGACCTGCTAGAATTCCGTCAGGGGTGCCAACTCATCTCTCCAGACCTCAGCTTCCTCATCTACAATAAATTTTTAAGATATCTACTTCTCTGCTTTGTAGCAGAGAATGAAGGCATCTGCTATCGGCCGAATCCTGTGCTGAGATTATTCTCCATGCAATTTTGTTTTCTGAACAAAAATTATATTCATGCTTTGCTTTATACCATTCATAGACATAACAATTTCGATGTTTCCTAGTTTCGTTTCATTTTGTAGCTTAGAAAATAGCTTTATGGGGCAAAAAAATGGGCTGATTCTAATCTGTTACTAATAAAGAATCCCAAGTTGGTTGGATTTAAAACTCTCTGATCCTTAGGTCAGTGAGTCTGAAGCCAAGAACAAGAGATACTTCCGGTGCTGGACATCATTATTACAGTTTTGATTAAAATGAATAGTTTTACCTAACTTGGCTTCTCTGGACTCAGTTGGGCCTAATGACTCTGGACCAGTATGAGTTCATGTCTACAGTGCTTTAGATTTAGTTATTTTTATTTTATGTGTATGAATACATGTATGTACATGCACCACACGTGTACCCGGTGCCCTCAGAGGTCAGAAGAGAGCAGTGGAACCCCTGCAACTGAAGTTACAGAGGCCTGTGAACTGCCATGTGGGTACCAGGAACCATAGCTATGTTCTTTGGAAGAGCAGCCAGTGCTCCTGCCAGCTGAGCCATGTCTCTGGACCCTTTGTAGCTCTGAAATTAGTATGTACATCCCTGTTCCCAGTCAGGCCAGAGAAGAGCACTGGTTCCCAGTTTCCAGCCATGCCAGGGGAGAGCACGGGTCTCTGCTCCTGGCCACACCAGGGGAGAGCACTGGTTCCAGATCCTTTCTCAGTTCAATTGGTAAACAGCATCTGTCCAGACTACAAGGAGTTTCCAGAACCCAAGCTCAAAAGGCAGACTGGCAGCTTCTGAGAACTATAAATTAGGCAGATGTACACTTGTTCCTAAGAGTATTCGTCTCTTAAGTTGTGTGTGTGAGGCTCCCATAGTTTTGTGGGCTTTTGGCGATTTCTCTGAGTACTATGTAAATGAATTCCTTAAACACAGACTGCCATTGATTTCTTTCTGTTGTTCATTGATTCCCCCTCGACATTGCTTCATGTATGTATTCTCCCCAAACATCTAGTATTGATATTTCTCTCCCTGGAACTCTGTCCCCAATCCATTATAAGCATATCATTAAAACCTGTTTAATTTCCTAAGAAAGATTACATTAAGAGCACTGTCAGGGCCATTATGTCAATAGCAAAAGATAAACACGTATTTGGCAGTGCAAAATGCTATTATCTGTCGAGGTCAATCTGTTTATTTTACATAGAGCAATCTGCCACCACCGCCACCACCACCACCACCCAATGTTAGTCACGAAAGTACATGCTTCTCTGCCAGGGATTGTTAGGAATTCTGACAGTGAGATGCCCTCAATCACCTACTACTGTGACATAATCTGTGTGCGTGTGTGCGTGCGTGCGTGCGTGTGTGTGTGTGTGTGTGTGTGTGTGTGTTCGCATGCATGCACATGCACATGAAATAAGACACAGACTAGGAATCATGTGTTTCAAGCTTTATGGCATTTTTATGCTTTTGTACATAAAGAAAAATAAGTATAATTTGAGAAACAGTGGTATCGCATTTGTAATACCTGCTTGGTTTAGAATAGAATGACCGAAGAAAGGGCAGGGTGGATTATAGGGTTCTGCTCTACATTAGTGCATGCTCAAAACTGGACTTCCCTTAAGCAATGTCCACTCATAATCATCTTTATTGATCTAAAGACAAAGGAGAGTCAAGGCAAGAAAGGAGGCTAAAGAGTCAGGGCTCATCTCGGTCTGGATGCAAACACACTTCTTTTCTTCTTTCAACTTTTTTCCTTGAGACAGTAGTTTCTAAATATATCTGAGAAACACTGCTGGCTGCCAGCTGCTATGGGCCTGGAGTTCCTCTTTAATGAGATAAAACAGTATCAGGAAGTGAACTCGCCCCACGTGCCGTAGCATAGCTGACTTTCACCGGGTCTCTCTGCCGCCTACGATGATCCAAAATGGAAATGAATTGAATACCCAAGCACAGTGCACCAACTCTCCTGAAAAAAATAATTTCATCTGACTTCATTACATGGTGATCATTTCCTGAATGCCATAAAATGCCGAGGAAAATAATCAAAATTGATGTGTGTATTGATTGACATGCAGGCTTTCTAAATAGAAGCTGGAAAAAATATAAACAGCACCAGGTCTCTGCAGCTCTCCAGAGCGACTGCTCCCAGGCTGAAGAATTCCCTCCCTCGCTGAGCCCTCACTGGGTCTCAATATGAACAATTCCGAAACCGTACCTCAGCATCGTCCCGTTAGGCTCATCTTGAGTTTGATTCAGAATTTACATGTGTCATTTGCATAATTTTGCATGAGAGTGTCTGCTTTAAATTAGGTAAAGGTCAACGTCATTCATAATCAAGAGGAAGGTGGATTAAAGGTCATAATTCAATTAGAAAAAAATTCCTGATTAGCTGTAGAGGTATGGTCACGTGATTCGATATCATTGAATAAGTGCTAGGCGCAAGTCCACAAACCGGCCTCAGCGTGAGAGCATTCGAAGAGATTTCTGTGAAAAAAATCAGATTCTTGCCTTCCTTTAACCTAGTATATATAGAGAGAGATACTTCAGCTGATACTCCTAGCACTGGGTGTCTTTTATAATGTCATTTGGCTTTGGGAATGACATAAATGACAATTTTATCTGCAAAATAAAGTAGTAAGTTATAATGAATTAATAATAGGTGGCAGCTGATCGGCAAGCCACACAGGGCCTGAGGTTACTTCTCCCTGAGGTGCTTCCCGGCTCACCCACACTGTTTTAAAGCCTGGAGTTGTCACAGATAATCTGTTCTTTCACAACCTTTTCATACCTCTCAGGGACACTTACGAGTGCCAATAAACCCTTTGGAATTTTGACATCTCTGTAGTGTTTCTGTGATTAGAACAGATAGGTTGGGAAATAAATGTAGCTAGCAGCAGGTGATTAGCTCTTTTGATTTGTTGAACTTTTAAAAGTATGTTTGATGCTAACTTGAATAAGTGCAGATTGGTTGAACAGAAACAAACACTAAGTTGTCCACAGTCAGTCTGAACACTGAGATGCAGATGTACCTTGTGCTCAGGTTGGGCCATTTGCAATGGGCCTCTACCTGCCCACATCAGGGTTCATGTAGCACTCACTGAACTGAGGCTTCCAAAACCAGTTTCCCCACCTCCAAACGTGTCTTTTCCTTGCTGTGGGTACTTTTTGCTTCAGGGACAATGTCAATATCTCCTTTTGTTTGTCTTGTTCTGTTTGGGGACAACACATCTCAGGACTAACTAAAAACAAAGAGGTATTTCCTTTGTAAGAATAGATTGTTTATTTTTCCAAAGAAAGTCAAAGATTTTTAAAGACGTTATATAGGTTAAATGGTTTAAGCAGATTATAATTAGTTAATTTTGTTAAACATAGACTGGATCAATTTTACATTATTTTAATTACCTTTTGGAATAAATGGTTTGGTGAACAAATTCACTTGATGTTCAGGATCAAACAAAATTACCTTTCCTCTGGGTAGGCTTAAGTTTCACAAAATGATGTGGAAATGACCGCCTTTGCTTTCATCTAAAAATATCGTTGGATTTAGAAAATGATTCAAGCCGAATATATTGTATTGTGAGCCAGTCATATGTTATCATTTTCATTACTGGTCCCCCTTTTTAAAGTGGAGAATAATGAACTCACTAAATAGACATCCCAATAAGGAAACTCTGGGATCAGTACCATCTCTTCCTTGAGGCTGACTCAGCTTTATCTCTGCAAAAAGCTGGGTATTGTTTCCTGGTAAGTTTATGATTTTGATTTTTTTTTTTTCTGAAGATATAAAAGTGAGAGTGTGGTGACTGCTCAACATAATAAACAAAGCAAAGAAATTCACCTCTGGATGTATATCTCTGCAGAGAGAGAGAGAGAGAGAGAGAGAGAGAGAGAGAGAGAGAGAGAGAGAGAGAATACCAACCTGTAATTAAGCAGTCCTTGAATTGCAAACAGCAGCTCCCAGATAGTTAGAAGGAAGATAAACAACGACAAAAGATGGCTTAGCTTTTGCCTACATCCTAATTTAGGGAACATAAGAAGTAAATGCTGAGGAAATAATCTGCCCTTTTAAAATAGTTTTTTTTATTTTCATTTTTTTATCTTATGTGTGTGCATCTGAGTGTGTATCTGTGTAATGTGAAGGCAGGAGTCTTTGGAGGTCTGAGGAGTGGTTGATCTGCTGAAATTGAAGCTGGAATTGGAATTGTAGGTGGCTGTGTGGGTGTGGGTGCTCGGTGCAAGCCTGGGTCTTCTGCAACAGCATTGTGCACTCTTAACCACTGAGCTGTCTCTCTAGCCCGGTTTATCCTCCTGAAATTCTTCATAGCATCGGCCTTTTATTCCAGTGCTCAGTGAGAGCCATGCTGCTTTTTGCTACGGTGCTGGTTCTCAAATAGGAGTGATTTCACTTCTTAATGGACACTGGTTTATGACACACTTAAAGTGGACCACCCTCCACAAAGCCTTATTCTTCACAGTATTTCAATAGCTCTAAGGAGAAAAGCGACATTATCCAAGAAAGACTTCTGCACTCTCTGTTTCATATCTACATCATTTCTCTCACCATCTCCAACAAACATCTCCCATTTTGTAAGGGAGTCAGTTTCTCTTCCTCCACTACAATGTGCAGGGCCTGGTTCAGGAACTCTGTTGCTGACACCATGTTACTGCAGGAATGCTCCTTTGTATTACCACACTGCTGTGTCACCACACCATTGGGTCATACAGCTCTAAAACTTGATCTTCTATATCCCATGATGCACTATGAGTCTCCTGGGAGCTACACTTCAAATTGCTAATACCTGTCATTGTTCTATGGATATAGCCATCCAATAACATCTGTTGTTCAGTGAAGCCAGGCTTACCTCTAGAAAAACTATTACATGGGATGCTGGAAGTTAGCTTAAGTAGATGGTAAGATGTGATTTCAGCATTGCAAATTAAGTGTGTAAATTACAGATGCTTTTCTGAAGATAGCCGAACTATTTTTAAAATGTTTGAAACGTTACCATTCATAAGTAATGAGGTCTGCCTTGATAATTAAGGATCTCCCTACATATTTAGTTACATGCATTTAACTGAAAATGTATTAAAACATTATGTGTTAATTAAACATAGCATGATTGTGTATGTATGTAAATATAAAATTACCATGAGGTATATATTTTAATGAAGAAATTCAATGATAGTCTTATAAATACATACATATATCCAATTGAAACATATTTTGACATTTACACCATTAAGTTTTCCAAACTCTAATGATTGCATATATTGAATAAATGAAATATTATATTTGCAATAAAATAAAATTTAAAAAAAACCTCATTCTCTGCCTTTAAAGAACCTGGAAACATTTAATGAAGTCACTGTCTTCTATGTTTTCTTTTTAATTTCCGGGTTTTGTTTTTCAGTTTCCACATTTTTAGCTATGAATATATTCAATAATGTAACGGATTAAGAAAATGTGTCTTACAATTAGCTAACAAGAGCGTAGGTTAGTTTGCTCACTGTTAATCAGCACCAGTGCATGTATCCCATTCCCAGCAATTGTTACACTTTGAACAGCAACATTCACAAGTAGCATTTCACAACATCATTTCCCTTCATCTTTCTCTAAACAGAGTAAACCCTACATCTGGCACACCTGCGATTAATTCTTTTGAAGTCAACGTAAACATTTGGGTAAACACCAGAAACTTATTTCAGCAATCCTTGAGAGTCTAAAGCTCAGCTCCCGAACCCATAAACTACGTAGGCTTCATTTCAGACTGTCTCCAAGTCTCAGACAGCCTATTTAATAGTCTAACCTTCAAAGTCATCTGTAAAGTGGGGACAGTGTGTAGGAAGGGCGTAACTGATGCAGCACTTGGCAGCTGTCATTGATAAGCCTGAGATGCAGAAGTAACTGTGACAAATCACAATGGCAGAGCAAGGCAACCAAGCCCCCCACCTTGCTGTCTTGGAGGTAGATACAGTAATATCCCTGTGACAAAATTCCGTTGTCATAGGAATATGTTTACAAAAGAAATCTGGGACCAGTAGGATGGCACCACTGGGTAAAGGTGCTTGTTGCTAAGTCCGATGAACTAATCTGATCCCCAGCGATCCCCTCCACGGCAGGAGAGAGCTAACTTCTACAAGTTGTCCTCTGATGTCCACATGGATCATGTCTATCGGGTCATCTTCACACATGTAAATGAATAAATACTCTAAGATTTTTTTTTATGAAATCCAAAACCTTTTACTGTGACCATGGTATACATACATAGCATTTTCATGGTTTATTAATAACTTAGAACACCTCTCTGCTGTGGGTAATATTTTCAGTTGCTTTCTTCCTTTATGCAGTTTTTATCTTTTACCCTTTCCATTGCCGGTAACACTTGTTTTATTCGAATCAATGTTGCGGTATTGCATAGCACTTTAAAAGAATTTAAGATTGGATTGCAGAGATACACCTCTTCGGTAAATCCAGCATTTGCCCTTTTCACCGATGTCGTCACCATCCTAGATATATCATGTCATATTCTTAATAGACATCTATACATTTTTTGCAACTGACTGTGAAACATGCAAATTTCTCATAGAAAATCCCTGTCTTCCTGTTTTCTCCCCTGTTGATTCTAGTAGGAGAGCATTGTCAAAGTATCTTTCAGGGTCCTGTGGGTGCCATGCCGCTCGTAGAAGCAGGGCTCAAGAAATATTTTCGGAATGAAACTACAACTGTGAACGTTTGTAATGAATGTATTGGCTAAAACAACCATAAGTCAAATTATCATGAGCTTTTATTGCATCCATTAATCTTATCCTTTAGATTGAGAATTGTAGAGGAGAGTATGACTCATGTACTATTTTGTCTTCGATGCCTCCTGGGCCAATTTCCTAAAACTGTTCTTTTCATCTTTATATGAACATAAAGAGCAGAAATTTATAACATACAGCTAATACAAGACATCGGACATTTTTAACTTTTTAATTAATTTTAATATGATTCAGGGATCATTGACATGTTGCTATAATTTCAAAATGTAAGATAACCAAATCTGTTGGCTATATACTTTCATGAGCTCTCCTCCTCTGCAGAAGAGTTAAATGCTGAAGCACGTACTCTATTAAACTTATTTATAAGCCCATATTTTCAGTCTGTATCCTGAGAACCTCCACAGTGTGACTAAAGCGGTGACGTTTTCCACCTCTACCTTGCAGTATAATGTAATTTCCATCCCTTACGCTCCCTTTCTGCAAGGAATTTGAATGCAGTAAATAATACATATGTGCAACAAGCAGGGAAGGACACAAAACAGCTTTATGCACTTACGGCAAAGAGCCACACGAATCGTCTGGAACGTGTAAAAGAGCGAGTCATTCCAGAGCCACCAAAGATGCTGCACACAGCTTCAATCACCACTTTTTCTAGGGGACTTTCAAAGTAGAAAAAAAGATTTATGACTTCTTACATAATCCCAGTGAACAGATACCCATAAGTGAGTCAGGGATACTGTGAAAGAATGCTACCACCTTAGGTTAAACTGGCGAGCAGAGAAACACATGGCTCCATTGCTTTCTCCAATGACTGGATGCCATTCTACTCATCACAGTCCATTCTCTACATTTATAAAGAACACTGAGGCAGGTGACAATGGAGGGCCAAGTTTGAGGAGTGCAAAACTGTCTTCTCTGAGAAACAGAAATGGAGCAAAAGTATTAGCCCTAGAAACAAAATGGTGAACAGAGAGCTGGTAAGTAACTGGAGTGGGTTGCTCTGGATATCATTCAACAAACATTCTGGAGCAAGCAGTACTCATGTAAGGCAGGAAGAGAGCACGAAAATACTGATCCCTTCCCCATTTTGTTAAAGGTCTTTATGCTCAAAATGAGAAGATGAATAATTAAATAATGATAATTAAATAATAATAATTAATTAATGATAAATAAACAATTACCCAAGTAAACACATGATAGGAAATAATCACAAAGCAAGAAAAACTAATCAGAAGGCTTCTTTGAAAAGGTGGTATTTGCATCAAGTAGATGAGGTAGCTGAGAGGAGGGCTCTCTCCCACGCAATAGCATACCTCATACATGAGTCACACAATCAAAATGAAAGATGGACAGAGCTTTTCAAATGAGGACTAGAAAGGGGAGATTATCAGAGCATGATGAAGAATAAGGTAAGGGAAGAAATTAAGAGTCTGATGGGGGCTTTGGTGCATCTGAAGACTTCTCCTCTAAGGGCCAGGAGAAGCTATGAAGAATGTAGGGATGAGAAAGGTGGACCAGTCCACTTCTGCAAAGCTTCTGTGCAGCTAATGGACTGGAGAGAGGCAGATGGTGTGCGTCCTCCCTCAGAGGTTCCTGAAGCAGAAGAGGGAAAGGATAAAGTTATTTGAGTTCATGTGGAGTGGTAGGTGAAGACTGAAAACAATCCCAAAGGTACGTTAGAGGTGAGTATCAAGAGACTGTAGTAAAGGATTAGATATGGCTGGAGAGAAGAAGATGTGATGCCAAGTAAGGTTTCCAATGTCCTGATCCCATTAACTCAAAAAACTGCTTCAGAGAGGAGTATGGTGAACAGGTTTAAAGCAGGAATTAAATCAAAGCAAACAAACAAACAAAACAAACAAATAGGCAAAACAAAAAACTTGTTTTGGCTACAGTAAGCATGAGAATTTAGATTGATTATTTAAAAAAAAAAGGAGCAAAGGGGCATAGGAGAAGGTACAAGAAGAAACAGACGAAGAAAAGAAGGTGAGGAGGAAGGGGAGGTGAAAATCGGAAAGAGGAGGTAGGGAAAGAGTTAGGGGAGAAGAGAGAGGAGCAGCCACAGGAGGCAGCAGCAGTGCTGTCTTGCTGTAAGACGTTCCAAAATTGTGGGGGAAACTACTTGGTGAACTGTCTGTCAAAAGAGAGCAGAATGGTCCTGTGTTGGAGCGTGTCAGTCCATATTTGGAGCACAAATGGCAGCTTTCCAAGGAGGGGTACTTCAGCTCACTGAAGAAAGGAGCTAATTTTCTAAAGTTCACTCTGAAAGACATTCTTAGAAGGAAGGGGCTATTTCACCCATAACAACTGTGATGGCAGACAAGTCTACCTGAAATGTTTCCAGTGTTGAAGCTGAGATGGGGTGTCACCATCACCTTAGGCTAGCCACGACACACATGCCTTCTGCTTCCATTGGCGAGACACTTTAAAGCAGCAGTTTTCAACCTTCCTCATGCTGCAATCCCTTGATACAGTTCTGCATGTTGTGGTGACCCTCAGCCATAAAAGTATTTCATTGAGACTTCGTAACTGTGAGTTTGCTACTGTTATGAATCCTAACGTAAATATCTGATATACGGGACATCTGGTATGGGGGTGGAGACCCACAGGTTGAGAACCACTTCTCTATATTGATGGTTGTAGTGTCACCTATGCTCTAGAAGACTGGGCTCTCCTCTATCACTATTTTTCTTTGATACGAGGAGGTTTTTAAAACTGCACTAGACAAAGAGTGGTTCAGGGAGATCAGAGATCAACTTTTGAAGTTGGTTCTCTTTCTACCATGGAGACCAGAGGATTGAACTCCAGTTGTTGACTTGTTAACAGCCACTTTTACTGGCTGAGCCACCTCAGGTATCCAACTCTATTTTGTTGAGTTAATTACGAATGTCAAGTTTTAAAATTGTACCAGGAAAACAAATCATCTTCACATAGGCCACTGCGAATATTCAGTAAACCATTTAATTGACTACTGAAACTGCAACGAGCAGACTATCGGCTGCTTCTTTCTTGTTGTAGTAGTAGTTGTGGTGGTGGTAGTTGTTGTTGCTGGGTTTTGTCTGTCTGTCTGTTTGTTTGTTTGTTTGTTTGTAACTTGCACACATTCCTCTCTTAGCCTCCTGAATAGAGAGGTCCACCCTATACCACCAATGGACTGCAGAAGTCACCAGCTCACAGCTCTCTCATAATCACAGCTTCCCCTGCATGTACAAGTCACTAATTTACTGTGACTTTTTTTCTTCCTGTGCATACACTGAGCCTGAAGCCTTCTTCTAAATGCATCGGCCCCAGATAATCAATCCCCACTGATTGGTATTGTCCTTAGAGATGATAGCAATCAAGTCAGTCATCACCTGGGACCAACTTTTTGACTCACAGCAGATCCCACCCGGGACAAGAAACCCTGACAATTTCTCTGAGGTCTGGGAAATCTTGCTGAGATCCTGGATACCCTGAAGGACATTTCCCTCCCCCTTTATTGAAAATACTGTATATCCCCACTCTAAAACAGCTTGGGATATTTTAGCAGATTCCTTAGTGTGGTCTCTATAGCTACGAACAGGTGGTAGCTTTAAGTCGGACATATTGCTTTAATGTGTTATTATATCTTATGCAGACTGGGAAAGAGAATCGGTTCTGTGGTTCAGATGCAGCCTGCTTGCCAGAGACAGGGGTCTCAGGCAAAGGATGCTAGCTAGCCCTCAGAAAAAATAGGAAAAAAATTTTAAAAACTTATTTTTCCTTTCTATAAACTTCAATCTGTGGTTCTGAGTGTACATTTCGCGGTTGTGGTTCAGGGATGGTACCTATCTCACCCAAGCTCAATTTTAATGTATCTGGGGATTTTTTCAGACAAGACGGTCTGTTAAAAATGGTGCTCTGACTTATTAATAAGTTGGTTCAAGTAGATTTTCATTTGCGTCCCAGGCATAAGTGCTCCGTCTGGTTGATAAATCTCCACACTAAACACAAACCGTGTTATTAGTCATATACTAACTGCTTTAATGGGCCATTTGTCATGATCTTTAACAGCCATCAATTGATCTCTGGGACTCAGATGTCACACTGCGATGCTACCATGTTCAAAGAACCTAAGTTTAAATGAACGACAATAAAAAAAAAAAAAAACACTAATTTTCACTAGGGATGAAGACTTATTAAGCACTGTAATAAAAATGCGCAGAACAAATGGTACCTTGAGAGTTCTTGTTTTTCACAACAACAAAAAAAGATGGAAATCAAGCCAGACGGCCCTATCTTTGGTTCCTAAGGCTTTAATAAAGGTAAGTCTAAAAATTCTATTTAGACTTCTGGACAGTTACATCTTAAGCCATCAGAAATAATCAGATAGGTTTTAAATCAGTGGGGAGATAAACTGATCGATTTTGACCTTGTAAAACATGAACTCTAGAGGTAGCTTAATTTCCACACTTACCGCCACTGATTGCTCCTCTACTTCCCCTTGCTTTAAAAGAAACTCCATCAAACTCAGGTTTCTCTTCATAAGACTGGCAGGCCCTACACCACTTAATGAAAATAAAACTGAAAATGCTTAGAAATGAAATGAGTTGTTTTTGAAAGAGGTTCTCCGGGCAAATACTTCCTTCCTGAGCATATAAAGGCAAGGCCTTCCTTCTTGTCGGCTGCTCTCCCGGGGCAGCATTAGTACCCCCATGTTTTATGCATGCAATACAGAATGTTTCTTGTGAGTATAAAAGCCAGGCTGGAGAACTGAATTAAGTTTGCTGAGAATGGCGAGGGATGGGAGAAGGGTACGAGCTACTGAGAAAAACTGTCCTATTCCTTTATCTTTTGGGGAGATCTGAGGAAGCCTTTCTCTTGGAAAGTGCTCAAAGACAGATCAGATGTGACAAGCAAGGTTCAGTGTTGGAACAGGTCTGCCTGCGTCAGAAACCCATGGTGGGAAGGGAAGGCGATATGCCAGAAACTGATTAAATTTCAGTGTCTATCCCAAGCAGCCCCTCATTGCTTGTAAAATGCTCCGTATAATTACAGTAACTATGGGTTTTCAAGGAATTTACACATTACCCTTATCATGGGACTTACTTTGTGGGTGCATTTCAACTTTAAAATCAATATCCCTAAAATAAACTTTAATAAGATTTATTAATTTTATCTATGTGGACCTTTTAAAAGTCAATATCAAATATCTTTCTCCAGATTTCTCTTGGCATTTAAGAAGCTTAGATATAATCAAATGTCACGCCCTCTGTATGTTACACCACGAGTGTGCCAGGGCTTTGCTCTGGTGTACAACACCGACCTGTGTTAAACTTTGAAAGAGTTTGAGATCAATACTAAAGACTGTTTAAAATGTGGGGGTTACTCTGGTACTCAATCTCGGGTCAGTTGACAAGACCCATTAGCTGTCTCTTCAGCTTTTGTCTTTCTCAGTGTTAGGCCCCAATAACCCTCAAAGTCATTTGACAGCTGCAGCTGACCCTACACCAGGCTAGTGAAAATCGCCTCTTTGAAATCAACCTTCAGGCTCAAGAGGGCAAAAGACAGGAAAAGGCTTTTTGGAAGGGGGAGCCCAGAGAACAGGCCTGCTTTCATTCCTTCCAAGTGCAGGCATAAACACTTGGAAGATACACTGGCCTCAAACCTTTTCCCTTTACAGAAGCAATGGACGGCCACCCTGTCTTTACTGTAGGCTTCCATAGGGGGGAATCCCTGTCAAATATCACTAGATGACTCCTAAATGCCAATGGTCTTAATCCAGGGTCTTAATTCATGTTCTGGTGCTATATCAAAATGCCCAAAGATAAGTATTTTTAAAGGAACAGAAAGGCTTGCTTCATAGTTTAGAAGGCTTGAAAGTCCAAGCTTAAGCCTCTCGTCTGCATTCTGCATACAGTCATGTGAGACAGGACAATATCAGTCACAGAAGAGACTTAAACATGTTTGGAATGACCTCTAATTCAGTCTCCATACACCTCACCCATGCCCAACACGCAACCATTAAACCTTTTGCAGTGTGAAGGGTGATAGTTCATGAATCAGATCCCACACCCACGCCCCCAGCCCCACCCACTCCCCACACTCCACACCCCCCAGCTCCCAGCTCTGCACCGTCATTTGGGTAGCTCTCAATTTCATTATGTCTGCAACCAAGCTCCCAATATGTGAGCCTTCTAGAGACCAGCCAGGTCCCAAACCTTAGCTGCAGTAAATTCACACTTCCCACCAGAAGGAGGAGATTTGAGAAATACAGATGTTAAGATTTTTATTGACACTGAAAGGATTTTGTCACTATTGCCTAGAGGGAAAGGGGTGGTTCAAATTGTGTTATGCTATAAAACATTAATCTTAATCTCATTTGTTAATGAAATTTGCAGGACAACTCATTCTCCTAAAACAAAGGGTAGGCAGTCAAATTGTGTGTCAAGAGCTGGGCAGCAAATGGAACACGCCTTTAATCCCAGCACTCAGGAGGCAGAAGCAGGTAGATTTCTGAGTTCAAGGCCATCCTGAACTGAGTGAGATCCAGAACAACCAGATATATACAGAGAAACTTTGTTTCGAAAACAAAACAAAAAGTAGTAACACTTAAGGCAAAAAAAAAAAAAAAAAAAAAGCAGTAAGGAGTAACACTTAACACTGATAAAAACAAACAAACCCCACCTATATATGGCTCTACAGTTACAAGTACCGAGTTTTCTTGCAGAGGAACTGAGTTCAGTTTATGACATCTACATGGTGGCTCACCACCATCTATAACTACAGTTCTCTTTTTGACTTCCATGGCACCTAACATACATGCAGACATACAGGCAAAGCATCCATGCACATGGAACAAATTAAATTTTAAAAAGTTAAAAACCTTAGCTTTTAGATCAAAAATTTTCTAAACATTCTAAATTCTCCTTTGACTGTTTCTCCATTATCCTATGACCTCTTATTTCTGAAAATAGTTTTATACATGTTTCTGTAACAACATATGAATTCATACCAAATCTTAATTAACTGTCCTGCTTAGTCATGCCCTAAGAGTAATGTAGTTAACCTGGATAAATGGTGTGTCTCTCCATTTGGTTGAAAAGCATGTGGAGAGAACTATATTTCATTACTTTAACATGCTAAGTGGCCTCTGCAGAGTCACCTGGACTTTACCTAACAGAGTCAGCCACCTTGGTCTCCCACACATAGAATTTGCTGGTGACACAGCTTTGTCTCAACTCAAAGAGCATGTGAGGACTTAATTATATCTTCTAATCAACCTCAGGATTGGTATGTTTAAAAGTCCTATATATTCCTTTGTAATTTGCATCATCTATAAAGATATACCCATGAATTTCTGACCCATTTGCCTCCTTTCATGGAAAGAACAAGAAAAGAATGCTTGAACCAGTTCTTCCATTTTTCTTTGGATCCAGAGAACCTGTTAATCCCAAAGAAGGGAGGAAGAAAACCACTAACCCAAATCATCACAGCTGAATTTATTAAAGCAAGCAATTAATTAAGGCAAGCATTTTTATTCATGTACAAAGCTTTTATAGCTCAGGGGTAGGCGTCTTCCAAATGAGAAATTTGGGTAGCAAGAAAGGAGTGTTACAGGAGCAGAACATTATAGCAAGTTGGTCCTAATGCCCTCCTGAAACAAAGACATGGCAGTCATAACAAAGTAGCCATAACAACTTTTTGAAACAAAGGTAGGGATGTAAAATGGATATAACAACCACTTGGAACAAAGATATGCTTCCCATTCCTGGAGCCTGCAGTATAGAACCATTTGTAGTTAGGGTTACATACAGGTGGGTAGAGCCCAATCCTTAAGAAACAGGTTTAATCATAACAGAACCTAGTTTGCCTTTACTACATCATGGCTTTTAAGCATAAATGGAGGTGGGCTGGTTCTTCAAAGCCTAGGCAAAATCCGCCCCAGATGAGGGTTCCCAACATTGGACCCCTCGATGTCACTGCCATCTCTCTGTTTCCTTCCCACTGTCACGTAGCTTCCTTTTACAGGATGGTGTGAAGTTCTAGCCATTGAGGTCACTGATCTTTTTTGAAGGGGATAAACAAGGACACATATAGCCGTCCCACTCGATTCTTCTAAGAGCACTCCGCCCATTCACACCCAGGCGCCTAGTGTGTGTCAGTGTCCTCCTGTTCATATCCAGGCACCTGGGTGAGTCTCAGAGTCCTCTTATTTACACCCAGATATCTGCTGTGAGTCCCAGTATCCACCTTTATGTTGAAGGAGCCTATGAGAATTTAGTGAATGAGAATATCATTGGTTCCTTCCTTCCTTCCTTCTTTCTTTGGTTTTTTTTTCTTCTTCTTTCTTTTTTCTTTCTTCCTTCCTTTCCATTCTGTTTTAGTTTGATTTTGGTTTGAGTTGGTTTGGTTTAGTTGGTTGTTTTGTTGTTTTCTTTTGTTGGGATAGGGTCTCCCAAGCCCAGGATAGCTTGAAACTCACTATGTAGCCCGGGATGACCTTGAACTCAGAATCTTACTGTTTCTACCTCTGAAATACTGGGATTGCAGGTAGATGCCATAATACCTAACACACGCTATTGATTCTGATAACCTAAGAATAAGAGAGAAAGGCAGTATATAGTGGGTGAACTATTAAAAACTTTGACTACACAGTCTTTCCATATGCTCCTTATGGTCCTTCCCCAGTGCCTTACTCAGCAATCTATATCTCCCATCAGATGCCAAAGGATACTCCAAAAGCTGCTTGAAAATTTGTTTGCAGCATCAAAATTTCAAAGTAAAAGTTCTGACTATAAAGTGAGATTTCAAAATAATTTTATTTAGTCCAAATGATACAAACCACCACCTTATGTTTATTTTTTAAGTGAAAAATTATTTGCCTTCTAGGGTTTTTCTTCCTTTGGTGTTAGTTTAATTGACTGATTGTGTGTTGGTTTGTTCATTTGTTTTTTGGGACGGGTTTCTCTGTGTAGCCTTGGCTGTCCGAGAACTCGGTCTGTAGGCCAAGCTGGCCTTGAACGCAGAGATGTGCTACCTCTGCTTCCCAAATGCTGGGATTAAAGGTAAGCACCATCACTGCCTGGCAATAAATGTCTTGTCATTAAGCAGGTGTTGCTTTAAAATTTTTAAGAGAGTCAGAGTGAAGGAACATCAGTTTTGTACCATAAAATATTTCTAATCTGCCTCACTTAAAACTTTAGTAATCAGTATGTAATAAATATACTATAAAACATTGTGATTTCTATTTTTATTTTTTCCTGACTGTTATCTGACAACCCTCTTGCATGGCTTTGCATATTTCTGGTGATTAATTTTTAATTTGAGTCAAGGTGAAATGAAAATAAAACTGTTATTTTGATTAAATTGCTCTTAAATAAATAACAATATTTTTGATCATCCAAGAGCGCTTTTTTTAGCTTCTATCTGGCGTGCGCCACATGCCAGTCAACTAGGATGTTCTCGAGATTAGCAGCTATTAAGATATGAGTTGTCCCAACTGTGCTTAGTATCTCATCTTTCATCATCATGATGAGGATGGCCTCAAACAGCTAAGTATATTAATGCTTTACAGGAAAAGAGGGTCAAAAGATAATCTCACATGCTGGCCCTGTGGGGATTAATTCAAACAGATTTCTACAATGGTCACATGTCACCAAATGGTACACCTGACCTCAGATCAGACTGAAAAAGGTCACACATCCTTATAGCCACACATGCAGGCTGGCTCTGCCTTTGAGAACGTTCTGCTGCTGGGAACACACAGAAGTGAAAATTTATCTAGCTATAATCCCCAAAAAGAAAAGTAACCTTATTTGATTAGAGTCAACCTTCACTGCAGGAGTTAATTATAGAGATTTTGGATGTACCTAATACAGGTATTAGTATTTAAAAGTGGACTGTCTTTGAAATACAGTGGAAATAATAAATCTTTCCCTTAATATTGATTCATTTTTATTTTATGTGTATGAATGTTTTGTCTGCACCGCATGCACATAGTGATACAGGAGGACAGAAAACAGTGTAGGATCTCCTCGGAAATGGAGTTGCAGGTAGTTGTGAGCTGCCATATGGATGTTGGGAACTGAACCTGAGTCGTCTGTGAGAACTCAAGTGCTCTTAACCACTGAGCAATATTTCCTGCCCCTGGATCTCTCCTTACATTGTAATGACCATCTATTTGTCCAAAAGCTCATAACACACAGCATACTTAATCACTGTATCTGCCAGCTGCTAACAGAAGCCTCTTCCTAAAACCTTCTTGTCTTCTTCGGAGAGAGCTGCTTCCCAGGTTGGAGGCTGACATCTACCTGCATCTCACAGAAGTGCAAAGCAAGTGTTGAAGTTCTACATGAAAGACACCTGCTGTGCGCATTTGAGAAAACATGTGAACGTGACTCAAAGATGTTTCTGAGGAAGCTGGGAACACATATTAATTGCTCTCGCTGGAAGCATTTGAAAGTTTAACAACAGATTAATTTGGCTAATAAGTTCACACATGACTCAAGCATAAATTCTGCAAATGCTGAACTGTTTCTTACATACATTTTCATACTAAACAATGCCTGGCGCAGCGCCTGGCCTAGTGTGCGCTCTCAATAAATATTTGATGATGAATGGTTTTTGTTCACATCAAATCAAAGTATCCAGCTGGTGAAAGGAGGAGGCTCGTCTCCCTCAACTTCTGGATATTCATAATCCATTTAGCTGCTTCTTAAAAACAGAAAGCCAGGTAGCATAGAACTACCCTGGATAGCAACAAAAATGTTTGAATAAGAACTCAAGACGATAGGTCACTTTGAGAAAGACCTCACATTTGCAAGTAAAATGGATGGCTTTGGAAAAAAAAACTCACGTTGCTACTTAAACTCTGAAGTAATGATTAGGTAAATTTAAACGCTTTAATGATATGGCATGGTTCTCTTTATATTTTGGAACTGTGAGAAAGGATATACATAACATTATATCAAGCCATAGTGATAAAAATGAATCAGGGCTCATTTTTTTATGATTACTCCCTCTGTATTTATTTTCCCTAATAATTATTAGCTTTATATAAATAATATGCTTTATTCCCTTGCTAGTTGAAAATGATGTTTGACATTAACGAAAGGTCAGGTTCATGAGTGGGAAACCACAGTGAGCATTGCCTTTATGGATTATTGAATTAAGAGGTCCATATATTTGACAAAGTATAGAAATCAAATAGCTGCCACGTTAGCAGTGCCCTTTCACATGCCACAGATTTATTGACATTTACCAAGCATTAAAAAAAAAAGTTAGAGCTCTGAGTGCTTAGTATGTATTGTGATGTAAAACCTGCAATCACGTCCCCGACGATTATGGGGGAGCATTTAGATCAGAGCAAATGCTCCCACTGATGAGACATTGACTTGTGTAGAAGTTAGGCAAGGCCATTCCACGTTAGGAAGCATGGGAGAGTTAGGTTGCACCTGTTGATGTACCTCTTTCCTGACTCTGTGTCACACCTGCCTAATTGTTCCATGGCCCTTCTTTGCATTTGATAATTTGGTGTGACAGAGGATTCTGTGATTAACCAGCATGTTTACTGTCATATGCCAGTGATATGGAATTCCAACAGGAGGATATGTAACTGAATGTTCTGCTCTGCATTAAAGTATAAAGCCAGAACATAGGTTTTATTGTGAGAACTATGAAGGAGCCATCTAAGCAAAGCCTGATCAGATTCTGGAATGTGTACTCATACAAACTCCTTTGTCTTCACATGACAGACAGACAGGCAGACTGTGTCTGTCCTTGACTCTGGAGTCTATGTGTTATTGTCAATGAAAGAAATAATATTACAATAATGAAAAGCATTATTATATTCTCTTTGGTAGAGATTAAATAAACCACAAGACATGCTATAGAATTTGGATGATGGCTTTCAGAAACCAATCAGATTATTTAGATACTTAAAGGGGCAATTTTGTTTGTTTACTTATATATTCAGTCAGTCAGTCAGTCAGTCAGTTTGAGACAGGGTCTTATGTAGCCTTGACTGTCTTTAAACTTGCTGGATAGTCTCGAATGACTCTGGACTTCTGATTTGCCTGGTTTACCTCTCAAGTGTTAGGACTACAGTTATGAGCCACCACACCGATTCATACTGTTCTGAAGATCAAACTCAGTGTTGCATGCATGCTTGGCGAGTGCTTTACCAACTGAGCTACACTCCGAGCCCCCAAGATGATTTACATCCACCAGGTTTAGTGATACCCATGTTTCAAGAGTTTCAGAAACATAAAGCCCAAACCTTTTCAAGGTTTAATCTCAGATAAAAGCTCTTGTTTGAAAGATTACATGGACTTTGAAACTTTCACAAGCTTAAAATGTACCCTAAATGTTAGACTTCTCTGAAGAAACATATATTTAAATATATAACAATATACTTTTATACAAAATTGAATCAAGTGCCTGTAACATATGTGCCTTTCACCTTATTTCTTCTAGTAATACATCAAAGCAACAGAGTTGGTTTTCAAAATGAGGAGGGAGGTGGAATTTCATCTGAAACTTAAAAGCACCTGAGTTCAGGACTTTGTGGATTTATATTTTCATGTTTTAAAAATACACATTTTTTTCCAGTTTTTTTTTTTCTTTTCAAAGAGTATAGGCCCCAGTCCCACAGAAAGCATGGCAGGCATTCTGAAGAACCAGAGCCTGAATAACAGAAGCAGGAGTCTATGCCTATACCTTTGGAAGGATGAGGAAGGTTTCAAAGCCATGCTGCAGCTGGGCTCTCTGATTCCCAAGCAATAGTCAAGGAATGAGGAGGGAGCAGAATGAATGGCTACCGATGGCTTGGGCTGATGTAAGAAGCACTTCCCGGGTGAAAGTCTCTTAGCTAGAGATTCACAGTGTCCTGTAGGGCCATGATGAAGGGATGCTGCAGCTGTGGTGGCCTGTGCAGTAACTGCATTCTGACATCATAGTACTATGTCAGTGAGCAAGTTGTGGACTTCTGTAAGCCAACAAGAAGATCTTTACTAATTTTCTTACAAGTCACATGAGGTGCTGGTCTGACCCATGCTAATTTCTAAGAATCACTGTGTTGTGAGAGAGGTTGGCCGATCAATTATAGTCTAAAGAATGAATTTGGGGGGGGGTGGATATGTTAATGATGTGAATCTGTAGGTCTCTTCACCCAGGCAACGAGCATGCACTGTGGGGTTTAGTAGACGGCTATTTTGCTCTGATAGGTATTCTATTTAAATGAAACATGTAGTAAACAAACTATTCATAAAGATGGATAATAATTAGAAGACATTTTTTCTTTTTGTCCCTTTATGGAAAGATACAGTGGCTTAATGGTATTAATATTAATATCAGATAAAGATTTGGGAGCAAGCTATACTTCCAGAGATAAACTACTTTCTTCTTAGTTTTAATAAAATCACTTTATTCTAGTTCACTCAGAACTAAAAACATCACACAGCTAGTTTAAGGAAGCCATTCAAACTTTCCTAGTCCCAAATGGAGATGTCCAGAAGACTGTTCTGAAGGTTAATGTGGCCGTGGCTATAGTAGTCACTAGGATACTAGTACGGGTGGTCAGAAAGGCATCACTGAGCAGTGTTCTGCTGAAATCTCAGTGACAAGGACATGGGCAAGAATATTTCTGGAAATAAAACACCATTCAGAACATGATAAGAGAAAGAGCTTGGGGAGCAGAGACAGGTCAACACAGCCAGTGCCCAGTGACCCAGCACGGTCCTCTTTACAGAAGACAGGGAGTACGAGAGTGAATACCTGCTCCATAATGGGCTGAGAGGCATAGAAGACACAAGTGGCTTTAAGATGTGTCAGCTTCCAACCTCTGCCCCTCCTGGATGTCAAACTTCCGGTTTTGGTCAGGAGAATGGGAATACTAGGTGACTGTGACTCCCAGGTCTTGTAAGTGCTACTAGATCACGGAAGCAGTAGACAAAGTGAGAACATTTGTGTGACAGACAACTGTGACTGTTAAGGAGAGTGAGCACAATTAATCTCAAACACTTCTATACTGGAGGACTAGGAATGGTATCTTAAGGGCATGATCCCACCAATGAAGGCTCCAGAGTGTCCTGCTCCAAGAAAATTGTCTAAGCAAATGCCTTCTTTCTCTGATGTGTACAGGTAGGTACTCACAGGCTCTGCACTTGTGATCTAAGAGGGCCAGGCTATATACATCTCAAACTTTGCAAACTTGACATTGTCTACATGATACTAGTTATGTGCATTCAGGACACAAGGGTTGGAAGGGGGAAGGTAAAGAGGCTTACACCTGTGTGAGAAAGAAGACTGATGAGACCAGATATTGCATAGCAGTGTCAGATGCCCTGTAAGGAGACCCACTAGGAAAGCAAGCCCAAGTTGCATGAAGACCCCAGGGTCCTAGAACACCTGTCTAAGAAAGCTGTTGGAACTGAAGGAACTGACCCAGGAGAAAACCATGCAAGCTACAGATATCAGACTGTGGAGTTAGAACCTACCAAGCCCAGGCAATATGGCCTGAAGCTCCAGGTGCCAGACATGGAGCCTGTAGGATTTTTGGTATTTGCCCTGCCCAGTTTCCATCTTGTTCTAACCTGTTCTATCTTGTTTTGACCTGTTCTTTCCTTGAGTTTTTCAGTCTTCCTCTTGGGGTGAGAAGGGGTTCGCTCGGTACCGTTTCGTAGTGTGTGACGTGGTTTTCTTTTCCCATAGACTCACAGTTAAGAAATTGCCTTGAGTCTCAGATAACTTTTGAATGGTTGCCAGAACTGAGAGAAAATGGGGGATTTAGAAGTTAGACTGAATTCACTTGGCATTGGCCACAAGCCTGTGGAAGCCAGGGTTAAAATACAGTGTTATAAACATCGCCAGGTTCCTGTGTTTGCTTGGCTCTCAGATGGTGGTGCTGTCTTGGGACATTCTGTAACCTTTTGTTATATGGATTAGAAGAAGAAAAAAAAAAGTTCACTCTGGGTGCGGGTAGATGCTGCAGCCTAGATCCAAGCACCAGTTCTGGCTTTAGCTTTTTGCTTCCTGTTAACCTGATGTAACCAGACACCTCACTCTTCTGCTGGCAAGGAGATGAACTTCTGGGGCCTCCCTGATGGCATGCCTTTCTCATAATATGAACTGTATACCTTAAAACAGTGGTTCTCAAACCATTGGTCACAACGCCATTGACAACCCCACTGACAAACCTCTATCTCCAAAAATATTTACCTTATAATTCATAGCAGTAGCAAAATTCCACGTATAAATAACAGCACAACTAATGTTATGGTTTGGGGTCAGCCCAGCATAAGGAACTGTATTAAAGGGTCGCAGCATTAGGAAGGTTAAGAAGCCCTGCCAATGCTGAGCAGGAATAAGGTCCTCCTCCTTCAAGGTGTTCCTATCAGGTGAGTGAGCAGAAAATTAAATAAAAATAGCATTTTCTAAAACAAGATGAAATTTGCATGACAAAGTGTCAAACCAAAAAAATATTTCAGTAGCTCTATTTATATATTAAAACATGAAAAAAATCTTTGAACCATTAACACATTTTATAAAATACATCATTAAATTCCGCCGCCTGATTTAGCAGGATATAGGTTTTCGTACAATATCTACAGAACCAGCTTTGCTACAAGACTGAAGGGCAGGAGGTAAAGAGACGTGATAGGGAATGCGTGTTTGTTCCTTCCTCAGATGTGTACACTGAAACGTTACACCCTAGTATCAGGAAGGGGTGCCTCTGAAAAGCCATTAAGCTGAAAGGTATTTGCCTCGTTACGGAGGGAGCCTGTCATCCTTCTGCGATGTTGCACACCTTCGAGGGAAAGCCTCCTTTGAAGCAAAGATCAGGTTCTGATCACAGGCACCATCTTCTGCATCTCGGTGTTAGACTCTGCAGCCCCCCTGCACTTTGAATGTTTGGTACCATGTTGAAGCAGTCCACTTTCCGGAAGTGCTCTCCCAGAGCTCCCAGAACAGCATTAGAAACGCAAGCTCAGTCCTGACAGCTGGGTCCCTTCACCAGCTGTGAGCTTCTGTGAGTGGCCACCTGCCCCAGTGACACGGCTTCTCTGAAAACATCTCTGTATCTTCCTAGTCGTCTAAGCATCGAATCGATAAAGCATGTAAGGAGCCTGTTAGGGTTTCTCACATAAATTAAATAGCTATTACTATAGCCCAGCTTTACTCTGTGCTCGTTGTAGGCCTTCAAAATACTTTTCCACGGTGTTTCTCTCTTGGCCCCTCCCACTCTTGAGAGTTCTTTTCTAACTTTTCCTCAGTCAATCCACATTCTCTCTGCCAAAATAAATGAACTAATTGAATAAAACACTTTTATAACAAATTCCACACTACATTTTTTTTTCAAAATATATCAAAATATGACCACTTTAATGGCTTAAAAAGTACCTATTGTACAGCCACATAATTCTTACTGTATTCTTTGTGTTTTTTCTAATATGGCCTATTAACACTTTTACTTTCTCAGAATTGGCACTTGTGAAAAATGGCCGTTCACCTCTGTCTGAAGTCATTATCACATATTGATCACCAGTCAGGGCCTTAGAGGGATTAGGTGCCAGTCAGGAAGAGCAGAGATGCTCTCAGGATGGATGTGAGGAAGTCTGAGGAGCAGAGGGACGATCTTCCAGAAAAAGGGAAATGAAGGATGTGCAGGGTAAAGATTATACAGTGGGGGATGCCAAGGGACTATCATGTCTTGTGGCTCAAAATACATTTTCTATGATCACCAATGAGGCCCCCTGGCTTGGTAATAACCATCTTTAAGGCCTCCTTTCAAACATGAAGGAACTGTAAGTAACTGGTCTGATGTAGCATGTGTAGACAACCCAAAAAATGGCATCAAATGTGCTTGAGTTCAAAGCTCAAGAATTTTTTGGTAATAATAAGATAAATAGGCTTTAAAAAAATGTTTGCCTATAATTCTGTACTTAAAATCTCTTAATATGTAGGAACTGTTTCACACACACACACACACACACACACACTATTCCATTTTACAGAAACAAATTGATTTAAAAGTCAGAGTGTGCAAGTTATTTACAGCCATGCACCTGTGCCTGACCTACAATTTTTCAGCTATGTGAGTTGGTGATACACACGGTTGTCATTCATTTATTGATAAGACACACAACATATCACAGTGAAGTCTACCTAAGGCAAGCTGTTGTCCCCCAAACCAAAATTGATTCCTGTTCACAAGAACACATAGTGGAAAAGAATAAAATGTGATATGCAAAAGAATTCAAAGCCTCTTTAAGAGAAAGATGTGCAAATGCTCTGTTAAATGTGATTTGCATGTGATTTGTGATTGCATTTCTAGCTTGGGCTTACATTTCCCCACCTCTGTTTCCCCTATAGCTGGCCATTGTAAGTCAGTTTTACTTCACATTGATATTGAGATGAGTTCCTTCTTTTATTCCTTCTAGATATATCAAATCTTAGGGCTAGGGTACTAACCATTGGACAGCCGTGGTAACAAAGGCACCACCTCTTCTCATGGAGTTAAGCACATGTAATATTTATCGGATAGGCCATTTAATCAGCAGTGAATGTGTAGACCCTGGATCCCAGAATTCCCCGGTACTTTGTTCTCTGCAAGTCCTATCTGCATCTTCCAGCCCGGCCTCACCTCTCTTGCTTGTATGGTTCACAGCACAATTCCTAAAAACCTATACAAGCTATGATGGTGTTTTTTCCAAACCTCCATATACATGTATGCATGTGACTGATTGTAATACTAATCGGGATGAGAAAAGGGCAGAGCTCCATGATGTCTCCTTGTAATATTTGCATTTCCCATGTTGATTAGAAATCGTTTTCTAGATTAGATATCATCCAGGTACAGGAAAGCGGAGGCTGAACATAGTCTTCCTGGTGCTCGATCACTACGAGGGTTCCTGGATCTTCCAACCTGACTTGGGACTATATTTTAATTGACTTAGCAATTTCTTATACTTGTTGCCCAAGTTCCTGAGACTGTTAGTTGTTAATAGAATGTGCAGATGATCCTAAATATGCATGGTTTTGGGCACATAAGGTTCCTCTGTTAAAGCTATCCTTCAGGTAAGAGGGAAGACTGCTCCCTCACCTGGGTCACTTGCTAATTTAATCCTCTCCTCTCTGAGATCTCTCTCTCTCTCTCTCTCTCTCTCTCTCTCTCTCTCTCTCTCTCAGAAAACCAATCACTTCTTCCTCTGTACTAGAGTAGTGGTTCTCAACCTGTGCAGGTTGAACAAACTGTTTCACAGGAGTTGCATATCAGATATCCCATACATCAGATATTTACATTATGATTCATAACAATAGCACAATTACAATTACAAAGTAGCAATAAAGCAATTTTATAGTGGAGGGTCACCACAACATGAGGTCATATTATTAAAGGTCATAGCATTTGGAAGGTTGAGAACACTGCCGTAGAGAATACCAGACCCTCTGTGTAATTAGTGATTGCAGGCAAATGGTCCAATTTCAAGTTTATCAAGTTATCTCATTCTCCATATCTGTTTTTTTCTTTTGTTGGTTTTATTTTGTTTTTGAGACCAAAAAAAGTATGCTTGATTATATGGTTACTTTTGAAATCATCTAAGCCAAAGGTATTGTTGAAGTATACAATCAAACTATCTTAACATATATCCAAGAAGCTTTTGTGGAGATGCAGTTTGCAGCGTGAAGTAAGATATTAAGTGTCAGCTGAAGAATCAGCTCTGAACTCTGAGCTCACAGTGATAAAAAACCAACCAACCAACAAACAAAAACCATGTGATCAGATGTTGAAAGGCTATAGAATACACAGAGCTTCAAGAAGCCCCTTTGAAATAGCATCTTTTGCTTTGAAGTGACTCTACCACCAGCTTGAATGGCTGATAACAGTATCAGCAAATGCAGAGCATCTACCATGTGCCAGATAAGGTTCTAGGAGCTTCTTCCTCTACTCCTGGAAGACACTGCTGTCACTCTTTCGCAGAGAAGTCAATTGAGATGCAGAGATTATGCCACGCTAGTAATTTCAGACAACCTGGAGACTGAACCCAGACAGCCTAGATTCAATCCCAACTTCCTAAGCACAGCCATCATCAAACACTATACTGTGTTTCCGGCTTGTCCACTCTCTGCTATACTTGTTCTAAGAACACTAACTGTTTCTAATTTTGCTATGGCACTCAAGGTTCTAAAAGCCCAGGGTGTTCTTAGCTGTCCCACAAAACTCAGATACTGGTCTACTCTCTTCTTTGACTCTTAATCTAATTTAGAAGTAACCCCTCTGTGTTCCCATAATGTTCTGTGTGTGTGCATGTGTATAACTGATTCTAACTGAACAGGGCCATGTGCAAAGAATTAAAGCCCGCCCATGGGATATTTAGCTCTATTTTTGTAACAACCTTATTTGGAAGGTACCTCATGGTACAGAAGCACATTGAGACATCCTGAGGATGCACAAAGCTTCCTATGCCTATGACTAGAATTAATTAATTAATGATAACTGACAAAATAAAAATTAAAACTTACACCACCTAATTCCAAAGATCATTTTCCTAAAGGGGTCACATTCATGTGTGTGTTTCAGCGTGTATAAACCCACATAACTGTAATTATCATACTTGATACATTACATGTCTCACCTTGACTGGCAGCACCCTACCAGTCAGAGCCTTAACTGTTTGGTTTTGTAGCCCCAGATCCTAACAATGTCTAAGACATAGAGAGTAAAAATTTAACAACTATATATGTTTGCTGTTGCTCCTCATTGGAGTCTGTTTCTCCATTTGACCTTTATCTGATGTATATTTTGTGGTGTTTCCCAGGGTTTCAAATCTCAGTCTTCTCACTCCCAAAAGACTGTCTCCCACTGCATTAGTTTCTAACTGTTTTACTTGAGATTTCAAAATTCAAATGATTCTCACTGACTCCCCCCGAGTCTCTGCTTCTCCCTACCTGTGTACATAAGGAGCCTTCTTCCTGAAATGTCTTTCTCGCCTGTTTCTAATTTGCAAAGTCCAAGTCATGCTTCTGGAGACATCCCTCCCATGGGCCCTTCGGTTTACCTATGCTGTCTTCCCATATTTTTCTGTTGTTTTGGTTTGGTTTGGTTTTGCCTATGTTTCTTTAGTAGTGCAATCTCTGTTTCTTATCTTACTACCGTTATGTGCATACCTACATTTCCCACCAAGGAAACTAAGGAAAAACTATGAGGTGCTGATTTCAGTAATTCCATGCCTGGGATTAGATTTCACAGGCTAAGTCCTCAAATAATCATGTAGTCAATGACTGGATGAGAAATCTAAGCAACACACCTTGGATAGTGTTACATTTCTTATCATAAAGTCGCTTGTTAATGTTCTGTCATTTTGTACCAACTGATATAATGAGCGAATAGTCTTCTAACTCTCTATTTCAAAATATAGATTGGATAGAAGGAAATTAATGTTTTGTTGTGTCATTTTGTGCTTTTTCAATGTGTAATTAACACAGGAAGACACACTAGCCTTTCCCACTAATACATAAACTTCTGCTTTCTGAAGGCTCCCAATCTGTTGCCCACCTTGTGCTTGCTCCAGGTCAGGAGTCTACATCAGCTCTCGGGTCCAGAAGCACTTTGTTCCCTCCACTAGGGTAGCGGGGTCATCTGATTGGACTCCCTCTGGTCCTGCCTGAATAGGAAGGGAATTAGATTGCAGTGTCAAAGGAAATTACTCATTCTAAGAAGAAGTCACACATTATCTATGGCCAATGGCGTCTCTGACACTCATTTATGATTAAAATTAAAAGGAAGAAGAGGAGGCAGTTTGGCTGCACTTCTACAACAATAAACCCATGAGGACCAAATTAAATCGATGGTGCTGGTCTGTAGCATGCCAGATAAGAAAGTGGTTTTCTCCGGGGTGTCTTAGAATTTAGGGCCATGGCTAGTGTGTCCAGAGAGAAGATATGCTTCCCAGTGTGAGGTGTCTCTATAGAAATTCATTCTAGAACAAGCTTTATTTCTGTTGATGCCTGATAAATCCAAGTTACCTAGGCAGTCTCTCCAGGAATTATTATGGAGCAAATGTTACCATGTATTTAATAACGTGTGTGTGTGTGTGTGTGTGTGTGTGTGTGTGTGTGTTGTGTCTGAGTATGTCTATGTGGATCTGGGTGTGTCTGTATGTGCTCTGGATATGTCTCTGTATGTCTGGGTATCTCTGTGTTGTATATGCATGTGTATACTCCCGCATGTATGTTTAGATTCACATGCACATACATATATTATGAGCACATCAAGACCCAAAGCTGTCTTCCTCATTTGTTCTTTACTTTTAATTACCAAGGTAGGGCCTCTTGATAGACTCAGGGCACACCCATTCTGCTGGTACAGGTACCCTGCCTTGGGAATCATCTGTCTCTGCCTCCCGAGTTCTAGGATTACAGCCAGCCACTATATTTGCCCAGCTTTTACAGAAGTGATTTCAGGGAGTGCTGTGGTCCTCACACTTATGGCAAGTACCTTATCCACGGAGCCATGTCCCTGAGCTTGATACCTTTGGTACATGTTCTAAGAAAACAATAATGAGTGGGTACCATGAATGATAGGAAAGATAATTATTTCTTGATTATGCATTCCTGAAAAAATATGGAGCCATGTTACAATGTGTAACTTGGTTCGAATGATATGGACTAGCTTAAAAATGGTGCTGAGTTCCATGCCTGGAGAGGATAAAAAAATTAAATCTTAGATTCAAGAGGAAACGCAATACTGATTTTTAGAGAGTTAAAAAAAAAATGGAAAGGCTACAAAACTATTTTAGTTTAAGAAATAAATATAGCAACAATGATGGTTTAAATGAGAAAGGCTTCTGGATTTATTTAAAGAGATGTCATCTCTTTGGCCTCTTCACATAGGACCGATGGAACAAAAATGATTTATCACCGGGGCTCTTCTCCGGGGAGAAGGCTGTGATTTGTCTCTTACATTCGCCTGTTTTATACTTTGACTTTATTGCCTGGCACTTAAAACACTTGAGAGTTTCTCACTGTGGCCCCCAGTCTGCTCAACAGAACATCTCTGCTTGTATGTAGCATAGTCTCTTCAAGTTTGAAACAACAGTTCATTATTTCTTTTTCTAGTTCTTAAGAATTGTAACGAACATGATACTCATGTTACCTTATGTTACTTTACCCGTAGATAGTTCTAGATTCCCATTAAAAGTTATGTTTCCCCAGCTCACTGGGAGTTCGATACATTTATGTCTCCGTTATATACGTGTATGCTCAAAACTATCAACACAGATTGAGAATTACTACCAATTAGTTCAGTAAAGACTAGTAACATGATCAATTTCAGTTCCAACCAAAGCTAAAACAAATACCAGTTGACATTAGGCTTGCATATTTTCCTTTTGGAAGTCTGAATTCAATAAGAATGGATTCCCTGTGAAGCAGACGGTGGCCAGGGCTAACGACCCGCAAATGTGTTTAGCACAGACTGCAACTGAGGACTTTGTAAAGGAATACAACTCCCCAAGTTAATGTGAGTTAGAGTTCCTGAAGATTCAGCCTTGGAAACAAGGCTTGCTTGGTATCCACATAAACAGTTGAATTTACATTACACCAAGTGTTCCTATTTAAAAATAAATAGGGACGAGGGCTAGGCAGTGCTTCAATTTGCAACGTGTTTGCCTTGGAAGCCTGAACACCTGAGTCCAAGCGCAACAACCACACAAAGAGCCAGGCATGGCAATGTGTGCTGTAATCCCAACAATGGAGAGAGAGAGTGGTGGGAGGTAGACACAGGTGGATTCCTGGAATCTGGTTGACCAGCTGGCCAACTTGATGACAACCTGGGACAAGAAGAGACACTGCTTCAAATAAAAATGAAAGACATCTGAGGACAGTGTAGAACTTGGTCTACTACATACAGATGCATTCATATACACAAAGGGCACATGCATGCATACATGAGTGCAGGCGCATGCACACACACACACACACACACACACACACACACACACACTAATAAGAATCTATTCTAGAGACAATAAACTTGTTATATAAAATTTGCTTAATAATGATGATAAATACTCGTTACTTTATTTAGCATATTGCCTAAGTGTCTACCCATTCAAGGGCCTACGTGGAACTGTGGACTGTGTTTTAGGTCTGTGTATTGTCCACAAAAATTGAAGCTAATTGCTGAGTATGGTGTCACAGACCAGTAATTCTAGCACCCAGAAATAAAGACAGAAGGATGTCATAAAGCTAGCCTACTGTGTGAGACTTAGTCTAAGAACTAAAAAGGGAGAAAAATAAGGAATTTAAAACAAATAATAAAAACCTTGTTGAATTGTCACTGCAATTGGAATTGAATCAAATTTAATCTCTACTCCAGTTTTTATCACATGAACTCTGGATAATTTTTCCACTCATTTTTCATGATCCTAGAAGTGAATTATTAGAATTCACCATGCCACTAAATGATATCAAGCTATGCTTTTCTTATGATTCAATGGCCAGTCTACTATTTGACCACAAATGGCAGCTGGAAAAAGTTTCCATGCGGTAATGTGTATACAGATGTAAGTAATTTGAATTTGTTTAGGTGAAATGTTCCGGCAATGTTAAAAATTCTGCATCCTCAGTGACATCTCCTTTGTGTTGAGAATCTTCATTGTTCTTAGTGAAGCAGTTCATTTCCCATCTTAGTTCACCTTTGTAACCACCTATGAGGGCCGTACGGCTGTTCTCTTCCTTATAGATGAAAACGTCAAGATTCACAAATGTAGCTGAGTGCCCCATCATAGACAGACAGCAAGTTGTGAAATCTTCCTTCAGCTCAATTCTTTCTCTGCAAAGGTTGGCTTTATACTACACCTTTGTTTTACAAATTGATCCCTGTATTCATTTAGAAATGTTACTAAGTATCCAAAGAAAACAAAAATTACACAAACTATTATTTTCCTCAGATACTGTTTTTTAAGACAAAATCTCACTAGGTAGCCCTGGCTGGCCATGAAATTTTTACATGGGCAAGGGTGGACTGGAGCTCACAGAGATTCTCCTGCCTCAGCCTCTCAAGAGCTAGGAATAAAGTTGTGTGCCTCCCTCATATAGAATTTTTAGTTAATAAATATATGCTTATAGATGTTATAATAATATCTTTGCAACTACAAGCTATGACTTGTAGTTATTAATGAGTGTGGAAGAAGAATATGGAAATGCTTATGGGGAATTAGCAAAATTCAGAACTGTAATTTCCTTATATTTTTATTAGCGTGCTACAATAAAAACACCGAGGACTAGGTAGTTTAAATAAAAGCTATTTACAGTAATAGAAGTTGGAAACCCGAGACTGAGGTGTAGGGACACTGGATTATCTTGGTGATGACCCCTTCCCAGGACTTGTAAGAGCTTTCTCATTTTCTCTCATAGGAGAGATCACTGGTCTCAAATAGACAGTCACTCTGTCCATCACAGGGGGTTCATTGTCACAGCCTCATCTAAACTGTGGGCTCCACCTCACAACATCACACTGAGGAGGGAAGAGAACATGGGTATGTATATTTTAAGAAGACAGTCCAAAGTAACTCAGCAAAAAACACTGGTGTGAGCATTTCCAAGAGAAAAACATCAGACAATCGTCTGTCACTACGAAAACATCTCCTGTAAGGGTTTGGTGTGACTCGACAACGTATTACAGAGGAAATGAAATTAATAATTGGAAATTGGTGGGGACAATGTCGCATGAACTATGATTATTGTGATCTTATAAATGCTCCCATTGTGACAGCCTGCGAAGCTGATGGAGGAGAAAGAATTAACAGTTCCACATGAGGCTTCATCTGACTCACAGTGGGGTACTAGCCGTCTCTCACCTTTAAACATGGTGACCATTTGTTAAACACTAACTTTCAATCCACTTACGAGCTGTTTTGCACTTGCTGTGTGGTATGTATCTGGTAGTATTTGCACATTAACTAGATAACAGATTTCTCCTGTGAGCCTCAGGTTGAACCAGCATTTTAAATAAAAAGAGCCCCACATTCTGTTCAAATAACAAAACTAGAATGACTCAAAGTAAAGATGGACAAATATAGCCTTTACATTCTCCAAACCGGAAGCAAGTGTTTCTCATCAAAGCTACTTTGGAAGTCTCTGTTCTAATTCACTGATCAGATCATGTATTACCAACATTTTCCATTTTCCCTCCTGTATCTGTGCCAAATAGCTAAGTAATCTTTGTACTCATTTGGTCATTAAATATGATATTTCTTCTATGTAAATTTTTTTCAAAAATCATAAAATTAATTATGTTTTAGGTTTTGACTTATCTTGACATAGAATGTTAATTATTTTTAAAGGATTGTTTTTAATACTTTATTGAAAGGAGCTGGTATAAAGTGTGTGTGTATATATACATTTCATCCATGAGCTCATAATCCTTTAAAAATAATAAACATGCTATGTCAAGATAAGCCAAAACCTAAAACATGAATTGTGTGTGTCACAATGGGAGCATTTATAAGATCACAATAATCATAGTTCATGTGACATTGTCCCCACCAATTTCCAATTATTTATTTCATTTTCCTCTGTAATATGTTGTAAAGTCACACCAAACCCTTACAGGAGATTTTTTAGTAGTGACAGACAATTGGTATATATATATATACATACACACACACACTTAACATACATACATACATACATACATACATACACACACATTATGTATTTTAGGATCGATGTGAATTAATGCTTCAAGCAATGAAGAAATAGAACAGCCATGTTAGGAGCCTGGTTTATAAAGAGTGTTCTCAAGCCTTGTGACTTATGGGACTTAACTTCTCAGGCACCACACAGCATGCACAGCCCCTGATGCTTCAAGATGAAAAATCGTCCCTCCACTTCACATCTGTCCGACTTCTTGGACCTGAAAGATTCAGTTCGTGTTTTAGGGCGTAGGAGCAGGAGTGGGCGTGGATAGAGCATTGTCAATGACAAATGTATTAAAACCTTTGTGTGAGTTTCCTAAACCTAGCTACAAGATGTTTGAAATAAGATGAAGATCCTCAAGTCTGAGAGCCAGATTTCAGAAATGTCTCTAAACAAAAATAAAAGAAAGCCCATGGATGAAATAACAATGACAATAGCAACAACCATGAAGGCATCACAGTGAAGGGCAGGTCTCAAGAACTAAGGTGAGAACAAAGACTTCCAAGTGGCTTAGTGAGTGAGGGCACTAGCCACCAAGCCTGACAGTCTGAGTTTGATCTCCAGAACTTGCATCATAGGAAGAGAGAATCAGCTCTCACAAGTTAGCCTCTGACCTCCATGCATATCATACATGCACACACATGCCTCCACACACTTGCACACACACATGCACACACATGCTCACACATACGCACACACATGCTCACAAACACATGCAGACACACATGCACACACAGGCTCACACACACATGCACACACATGCTCATGCACACATGCACACACACATGTGCATACACACACACATACAACACACAATGTTTCCTTTTGAATGAGAACCATATGAAATATGAGAGGTTCCTAGCAAGCATTTCCAGTCTAGTCGTGGGAAATAGTAAACAATTACATTATATAAACCAGCCATCTGAGCAGAAGTCATAATTAAAGTTATGCATCTGCATGCATCATTGATTTATGAATTTGTTCAGAGTTGCAAAAGCGTTTATGCATTCACTGTTTAAGAGACAGTATATAACTGGGTGACCTCTCAGTGCACCAATGGAACACTCTGCGATACATGAGAGTTTCAGACGGTCACGCTGATTTTTGATTACACTTTAAACCATATTTTCTTTCTTTATTGAAGAGTTTTATGACTGTATATTCATAACTATCGATCGTTCAGGAAAGAATCATCACATCCAAGCAAAATCGCCTCACAAGAGCTAAGGTTAGGCTTCAAGTGATGCAAGCAATGCTATTAGCGGCAGAATCTTGGCTCCAGGCTGCTCGGCAGGCTTCATTCCACAGCCCCTGAGGAGGGGTCTGCTTGTCACCAGGTGCTGTTAAGGGCTGAAGGATGGGTGGCCGTCCTTATCTGGGAATGTCTTTGTTTATGCAGTGTTCAGTTCCACCACTGATCTTTGTGTTCGTGTTGTCTTGTGGAATAAACTTCCTTGTTTGTTTTCATTTGGTCTTAACCTAAGAACCAGGAAACCTTAGCACACAGTGTAAACTGAGAAGGCAAAACAAGGCCTTAAAAGTAAGTGAGGGCAAGAATGCAAGAGATGCAGGAGTGCAGGAGTGCAGGGATGCAGGGTGCAGGGTGCAGGGAGCAGGGTACAGGGTGCAGGGTGCATGGTTGCAGGGTGCAGGAGTACAGGGGTGCAGGGATGCAGGGTGCAGGATGCAGAGGTACAGGATGCAGAGGTACAGGGGTGCAGAAGTGCAGGGGTGCAGGGGTACAGGGATGCCGGTGCAGGGTGCAGGATGCAGGGGTTCAGGGTGCAGAGTGCATGGTTGCAGGATGCAGGATGCAGGATGCAGGGGTACAGGATTCAGGAGTGCAGGGGTGCAGGAATGCAGGGGTGCAGGAGTGCAGTTAGTGCGCTCAATTTCAAACTCCTTCAAAGCTTCTCCCATATCTACCCTGACCATGTGTGAACCTTCCACCAATCTCTTCGCAAATCTAATCAAAAGATATTAAGGGAAGAGTTCTCTTGCTAGCTGTGTGTGTGTGTGTGTGTGTGTGTGTGTGTGTGTGTGTGTGTGTGTGCTCTCGTGCATGCGTGTCATACAGAAGCATTTGCTCCTTGTACTCAGTAAATTCTCCCAACCTTCAGTCATCATGGTGTTCATGCTATGCTGGAAACAGATACAAAATCTCGGAATGGCTCAGCAGTTTACCACATCAGATCAGACTACACACTTACCTATTTCTCTACTTTTCTCTCAGGGGTGACCAGTTCTGATACTTATAGAAAGGTGGGCCATCACATCTCCTGCCAAACACTTTGGAATATGTGCCCCCAACCCCATGTACACGAAGGCAGCAGGGGTAGGGATAAAATAAAAAACAAACAAAGACCCACTCCCTTAAACATGATTTAGACATTCACTCCCCACTTGTTCCTCTGTGTTATTTTTCTCCTCTCAGTCTGTATCAAACTTAAGTTATGTCCTTCAGGTTCCATTTGTGTCTGCAGAGGAACACTTCAGTGAATACCGTTTATTGCACACCTTTCTTCCATTCCTCTTGTTTTGAGGTTTGACTGTGCTGAAAACTTGTGGTTTTCAGAATGGATCTTTAAACATACAAACTGACAACTCTGATTCCCTTAACACATAGCTGTGCCTATGGCCCTTCCCCCTTTATCAGAGGATGCAAGGCTCTTAGTGATTCTTAGTAATGCCCTGGAAACAGCATAAGGCCTTACTGCGGTCACATGTATAAACAGCACTGTTTATACTGAGGAATGACAGTCATTCAAATGAGAATTTGAGACGAGCTCTGTCCTGTCCACCAACATTCAAATAGATGGTCTAAGATTTCAGTAGCCAGTTTCCCCAAATGATTTGGTGGCAGATTGAAGGAATTCCTAAGACTTCCATCAAATAATAATCAAGGAAGAAATCAATGGGATGGAGCCACAAGACTGAAATGATTTGAGAGGGGAGACTGGAAGAAGAAATGTCTCTCATAACCAGGGGCCAGTTCAGTCCCCACTAGCAGAATCTGGGGCTCGGGTTTCCTAGAAGTATAAAGTAAAATGTACCGTCTAACAGCTGACATAGTGAGATTTCAGCACAGCGAACTGCTCTCTGCTTCCTAATACAGGCTGACCTTTCTCAAGAGTGGGCTTTTGCTTTCGTTAGACAGTTTGTCACGTGAGTGTGATGCAGCATTAGACAGAACCATTTATTGGCTAATTACATAGCAATAGCATGGATTTTTTTTTCAAATTGCACGTCCTTCATCTTGGAGGAAAAAAAAAAAAACATATCCCCGTTCTTGTTACAACTCAAAGAGTTGGTTCTGAATATGCAATACGTATTATGTTTTTGTATATTTTTCTATAGCTAACTAAAATGTTATGAAGTAAAAAAAAAAAAAAAAACGATAAAATCTGGAAGATATGTATTACCAGATTACGACAATTTACAACTTAGTCAAAATTTCAGCCTAAATGACTTGACAATGTTCCCTTGAGCCTTCGGTGGCCTCTGTCCTCTCTACTGCACATCTTAACTCCCAGACTTTTAACACTTGACCCTTACAACTACAGAAGTCTGGAACTTATACAAGTTGTCAGCCCAGATGTTTTTTATTTATCTCTGTGAGTTCTTTTAGCCTCTTTTCTATTTTACTAAATGTGTGGGTTTTTTTTTTTTTTTAATTTCTTGTAACTTCCAAAATTCACAAAGACTAAACATAAGAAAAAAAAAAAGTCTCATTTGAAAACATAGTGCTAGCTACAGAATCAGAGTTATTCCCCAGCAGATGAGGAAAGAAACCACTCAGTGCTGGAATCCTTTACATGTGTTATGATAAGGCTGATACATAAAATTCGAATTGCAGAGTCCAATGAGAAATAGCAATTTGGACATATAAAGTCCAATTAAAGAAAGCCTGCTTAATGTACAGGTTCTCTGACAAATGTATACAGGGGGTGGAGGGAATGATTTCAGATTAATTGTGTGAACTCCTTGATGTCTGTGACCAGCATGACAACCTAGAAGCGAGTGTAAGGTTTAACTGGGGGCTGGCAGACAACTGGTTACACAGAATGAAGTTCAAATTAACTAATGTTTCAATGCTTGCCCATTGTGGCAGGCAGAGTCCTGTTCCTTGTAGTCCTTGCTTTGCTGGAACCTGAATGAGTACATGGGTGACAAAGTTATAAACCCGTTCAAATGACTGGCAAGTGTCTGAGTCACTTTAGAAAAGATTGAGAGTGGCTCCCTTGTTCTAAAATTATACAAAAGTGCCATTTCGCTTCTCAGGCAATTTGAAAGCCATTCATTTCAGTGGCAGCTAGCCAAAATACAAAAGCCGAAGAATGGCAGCGGAGATGTCACACAGCACCTACACGTGTAAGCTTGTGCAGTTTCCCACCTCAGAGAGACAGCCTCAATAGAAGGAATCCAGAAAAGGGTCATGGCTAGAACTGACAAAGCAATTCTGGTCCCCACTATTTCTGATTGGTCTTGTGGGCTGCCTTGTCAGAAAAGAACTGCTTTGTTTTGTTTTGTTTTGTTTTGTTTTGTTTTGTTTTGTTTTGTTTTGTGATGGGGTCTTCTATGGTCCAGTCCAGGCTCTCCTAGAACTATGTGTAACCAAAGAGGACCCTGATCCTAGCCATCCTTCATTTACCTCTTCCAGGTTCTCACATTGCAGACATGTGCCACACTGTCCCCAGGGCTTTGTGGGAAAAGGTGACACTCAGCAGAGTTATGTCCACAGCCCCCTTAGCTGAACTATTGAGCCTGGGGAGGAAAACATTCCACATTACTTGTGACAGAGGACACGTTATGCTCCCTTTAATATTCAATGGACATAGTCTCAACTCAGTAGTGTACATCTGGTGGGCCACGCCTAAATTTGGGTTGTTCAAATCTTTATGCAGTTTCTAGGCTTTTGATTTATCATTTACAATGACAGAAACCCCAGAAAATGCACAGAACTTATATCCTCTCCCCACCCAGTGGGTTTGAAAAATTACTTGGCACAACCAGCTTATACTCTGGTTTAGAAATTCTGACTTTGTACAGACTGAAATAATAATATATAGAACACCTCAAGTTTCCCTTTGCTTGCCAGGATTTGAACCCAGGCAGCTGCTTTGTTGTCAAACTCAATTTATTAAAGAGGGTGCTTTGTGCTGGAGAAGCTGAAGAAATCCCCAAAGTTAAACTGGTGCTTAGGACTCAGTTGGCAGAACATGGACTCCTAGACCACCTGAGACAGAGGCAGGAGTGGATGGTAAAAGCATTTTTGGCTCTACAGTGAGTTCAAGGTCAGCCTGGGACATATAAGACCTGTATCAAGGAAAAAAAAAAAAAAAAAAAAAAAAAAGGAAGAGACTTTTTCTGAAATCACTAAAGTATTTAATGGTGGAACAGATTGTGCATCTTCCCCTAGAATGTGAACTACCAACTGTTGTAAACTATGTCTGCCAATTTATACTCTGAATGCGAGGACCTTTGTATCTTGTTAGGCAATGACTGTTTTTCATACCTATCACACATGCAGAAACAGAATATAGTCTCACTAAACTCTGGTTAAAAGACAAAACCTTTTACCTTTCTGGCTTTAAAAATGGCTTCCTAAATCTCATTTGAAACTAAAATATCTTCCATCGCTTATGTTTATTGAAAGTGTATCTGGCAACCTTTTCCAAAAAGAAGCCTGCTTCTCAGGTCTTCCTCCACTGGCCTGCACATCTTTCCTGGAGTTCATCATGTCATCCCATCCTGCACAGTTAACTATGGTTCAGGCTCTAGACCCTGCAGCGAGCTCTGCAAGGGTAAGGGTATGTTTCCACATTCCTGCTCTATCTTACACGGGTTTCAGTAATTGTTTGCTGACTTACTAACTGGTTAAAATCAGGATATGAACGTTACTTAACCCACTGCCGTATCATAAATATCATAATGCTCTCTTCTCATTTTCCAGAAGGTTTCCAAAGGTTGTAAAAAAAAATAGATTGTATGAAAAACAACTCTAAAATATACACATGCACCTGGCATTCTGTGACTCTCTGAAAGCTCTTTGCTACTTAGCAGTACAGGCTTTTTCTATGCTTTAATAAATCCCAATTTTCATAGCTCTCATGTCTTAAACATTCCAAGTTCGAGTTATATTTGGTGGAAACTTGGCATAGAATTTTCAGTTTCAAATATTTACAGCTACGTTGATGTACACACACACACACATTCCTTTAATCTATAGACTTGTGGGGACTAGTGGCACAAAAAGTAAATTATAAAGCACTTCAGATACTTAGCTGAGTGAGATTAAAAATAAGGAGGCATCATTGTCCTCGCCGGAAGGGAGCATGATGCCAGCTGACTTTACAGAAGGCAGAGCTGCATGCATTACAGGCACCGAGACCATTGTGCAGAATCCTGTCTGGATAGAGCAGAGCGGAGAAGCAGGTTCACCAGCGCCTACAGCTTTTCTGACTCCCACACACATAGCAGTTTCTATTCCCACAGGTGTTCTGTGGGCAACAAGGGCCTCTTTAATCTACGGTCGCCACATGAATGGTGACCCACTGTCTCCTGACTTTGTCACTATCTCTACATGCCCCAGGTTACACCAGTGCTCTCCATCTATTCATTCAATGCACACAGTTGTTTAATATCGACATCTTCTGCAAAATGGAAAGAAGACTGCTTTCTGCCACCAGCACGTTTCCCCTCTTGTTTGTGTTTTTATCTCGGGGAGACTGTGGACATTGTTTGTATCAGGACCCCCAAGGAAAATGCCTTGCAATTACCATGAAATTATGCTATTGAGTAATGACTGGCCAGTGGGTAGGAAGAAAAGGATCCGAGATCACAGCACAGGGGGAACTTGGAATCCTTCCCTCACACCCATCGCTACTCTCTATAGTAGGTTTTATATATCTTAATTAGACTCAAAATCAAGTAAAGAACATGGCATCCTTTCCAGCAACGACGGAAGAAAAGTGCTGAATGTGATCTGATGTCTCATTAAGGTTTAGGTTGCACCTTGCAAGATGCTAGTAACTCTTACAAAGGATATATAATATATGTATGCATATGTATGGTTTTGAAGTCCTACTTAAAAACATATAGATCAATAGAAACAATGCAGGATGTTTTGCTAATTCAGCTTCTGTCTCCTGATTAGTCATTGACCTTGGCCACATTGCTAACTGTGCTATTAATTTAGGGGAGGTCTCCCAGAAATTAGAAAGTTTAAATAAAAAGAAACGAAGGGTCAGGGAGATCAGCTCAGCAATACACTCCCCTCGTGGGCAGGGGGCTCCTAGATCCAACACTTTCCCCAATCTCCCAGCCCTGTGGATAGAGGAAGAAGTCAGTTCCTGGTGAGGAGCCCTGGTTCCTTCTTCTGTGCTGTGGAATGACAGGCACCAGGATCTCTTCCTACACATCTTCTCAGAGGGCTGCTTCTGTCTGTCTTCAGGGCGGGGAGGGGGGCATCAGGGTTTCCTTTTGAGGCCCTGAGTCACAGGTTTTCTTTCATCTGAGCTATGAGGTACTTAAAGCCTGTCTGTCCACACATGGCAAGATAATGGCCACTCGCATGAAATGTCCTTCCGAGAAGAGGCCACTAGTCTTCCTGGGAAGCCCAGCTCCGTAGCCTCAAGCAGGCTCTTGTGTGGAACCCCAGGCTTTGTCTTACCCACTGACTCAGGAGTTTTGCTCAGAAACAAAAGAAGAAAGAATGTTCTGCATCTAGCTTGCCCTCTCTCCTTATGCTTTAGATACAAACATTCGAGCTGGGATTATCTTCAGTCTCTACCAGCCACAACTCTGAATTCTCCTGTCTCTCTCTAGTAAGTCCTCTCTACTAATGTTGCCATCTTCAATCTCCTGTTTTCAATACCTATTTCTTTTGAAGTTTCTAACAAAACAGCTGAGATCTGGCTCCATGTTTACACTTCATATTGTTACCTAGCATGATGCCATGAAAAAAAAAATTACTGGATTTGGTTTTCAAAGAAATCTTGGCCCTTAATAGATAAGTTATTGAAATTTTCAGACATATCTCATCATTTAATCTTCCTAACAATGACCTGTAATCACTTGTCTTACTGCTATTTTCAGGGAAAATAAATGAAGGTTGGGTAGGACAAAGGGGGAGAGGACATGAGAGGCGGGGGCAAAGTAAATAAGCTACCTAAGACCTTGTGCTAGGACCGAATGAAATCCACATACAAAGCTCGGCTCCTGATTCTAGCATGTGTGCCGTTCTCAGTAACTCTTCTGCCTCTGAAGTTATACAAACTCCTTAAGCTTTAATTCACTCATTTACAAAATGAGGATATTAATATCCACACGGCTTCTGTGAAGCATCATCTAAGAGAAAGCACTTAATAAACATTAAAATGTTATAGGAACAAAGAACGAAGCAGAGGAGCTAACGGGGAAAGTAACAACCTCCCCCTGTAAGCACAGTATAGTTAGAGCAGAGGGTGCTTGTTAGCACAGCCCTTGCCACTGGGAAGACTTTCAGTAAACCATTTAATTCTCTTGTCAGCATACTCTGGAAAAAAAATGGAGAAACTAATTTGTGAAAATCATAGACTTTTTTTTTTTTTTTACAGTTTTCAATTTGTAAAAGAATGTGCATTTCCGGGGTGAAGGAGTAGAGGATGTGTTTCTCATAAGTAGGCAAGAGAATATTTTTTCCACATCATATGGAAGGTCCAGGTGGGAAACAGTGACCTCTCTCCCTTGAATTGAATCTGCCTTGATGAACTAGTTCAGGAAGCCACTCTGTGTCCTGTGTGCTCTGGGCAAAGAATCCTGCTTCTCCCAGAGCGTTCAGTGGCCCACATTTTCACCCTATTAAATCCAGTCTGGGGCCCTGAATCATCCCAGTTCAAAAGCAGATGGGTGAGCTGTGGAGATACTGCACATCTGTGCTTTCAGTTCAAGACCCATCAGTATAGACATGTACGCCGTTGAGAGGTTGACTCCTTTCTCTTGGTGCTATTGTAAGTCACCCTGAATTAAATAGCTTTGTGTTGTGTGTCTTGTTTTCTTTCCATCTTGCTTTTTAAGGATTCCACATTTTTTTTTTTTGTCATTCTGGAATCATGAAAGTATTTTATTTATTTGAGTGCTTGCTATTTTCCCATCTAGAAGATACAGTAAGCTACCTGGCGCAGTGCGGGTTACAGTGTAGCTGAGTAGCCTATCCATAGCTGACACATGTTTGGGGGGACACTTTCAAAAGGAGGATCAGCAGGTGGCAGGGGAGGTCTCAGAGAAAGCTGGGATGAACCCTGAATTGTTCTGTGATCTAAAATCTAGAAAATGAATGGCAGTTCATTAGAGAAAGGAGATCTTTGATGGATAAGTGAATAGGGTCCAATGAGATGGCTCAGCATATAAGGATACTAGCAACACAGCCTGATGGTGAGATCTGATCTCCATAAATCATGCAAAGTTGAAAGGAAGAATGAAGTCTACAAAGGTTTTCTCTGACCTTCACATACATATTGTGACACACATGTCACCCTAGCCCCCCCACACACATCATGCATGCACACACATAATTTTTAAATATATGTGTGTGTTTTAAAGATAGACATAAAAATAAAAAATAAAAATGTCGTTAAGTTAAATAATTGACCAAAAAATATCTTCTTGAAGGAGTCTAAAAGCAAGAGACAGCAAGACAGGAAGACAGAAAGAATTACGGGACATGAAGAGGGAGAGGAGACCCTTCTCCAGGAATCTGGATGAACCCCCTTGCCAGATGAAAAATCAAAAATTCCAACACCATTAGAAACATTTGCTTAAAGCCCTTCTGCCTTCCCAGCTATAATCTGCAATTATTTAGGAATCTCACCAGAAACCCCCCCCCACACACACACACACATGAAGAAGCTATAGCCTAACCTCCTGGAGCAAGCCTAGGGGCTCCTGGCTTCATCTTATCAAAATAGGACCTATCCAGGGCACTTCCATCTCTACCCAGAATCTCAGTTATTGAAGGGGAAGCATTTGGGAAAGAGAGCATCCTTAAGAAATCCCATGAGCTGTGTAATTTCTAAATCCCAAAGTCCTATTAGCAGGTGCCACTAGGACACTTGAAGTGTAACTCTTCTTTAGGAAGTCAACACTCATGCACCTAGCCGTGCCCCATTCTTCCACTGGGTCCCTTTCTTTCTATTAAGAAAACTTCAACTTTGCTTCATACAAACTAGTCCTGGAACTTCTTTCTGCATTAATGCATAAATCCTGGCTCTACTGGACCAAGTCCAGGTCCCTAAGAAACTGGGGAAGTTCCTCAGGCTGATGTGGATCACAGAGCAGAGTGTCTTCTGCCTTGTCACCACCCCTGATATCATGACATACACAAGCCTAAGTCAGGTCATGCTTGAGAATATGGACTTCTATGACCAAGAACACATATGGAGGCTACCATACTGACTACATTAGCCTGATTACTACATGTGATTATTTCATTTTTGATGAATTGATACAGACTGGTTTAAATAAAAAGACAGATGAAGCTTCTGTGCATATACAGAGAGTATGCAATCTATATTTCCAATTCCTGTTTTGGTACCTGAGCTCTCAGAGCAAGCCACCACTCATATGGTAAATAGGAAGGCAACACTGACCACAAAAAAATGCAAAATGAACACGTTACAAACACGGCTCACATTGATTCATGTTCCAAGTCAACATCTTTTGTTTTGTTTTGTTTTGTTTGTTTGTTTTGTTTGGGGGTTTTTGTTGTTTTTTTTTTCATATTTTTATCAGATATTTTATTTATTTACATTTCAGATGTTATCCCCTTTCCCCACCCCCAACCCCTCCCCCGTTAATCCCCTATCCCATCCCTCCTTTTCCTGTTTTGCTTTTATACGGTTTAAATTACATGTAAGTATTAAGGTCAGTTCTAGGTTGAGGAACTGGCAATACAATAGATGCAAATAGTCAAGGAACAAGCAAGGCAATAAACAGAGTCCCATGATCACTCCTGTAATCACTATTTCTAAGGGCTTAACAGGATGACCAAAATATCTGAGCCTACATCCCTGTCCTAGCCCAAAGTCATTTTCATGACTGAAGCCTACTTCTTTGTTCTAGCCTAATGTCAGATTCCTGCCTGCAGTCCATTTCCTTGTCCTTGTCTTATGTTAGATTCCTTCCAAGCAGCCCATTTTCTTGTCCTTGGCCAATGTCAGATTCCTGCCAGGCAGCCCCAAAAGCTCTCCACATTTCCCCATTTTTTTAATTGCATAAACAAGACTGAGCCTGTCTTAGGTCGTTCTGCCAAGAATGCCTTTCTTACCCATCATGGAACATACATTATCAAAAGCAATGCATTTCTGTCTTACGTTTGTAAGGCTCTGTGCAGAATCTTACCTATCCTTGGCTTACCAGCCTGTTAAATTAATAACTTTGTCTGGGGGTCCATTTTCAGTTTCAAGTCATGTACTTTGGCTGCCAACCTGTTGATGTAGTTAGAGACAAGATTTAACATGATGGGAAGAAATAAAAGTATTCCCAGGACAAAAAGGGCTACCATGATCAAGCTATATATGGCATTCTTGAGGTTTGACCAAAATGAAAATACTGACCTCAAGCCATGCATAATTTTATCAGCATTATCTGCAGCATCAAAGCTCAATAGAGCAGCATTCTTTAAATTTATAATCTCACTATGCAAAGTTAAAACATCCAGAGAGATGTTAGAATTATGCCAAATATCCTACAGGTGTCTTTAAATTTTTTTCTAATTATAATGACTATCATACTAAATTTTAGAAGTAACATCCCTCCAATGGTATTTGTCATGACACTTGAGATGGCTCCTCACTCTTAAACCCTGAACCTCTTTCCAATAATTTGAATAGCATATAGAGTATCAATTTGTTGTTTCAAACACCTATATAAATCCTCTTGTATACTCAACACATTACTAACTTTTTTTGCTAGATGATTAACAAAAGTAGCTATCTTAACTTCTTGTGTCAAAGCTATTGATAAAACAATGGTGCTAGCAATTAATGTAATTAAAGCTGTTATACCAGCAATAATCAAGCCGACTACCCTCTTGCTTCTGCTTAAAGCCTAACTCACTTCTTCCATCACTTTAGTCAACATCTTATTTCTAGCATGAGGATGTTGTGATTAATCATTGTCTTTCCTTCACATTTTCCCTGAGCTCCAGCATTATGTATCAAGTGCACACTGTCACCTCTACCTGCATATCTAACAAGTATCTCAAATCTGACATGCCAAGAGAAGGTGTTTACATTACCAGCATGAACCCACTCACCCCTGAACTGGTTCTCACCCAGTGTTCCACACCCATCAAGAGAAAGAAGCATCTACATTCCCAAACCAAAAACGTGTGAGCAATCCTGAGTTGCTTCCCATCAATATTCATACATCTGATCTATTGCCAAGACATTACATCTCTGCCTTCACATTTTATCTAGAATCTGTCTTCACAGCCTCCCCATCTACTCTAAGAGACAATAGTCCATGCTCTACACAACAGCCATAGTGTGTGACTGTCTGGTAATAATTTTAATACAATTGCATTGTAATACTTAAAACTCTCAAATGCTAACTCATTTCAATAAAAGCCAACCATGTAACAAGCCACCAAAACTCTACATGACCTACTCTTTAGCTGGCTCTCCACAAACTATGACCTAGAAAACCTTTCCTTTCTATGCTACAACCTTCACTTAGCCTAAACATTAACTCTTCTTTGAACAAACCAAGCACAGCCTTTGATATTCAAGTTGCTCTACTTGGAACTCTCTGTCCCCCTCCCTTTGCTTGCCTGTCTTCTTGTCTGTCATCCATTCCTCGGTTTTATGATTGATCAGTCAAAGAACTGTTTCCCAACTATATATGCTGGGGTTCCCTGTTCATTTGACCCATTTTGGTAATTTTATGTGCTTTGTTGTTTTGTTTTGTTTGTTTTTAGAGACAAAGTCTCTCTATGTAGCCCTGGCTGTCCTAGACTTGCTTTGTAGACCAGGCTGGCCTCGAACTCAAGCCCACTGCTGAAATTAAAGGTGTGTGCCACCATGCCTGCTGATAATTTTATTTCTGTGTTGTTCTAACTGTATTTTGGTAAATATTCTATTTCTAATAAATATGTATTACAAGAGACCATCAATAATATCTGTTTTATTCCTGCATTTCCAGTATGAGATAGGAATGGAGGAGGGAAAACATGGAAGCACAAGCATTGTGTCCAACAGAAATTGGCATGCTGGTCTTTAGTATCTTCTCTTCAAACTAGAAATAGTGTAAAGACAAAAAAAAGTACATCAAGAATTCCCCCAAAATTTTAATGCATACATTCGAGAGTCTTCCTATCATCTGGTATCTGTGTGGGGACATTGAGCAGCAAATCTGTAGATAACAAGGGATTGTAAATGTTAAAAGAAAGAGACAATGAAAGCCTTCATTTTACCCTGTTGGGAAACGTAAGTTGCTTTGCCTTAGTGTCCCTTTAGCCTTACATAAAACAACAACAAAAGCAGCAAACCCAACTCAAATACATGTTTGTTTTGTTGAATGTCATTTATTAGATGATGCACAGGGCTGTGCTCTCTCAGTGTGTTATTCCCACTGACTGGAGGCCAGTGATTGCAGTCTCTACACGGCCATTTTGGAGAATGCTGATTATGGTACCCTAATGCCTTTTGAGACCTTCTGATGTGCCTCTCAGAGGTGCTGTCTCCTAGCAACACTCAAATTTGCCCTGTTTGGGTTTGGGATATGTTCTTGATGAGTAAAGATGACTCTGATTGTCCTCATGCTGGATTTTCAGCTCTTTTAGAATCAGCAAATCTTGCAATGATATTGCCCAGGGCTTTAGAGATTCTAAGCAGAGGAGCCAAGGACTGGAAGCATCCTCAAGGACAGGGACAGTGCTGTGGAGAGCTTTATTACAGAGATCATGCTATATTAGAGTCATTCAGTAAGTGTTTTAGTGAATAGATGAATGAATGGATGAGTGGATAGATGGATGGATGGATGGATGGATGGATGGATGGATGGATGGATGGACAGACAGATAGATGGAGTTAAAATCTAATTCCTTGGTGGTAAAATGAACAGTCTAACTTTCTACTTTACAACCAGAGAATTCATTGGAAATGTCTCTAGGTATCCTAAAGGGACAAGTGCTTTACCTTTCTCTGCTTTTTTTTTTTTAATGTAACAAATAGTTATGAAGCTCTTGTTACAAATAAGACATTGAAATGAGTGCAGTTCAATTAGTAGTAAAAATAAAATCCTCCCAAAGAGAATGATTTTAGTGACCACCTTGTAAAGACCTCAGTCCTCAGATTTTCTCTCTTATTGCCGCTGGACTGAACCACCACTCCAGGGTAGGCACAATTTTTATATTTTCAGAGATGCATTCCCTATACATAATGCTCTCTCCACTTCTGGAATGACCATGGTCTTCCACGTTAATGCTTTCTCTAGTATGTTTTTTAAGCATTAGTAGACACCGTGTGTGGATGGAAGCATCCACAGAACATATGTACTAAGTGCACTGTGCTGTCTCTGAGGGACTTTGGTGTAGGACCCTCTGCTTCCATTAAGGTCCTACAGTGAGACCATGGGAGTCTGGCCTTGACATTTCATGTTGAGAAGGGTTTTGAGGTTGGTGTTTTCATTACATAACCTGTATCCCTCTCCCCATGTGTTTTACATGAGAACACTTTGAAAAGTTACAACTAGTTAAATTCTATTTCCAAAACTTTTTGCATTATTTTCTGTTCCTCCACCCTTTGTCTTCCCCATGTTAGGATTACAGGCATTTCTGCCATGCTTGGGTTTGGGGGTTTTGGTTTTGTTTTTTGGTTTTGTTTAGCTTTGTTTTGTTTTTTTCCTGATTCTTTTTATATACTATGAGAAAACTCTATAGTTAGAAATGGAAGAGAATTTGTCATTGCTGGAGATCACATGTCCTCCTATCAGTACACCAAGTTCTCCCCAAGAAAAGAGGAAATATGGACCTGAAACTTTATATGTTAAAGGTTTTATGCTCAAAAATACTTTTAGAATGTTCAGTGGATACTTCTTGCCTATCCTTAGCAAACACAGCAGTGGTACAGATCTAAATGTGCCCATTTTCTTCAAATCTGTGTTATTGAAATCTCTTCCCAATTATGGGTTCAGTCCTCAGCTCTGGAAAAAGAAAGAAAGGAAGGAAGGAAGGAAGGAAGGAAGGAAGGAAGGAAGGAAGGAAGGAAAGAAAAGAAAAGAAAAGAAAAGAAAAGAAAAGAAAAGAAAAGAAAAGAAAAGAAAAGAAAAGAAAAGAAAAGAAACTAATCTACCAGTCCTGGCATCTTCCTTAGCAGGCTGTGTTCTGCTTTCCATAATTGCAAGCCTGTTTGGATTTGAGATTACCAGCCTGTAGGACCTTCTAACACTCTTCCTTTTCAGTGATGTTTATACACTGTTTAGTTATCCTCTCTTAAATTGAGTCTTGCTCTATGAACTAACACTTCTGTATTGCTACCTACACGTGTATATTTGAGATATTTGTTACTAAGCAAATGGGGCATCTTAAATGATTTAAGTATTTTGATTCAATTAACATAAAATACATTACAATTTTAAAAGTTGAATTTAATAATGTGGAGTATTCCTGCTTGCAATGAAGATCAAGCCAGGAAATTTAGATTTAAAAAAAAAAAAAAAAAAAAAAAAACCTACTTTCTGTGATATTTCAATAATCACTTTGGTACAATCAAGTATGTTAAAGGATAACTTACTCATTATTCAAATTAGGCTATTAATGAGTCAATCCTATGGTAATACAGCTGAATAATTTTTTCTCTAGAGATGCATAGACAGAACAACTTTTCCAGAAACTTTGAAATATTTTCTAAAATCCTTGATTCATACAGTCAGATTCTCACTCCGTGGGAATACAAGAATACCAAATGAGCAGAGTGCTAACCTAAGAGTGGGCAGTGGAGAACTTAGAATTATACATGCTTTGGCTTGTACAACTGAGCACTTTGGTCAAATAAATGGAAAGTTCATCCAATACGCTGCTAATGAATGAATTCATTGAAAAATGCTATCCTTATGTCACAACAGTATAATGGTTGTGTTATTTTATTTCTCAAAATGGAGAGGGGATTTTTTTTTTTTTACTTTTCAAATTGAATGTTTTTCTACCCATTGGGCAGACACAAATTTCTACTCCTGTGTGCTTTATTTAGGAAACAGTGATCTACCAATAGAAGTCTATATACTTATACTATTAAGTTAAGCAGATATCTCTGAAAATACCAGCTCTCTCTCTCTCTCTCTCTCTCTCTCTCTCTCTCTCTCTCTCTCTCTCTCTCTCTCTCTCTCTCTCTCTCTCTCTCTCTCCCAAGGGCATTTAACAGTCAAAAAATGCCTGTGCATTTTTAAGAAGGAAGTGGTTTCTACATCTTCTAACACCTCGTGGTCCAAGTCATTTCCCAGTGCTGTTTCTGCTGTGTCTTTAATCTCTTTCTACACACACACACACACACACACACACACACACACACACACACACGAACATGCACACTCAACGGTAAAAAAAAAAATAAAAAATAAAAAACAGAAAAATGAAAAGCAAAGCAAAACAAAAACTAGCAAAAAAAAATCAGACTGAAGAAACAGGATGAAAGAGAGCAAGAGCAAGAGAGCAAGAGAAAGAGAACATTCTGAGCAAGAGAATACCTGTAGTGTGGCTCGTCCTGGGCAGCGCCTCATGATCATTGGCTTCAGCTTGAGTACTTAAGCTCGATACTCGTGTTCTGATATCACGCCACATTCAAAGCGCAGTTCTTGAGACCTAGAGCTGCTAATGCTGCTACAAGTCGTACCACATGACTAAGGGACAGAAAACCCGATGCATTGTAATGTCAGCGATGAAGTGAAGAGAAACCAGAGCCAGTGAGGTGGGTGGGAAGCAATGCCACTTGCTTCCGACCTGACCATCTAATTTCCATTTCAGGGAACTACATGGTGGAAGGAGCGCACCACCTCCGTCCGGTTGTCCTCTGACCTCCACACGGTGACTGTGTACCTCTTCCTCACAAAATAAACAGCATGAAATAGAAACATTAAAAATTAAGTGTCGAGAAGACAGAATTGATAGGTAAAGGGAGCTAATTCTGCTTCCAAGATACATTAGTTAAATTATTCTTCAATACTTAAGAGTGAACGCAGGGCCAGTCTTGTGCTAGGCAAGAATCTACCATGGAACTATATCCTAAAGCCAAGCATTACCTCCCACTGCTCCTGATACTGGGGGTTGAGCCCGGGCCCTAGAACATGCCAAGCAAGTAATCGATCACTGAACCACATCCCCAGGCAACACAACTATTCAGAACGAGCAATAGAGGTTTTTTTGCTTTTGTTTTGTTTCAATGCTTTTATTGTTCAAAATGTTTTTAATGCATTTTTATTTTCTGTGTGACCGTGCAGAAGAGAGGAGAATGAGTACAGAGAGCAGACCTAACCAGTGCCTGTTCAGTGATCAGAACCGTCTAAAATCCACAGTATTTTGGAGGAGTCAGGAAAAACAGAGTCTAGATAATCAATATTTTTAAATCTGAGAATTGCACTGGGATAATTAGTTGTGCTGTGTGCTCACTTACTTCCTCATACCCTCTGACAGCTGACCTCCCTCAGGCCAAACCTCAGGGATAGGACTCTGAGCCAACAGTACCATGGCTTTTCCTGGTGGGATATGTCACAAAGAGGGCTACAAAATCTTCATCAAAGTCCATTTTCATGATGTCAGTCAAGCAAGGTCAAACCAGAAGAGAGGCTTCAAATCATGATTTAGAGGAAGAAATGGTACCTGGAGCAGTATCTGACAGAAGCCGGGTTGGAAATCAAATAAAGATCTGAATGTCACTGAATGAAATACAGAGTCCATGTAGTCTCTCACCAATACTGCCACCTGTATACTGAACACCCTGCACGCTTGCTGGAATTGGATCCAACAGAAGGCATCCATGGTGTCTGCCGTCTTCACAACATGCCTGCCTTTGCTAATATTAAGTTTACTTTTTTCAAGGCTAAAGAAATTAAGTGTTTCCTTTTCCTTGAGTCAAAACTAGTGAGAGACTTCAGCTTTAGACAGAAAGACATGTGTTTGTGGCATTCGATCATCTAGGAGTATTAGCAAAGAAGGAATAGCAGATCATTCTTCAGTCACAAGACTTTGCAGCATGACCTAGATGCCATACACAAACACACACAACTACACTCTGTAGCTGAAGTGTATTGGTTGTACACAAGGTCATTGGCTTTGCCTATTTGGCTCTAAACAGCCATAGATGACTAGCTGTGTGACTTTCAACACTAGGCTTGATCTTTCATTGGAACATGAGGAAAATACCTCAAAGGAGTGTTTTAAACGCTGAGGGTGTCCATTAGTATATAGAGGTATTTATAAGAGTCTGGGGCTCAGTGTGGGGTTCCTAAGTAATGTTTCTTTTCATTCTCTACTATTCCACTGGATTGTCTTTGTTTCTGAATAAAGTACATACTAGGGACGGTCGTGGATTCTCAGCAGGTCCTCGTACACCTTCCTCATTAAAATATCCATGAAGGAGCTGGAGGTGAAGCTCATCTGACTCCACTCTCACCTAACATGGATGACGATACGTGTTCCATCACGAGTACCATATAAACCAGGTACGCTGATGCAGCCCCATAGTCCCAGCATTCCAAGTACATAATTTCCTATCCCCAAATAAATAATATTCACCATGGAAACCAAAAGTACCTATTTCTGCTTGTCATCCAGAATTTCTTGTTTCCTGCCTTTGAAGAGCAGTTATATTGGCCACTTCAGTGATACGCTGTGCATCCTAGAGTTAGCAAGAAAAATACATCAAATCTAGGCTGGCATGGTAGGTTCCCCTTTAAAACTTCTCTTATTCAAAGAACAGGTATAGTACACAAATATTTCTGGGAACATGCTGGAAACCCGACAAAATGCCTGTCCCCAGAGATAATAATAGTAGAAAATAATATTTAAAAACAAAAAGTGTAAAATCGAATGTAGAATTTGTTTATACATACGCTGGGTTGTTCATCCAGTTTTCTAGTTTACTGTTGCCATTTCTTATACTTTCCAATGACCTACGTTCACAAATTCTTCAGTTTATACCAAGAAGATGGCAGGCTAATCTTTCAAACACTCTAGCCTTAGATTTAACCTAAAAATATCTTGCAGAAACCAGAAATGTATCCTCCAGCTGCGGGCTCAGGTGACGTTTCTTTGAAATAAAGCAACATGAAATGCTTTGGTATTTCAAGGTCCACCTTATGGATGTTCTCAAATGTTCTGAGGAATTTTAGCTATTTCATTTACAGTTGGCAGTGGAAGCTGCTCAGGGGGTGGATTCCATCAGATGACATCCTATTCATAGGACCAGGGAGGTGGCTCTCAGCAGGTAAGATCACCTGTGGCCAAGCTTAACAACCTCTCTCATTCATGACTCCACATTGTAGGAGAAAACTGACTCATGAAAGAGGTCATGGCTCTGACTGTGGTCATATGTCTACATTACTACCATGAAAGAAAGAGAGAAAGAAAGAAAGAAAGAAAGAAAGAAAGAAAGAAAGAAAGAAAGAAAGAGAAAGAGAGAGAGAGAGAAAGAAAGAAAGAAAGAAAGAAGAGAAAGAGAAGAGAGAGAGAGAAAACAACACAATCACTTAGTCCTTCCTACAAACCCAAATCTTTTAGATATCCTCATTTTATGTATTGATAAGCAGAAGGATACATACATAGATTGATATATACCTAACTAATCATTAGCCTTAGTTTTAATAGACTAAAAAGGAGCAATGGGAGAAAATAAAGTTATTTAGTGTGTGGGCTTATGGAGGAAGGTGAGAGACAAGGAGGTTGACACAAAGGCATAAGGAGAGGTTCCTAATACATAGAGAAATAAATAGAAGCAGAAAAGCAGAAAGTGTACATGTGTTTATGTGTTCCATAAAAAAAAAAACATGGGGTAACAACAAAATAGTATCATAAAATATCTTTGATCTTTGGCCTGTGTGATGATACATACCTTTAATTCCACACTCAGGCTGAAGCAGGTGGATCTCTGAGTTCGATACCAGCCTACCTATGCAAGGGGTTTCAAGGCAGAGTTACAAAGTGAGACTGTGTCACAGAAAGAAAGGAAAGGAGAGCACTGGCTGCCCTTTCAGAGGACCCAGGTTCAATTCTATTGCCCACCTGGCAGCTCACAGCCATCTTTAACTCCAGGGGATCCCATGCCTTTTCCGGCCTCTCTGGACACCACATGTACGTGGTGCACAGACATACATGCAAGCAAAGCACTCATACACACAAAATAAAAGGAAATCCTAGGTCTGAAAAGTATACATGATCAGCTTGGGATTCATTTTCTATGGAGAAAATGTTAAGGGATCACTGGGGGAAATAAAATGTTTATAAATGAGAATAGTATTACAATTCTAATTTATTTGATCATAAGTTAGATGTAGCCCGTGTTTTAGCATTAATATTATCAGTAATGTGGTTCTTTTTTGGAGTGAGTATAACAATATGCTGTGTGTTATGCTTTCTGACGAGTGACAGAGAACACATGGAAAGGCTAGTATAGCTTATTCTTCCATTACACTAGACAGATTAATTAAACTAAGCATTAAAAGTCAGAATGTATGAGTGTGCTAGAGTGTGTGTGGTGTATGTGTCTGTGTATGTGTGCACATGGGAGCACACACACTTTTATGTATATATATAGGTAGCTAGGTATATATACCAAGATACTTACTTGACATTAGTGGCTACATGTCAAAATGTACCATTTATAGTTGCTTTAATTGAGTTAATTGTTTTCATTAATGGTGAAAGGTTTTACAAAAATCACTCAAATAGAATCCATTTCTGCCAGTGGATATGCCCCTGCCTCTTATACAGAGCTGTTCTGCTTCCAAAGGTAATCTTGCTTTCTCTGAATGGATGGCCTTGCTCTGAAGCAAATGGCTCATCTGAAATGTCACCTAGCCAGGAAATGGTAACAGACACCTTTAATCCCAGCACTTGGGAGGCAGAGGCTAGCCTGGTCTACAGAGTTCCAGGACATCCAAGGCTACACAGAGAAACCTGTCTCAAGAAAAAAAGCAGGGGTGGGGGGAGATAATAAAATTAAAAAGAAAGGAAGAAAGAAAGAAAAAAGAAAGAAGGAAGGAAGGGAGGGGGGGCTTGTATACTTCTTCCTATACACAAGGGAAAGCTAGAATAAATCAATGTACATTTCCCAGACCCATGGGAAGAATAAAAGAACCCTGTGGCTCAGAGAAGTTGTGGCTATAAAAACACACTACAAGGATCCAGGCATCCTTCCTGTGTGCTGATTTGCATGAAGCCCTAGACTATTACAGGACACACCGGGTCTGTCCAGGATCAGGGCAGTTTTACTTACTCGTGTTTCTCATTATCACTAAGTTATGGGAGGGAGAGCAAACTGGCTACAGCTAGTCCTTATTCCTGAGGCCCCTGAAGTGAAGGATGCCATCAGTCAGCAGCCAGTTTCTGCAGCACTCCACACTCTACCAAAAAAGAAAAGAAGAAAAAAGAAAAGAGAGGAAAAGAAAAGAAGAAGAAAATAAAAAAGAAAGCTCCTTTCTGTGTGAGTGCTACCTTCACCTGCCAAGGAAAGAAAACACAGCTTCCCTTATTCTACAGTGAAACAAAGTGGTTTGGACACAATTTGGAGGAGCACTGCCAAAGGAAACAAAAAAGGCTTTAAGTTAATACTGTTTCCATACATTTAGCGGCTCCTCTAGAATATTTAACTTCAATTGATCTTTGCCTCTTGTTTCATGGATGCCACCAGCACGGTAGAAACTGAACTCTGTCCTTGATCGAGAACTTTAAGGAAAAGATATTAAACTTCATAGGATCTGAAACTATTAGGACATTGCTGGAGGGCTTATTACTTATTTATTATTTATTTATTTATTTGCCTTTCAACAAAAAGCACAAGCTTGCTGTGCACAGAAAACAATTCTCATTCTATCTAAGGCTTTTGTCTCCCTTTGCAGAGACCTAAGTTCTAAACATGGTGATTTGTCAGGACCACACTGTGAGTGTAGAGAAGCAGAGAGGAGTGCTAATGTTTCTCTGTAGAAACTGGCTTCATGACAACATTCTTTTTACAATTAAATATAGCCATATGAAAAATACTTGTGTGTTTTTCTGAAGCTACTCCCTCCCCCCAAAAAAGATCTTAGGTATTACAATCTAAATGATGTTAATATCCATCTTCTCATGGGAATACATAAGGTAGAGTGTTCTAGGGACGCTGACTGACCTGGTCCTCTAGGCATATGCAGCACCCCTAAGATCTCCTCTTCTCTCATTGCATGTGATTTTGTCTCTTGTGCTTTCACTAAACTTCGCTTCTATGTAATAAATTTTTGTTTGGCGATACCACAAGAATTAAGTTATGCTAAGTGTAACAGAATCATAGATAATATTATAGATGAGAAAAACGTATTAGGCCCATCATTTGAAGTCTCAAGAAGGGCAGTTTTCAATACCATGTGTAACGCAGTGACTTCTCTAGCGTTTAATGGGAATTTTCAGTATGCTAATAAAATGCTTTTAAAAAATCTATCCATTTAGGCCATGTGTACCCAAGTGAGGCAGATGTTACTGAAAAGGGGAAGAAGTTCTCATTTTCTGTAGTTCATTAATATCAGGACTTGATTGGGAAAAGAGGCATCTCTTAGGCTCCCTTTCACCCCAGAAAGAGTATAGGAGGCCAAGAAACCAGAACCAACTGCCTCCACCTTTTTTGCCCGTTGGACCATGGCCAGCAGATAAAACCTTGGGGCTTTGCACAAACTGAAGTAGCATTTTCTCCGTTTCTATTTGCACAGATCAAGTTAGGTTGACATGACATAAGGCAGGGAAATAAACAGACCCTGGAGGAAGACAGTCCATAGACGGGGGTGGGGTGATAAGGAAGGAAACGTGGCAATGAAGAGGAGACCATTGTACAATCAAACCTAAGCTCCTAAAGCCAGTATTTCCCAATAAAAATATCACACATCTATTAATATCCTTCCTGTAAGCCCTTGCCTGCTGAGAGTCTAAAAGGGAATCACAAGGTACTTGGCCTTCAACAAGTATTGGAAAGTAACACCTTTGTTCTTTGCAAATGAAACATTGTACCATCTGCAAAAATATGCTGAAACCCATTGTAATAGTTCAGCTTCCAAGAGACTGTGATCGTTCCTCTCCTAATTGCTTACTAGGGAATACAGAGGCCACTTTAAAGTTGAATTTGAGCTAGAAAAATCAAGTACTTCATGGCAACTTAGTGAATTCATTTATTCACTTTTCAGTAAATACTTACTGAAGTAATCATCTCTCAAGGATCATGTTAGCTTCTGGAAACTGTGGGGAAAGGGGGGCAGAAAATTTAGTATACTCAGATTGAAATGATAATAGCAGTATTATAAAGAACCAACAGGAAGCGGTGCTAAAATGGAGATGTAGAAAGAGTGTAAAAAGGCAGAGCAGAAACCTCCACCCCACACTGTAGCATAAGGATCACAGGCCAGTGTGAAACACACAGCCTGTTCATTGTTCCTGGAAGTGGGGGGGGGGGTCATCTGCACTGTCAGCAGAACCTTGCAAACCCTGCCAACTCTGTAGCTCAACTCTGTAGCTCAACAGTGGGCAGAACACTTTCCCAGCAGGCACTGCGACCAAACTTCAGCTGACAATCAGAGGGGAAAGTGAACAAATGTCATCATAGGTTGTTGAAAGAAGGTTGGCACCGGGTAGCCCCCAACACCCATGTTTTTTCTTATGCAAAAGGCATTGGCCAATGCCAGAGAGTCCTACCTTGTGCAAGGAAGGCAGAGAGACAGACACCAGGAAGGAATACTCACCCCGCAAGTTTGATACCCATTCTCGGTTGTTGAATGCACTCATGTGCCAGTGCTATGTGACATAAAAAGTTCCTATGTTATTGGATGTACTGATTACAATTTACTTCAAATAAGTTTCTATGTGTTACCACATAGGATGTTGGCTTTCTTTGTTTCTGGCTTTTTGAATAATTAATTAGTTCAATAGTTAGTTCTTTGTTATTCAGAGAATATTTCATGATAACTAATTTCCTTTGTTTTACTTTGTTATTTATTTTTAGCCATAATCAAGATGGCTTCAAGTTTCTTCTGTTGCAAAGGATGAGCTTGAACTCTTGGCTCTGCCAGCTCCTCTTCCCAAGAGCTAAGATTGCAGGTTCAGGCCACCACATGGCAAGACTCGGGTAGTTTACTACTAAGATGTATCCTAACACCCAAGGAATGGGGCAACAATGGGCAGAACTCCATATGGTAACTACACATGATCAAGGGCTGGCTTGTTGCTTACAGAAGGCATCAACTGACAAAAGCAGAGAACGGAGACCACAAAATGGCCTCACTTTTCTTATGCAGCATTGAGAAAGATAAGTTAGAGAGCCACAAAATTGACTCAAGAGGATCTAGAGAGGAAGGCATTGACACAAGCCTCTAAGAAAATTTCTAGTAGTTTAGCATATGCTTGATACCTTGTTACGTAAATGTGAACACTTTGTATTTACTTGAATATGTTTGTAAGGGTGCAAAGTTTGTGCAGATACATAAGCATGAATTTATGTGCATATAGAAGCCCAAAGTTGAAATCAAGATCTTGCTTGATTGCTGTCCACTTTACTAATGAAAAATTAACCTTTCACTGAACACAGAGATCACCAATTCTGGCTAATCCTGCTAGCCAACTGTATTGGCCAGGGTTCTCTAGAGTCACAGAACTTATGGGTAGTCTCTATATAGTAAGGGAATTTGTTGATGACTTACAGTCTGTAGTCCAACTCCCCAGCAATGGTCAGCAGCAGCTGTGAATGGAAGTCCAAGGATCTTGCAGTTGTTCAGTCCCACAAGGCAAGCAGTTAATGGAGAGTGAGCCTTCCTTCTTCCAAAGTCCTTATGTAGGTCTCCAGTGGAAGGTGAGGCACAGATTAAAGGTGTGTACCAACACGCCTGGATTTGGATTAAAGGCGTGTACTACCTTACCTGGGCCTAAGCTTTTCATAGCCACTATGCCTCAAGATCGGGATCACAGGTGAGCCTTCCAATTCTGGATTGTAGTTCATTCCAGATATTGTCAAGTTGACAACCAGGAATAGCCACTACACCAACTTGCCCAAAAGAATCTTTGGCTGTGTCTCCCAGGTTCTGGGATTACAAGAGACCATCATGCCATCCCAACTATTATTCAAACTTTTAAATAGGCTCTAGTACCCTGATTTCTAGCATCATTCTGTTATGTGTACCAAAAATTAAATATATAAACCTCAAAGTCAATAATATCTTGTGTAAGAAAGATCAATAATCACATACACTAAACATGAGTCAATAGTATGCTATGTATATTTTAAACATATATTTTATGTTTAAAATATATTTTTAAACATAAAAATATTAATGCATTTATGATAGTTGCATGTATATCAGCAGCATACATGACAATGTATCCCTTAGCTATGTATATAAGCAGACATATCTGACATATGTCTCTAATCCTTTAGACAGTTACTAACTCCAAACACACCAAGACATAAAACAAAGCCTCAACATAACACAGTGAATTAACAAAAAAGATTTAAGCCTGTAAAATACAAAGAAGAAATTTCTAGAACATCGGTGAAAGGACTAAGACAAGTCAGCACAAATAGTCTTGAGAAGTCTTCACTTGCTAAGTACCATATGGGGATCCCAGGTATAGTAGCAATTAGCCAGCCTAACCTGCCTACTAGCCTGTACATTGAAAGTCCATGTATCCATCAAGACCAGCTTGAATCTTGCTGTTATATTAGAATTCCAGCATAGCTATTGTAGGCATTTCATGAAGAGTGGAGGCTGCTTTCATCAGTCCTAGCTTAGAAGGTCACTGAAGGTATGATGAGCTATCTTTTGCTCTTCTCAGCCAGTCTTTGCCACAGCTAGGATATGAATTGAATGCCTCCTCTGCAAAGCCTCCTACATTAAAAGTTTGGTGTCCAGTGTGGCAGTGTTAAGTGGCTGGAACTTTAAAGGGTGGGATATTAGGTCTCTATTGTGTGGTCTTTATTGTGTGGTCACTCAAGGAGCTGCCCCCAGAAATAACTGATGCTGGCCTGTGGAGTGAGGTATTCTCAAGAAAGAGTTTTTAATTAAAGGGTGAACCTATGACAAGGGCTCATGCCTATGGTCCAGGTTCACATCTCAACACATCATCTCTCCTCTTCCATACTTGCTCCAAAGCCATGCAACCCACCAGGAGGTCCTCACTGAGTGGCAACTATACCCTTGAACTTCCAGAACTGTTAGCTAAATGCACATATTTCCTTGAGAATGTTCTTGGCCTTAAGTCTTTCTTTATAGCATTAGGAATGGACTAAAGGTTTGCTTTTACAGTCAGCACTCATCAAGAACAGCATAGGTGAAAAACCAGGCTCAGACTCAGTCACATCGCTCCTGTTCTCAGGCTACCCTGTGAAGCAAACTCGCTGACTTTTGTTGTAAATAGAGTGCTAGGTTTCTAGACTAGATTATGGACACTCTCTTTATCCCCGGGAGCTTGCAGCTAGTGAAGGGGCAGACAGGTCTGTGGGTGGATTTATTTAATGTCTGTCTTTATAGATAGGTACACATTGTGATGGCAACAACTTGGATCACATTGTTGTGGTACTGTACCAGGAGTCAGGAACTGTAGAGAAGGGGTTGTTACAGCTCAAAACAAAAGGATATCAGGTATTTACTGGCAGGTAAATGCTGGCTTGGTACCACTCTTTCAGAAGACCTAAGTTTGGTACCCAGAATTCACATCGGAGGGTCACAGCCACGTTAACTCCAAGTCCAAATGATCTGATGTCCTCATCTGGCTTCAGAAGACATGGCTACACGCAACTGGTATACATACACGCACACACATACACTCACACACACACACATACACACACACACATACACTCACACACACATACACACACACACATACACGCACACACATACACGCACACACACACATGTATAAAAAAATTTTAAAGCAAAATGAAAGAATGGTTTATGCAAATAAAAACATTAACATTCAATCTCAAGCACCACAAAATAATCATTATTATAATTAATAAAATATTTTTGCCTATAAGCATGTTGAAAACAACCATTTGAAATGTGTCTAGTACTTAAGTGGGATATTTAAGCATGCCGGTATACAGACTCATTTTACATTATTTACAGACATCTTGTCTTAGGTGATTCCTTGTGTTTCAGTGCAGTCCTTTAACAAAAGGAATCTCTAGACAACTTTCAACCCTGTGAAATCTTGCAATAGATTTATGTTATGGTATAGCACTGACCTCAAGGCTAAACTCAACTCTGATTCATCACTTGGATTTAATGAAAAGTAAAATACTTTTTCAAAATGTTATCCTTGATGTTATGTTTAAAAGCAAGACATATCCTTTGACGTGTTGTTAATTAGAACAAAGGCGAGCATATTGGGTCCTGTAGGAACCATGTCCGATAAAAGGAAAGAATTCCCTTTTGATACACTCAAGCATCATTACCTGATACACTGTAGCATCATTACCAACAAAATAGCACTAAATACCCACTTCCCACTCTGTTGGCTCGCCGTTGCTGCGCCTGGCGGCCGCTTCCTTCCTGCTTGCCTGTACAAAGATGAAGGATGCAGATATCCCCCAGCCTTTCTCTGCAAGTCAATTAGAAAACTTTTAAATATCTCGCTTTGTTCAATTCAAAACTGTGAAGTCCAAAGATATGCATGCTGGTTCTCGCTAACCTGTTCCAGGGACCCATTAGGCCGCTTTCCCAGCAGCCCCGGGGGTGGGCAACTTTCACTTTTCAGACTTCTTGGGCATTGAAAAGGGAACAGCAGAGCCCTGCCAACCAAAGAAACATTGCTTAGTATCCTGGTATTCTGGGACTCATTCCAGCCTATTTTATGGGGGCAACCCAAACACCACGGCGCTCCACAAATGCCTGAGGGTTGACCCACCCCCTCTCGCTTCACACAGTGGGATGGTATAACCTGGTTTTTAAAAAGCCTTCATTTCCTCCATCCTCCCTCCTCCCTCTCCACGTTCTTTTGTTCATCACTCCCTCCCTTCCATGTCTCCCCTTTTGGCATGAGGCCCACTTTGTTCTTACACAACAGAAGAGAAGCTTTGGCCAGACGCTTCATCAAGAATCATGCAGAATGAATCCTCTCCAGTGTTCTGCAAGGCCCGGGATACGCAACGCAAATAGCAGAGAGCAGAGGTCAGGAAGATAAATGCATGACTTTTTTATATTCATCTGAAACAACCAAACTGGGACAAAGAGAGTATGGGGGGCTTGTAATAACGGGGCTTTAACACACACGTGAACTAAAGGTAACTCTAACATTGTGGAGTCCTTCAGAGGGCTGGGCTCACTGCCTGCCATCGAATTGAAGGTTCCGACCATGACCTTTATGATCCGTCCCAGGGTCATCTCTACCTTCTTCATCCTTTGGTTATTATCAGCATCAGAAACCAGCAGGGCGTTTTCAGCTGGGGCCTGCTGGCGCAAACGAAGAAAGTAAGAAAGACTGTTGCAGAAGGGAAGCCGTGAAGACCTTTTCAGTTCAGTACGGATGACACTACCTTGGCAAAAGATGGCAAGAGGGGCCAGCCAGGTTGATTGTCCGGCTTCCACTAGGTGCCACAGGCTTGTCTGAAGAGCGCTTTCGTTGTTTTCATTGCTTTAAGGCCTTGGTGCTGGAGAGATGGTTTAGCAGCTGTGAGTGCTTACTGCTCCCACAGAGAAGCAAAAGTCAGCTCCCAACACCCGCACTAGTGCCCAGGACTGCAGCTTTGGGAGATGCTATATTCTCACATGGTCACAAGCCTAACCCATATGTACAAATAAATACTATTAAACATAAACGTGTACACACACACACACACACACACACACACACACTCATTAAAACCCCCTTCTTCCCCCTGTGTAAATCGCAGCTCCAGTCTACTGGTAGGGTGGTATTTACAGCTCTATTAACCTCAGGGACACTAGCCGTCCCCTTATGTAAAAATAGAACTTCGTTGTCGCGTACACTCCATCGTGACAAATAAAGCAGAAAAATCCATGTCAAGTGTGTTCTCTAATGCCACGCACGCAGTATTTAGTAAACACTGTATGTTAAGTGCTTGAAAAGTACTCTTTAATCTTTTAGCCAATTTTAATTGATGGTTATTATCCAATAACGCATAATATAAAAGGACACCCTCGGTAGCAGAGCTTAACTTCGCACTAGAAGATACGCTGTTTCCTTATTTAAGGTTTTGTTAAGCTTAACTTCGCACTAGAAGATACGCTGTTTCCTTATTTAAGGTTTTTTTTTTTTTTTTTTTTCTGGTGTGATCCTTGAAAATAAATGCTGTATTGTGTGTCTGTTAATATTGCTCTTTGCCGTTTGCTAGCGTTCCTCCTTCAAATGGATTTTTAAAAAATAATAATAATAATAATACTGATATTTTACTTGCCAAGTTCTTCCTCTCCTAAGTTTCCCTCCCTTGGGCTGGGAAAGAAAACACCCTGTGCTAAGTGAACAAAGGATCCTGCCTTCAATTGCGGCCAGTCAGACAAGTTCTCCTTTCCACAGGGTGCAGGTCCTTATGCCCAGGGCAACTGAACAGGAGAAAGTGCTGAGCACAGCAGATACTGAGAACAGGTTTCTCCTTTGACCAACCTCACATTCTCCCCAAATGCAGAATTCTCCCCAGACTGCGCCAGCTTTCAGGACTTGGAGATGGAGACTGTTTTAAGAAGCCTAGACTTACAAACTAATTTTTTCCAGTGTAAGTTTAATTTGCATTTCATTGACTAGTAATGAACTGGGCGAGCTCATATATGTTTGTTTTCTAGTCCTATTTCCTCTTCTGAGGATTGTTTCCTCCCCATGCCTTGTACTTACGAGTGGTACTGGCTTCCTGTGGAAATGCAATATTAACTTTGTATCAAATACAGAATGAGGTGTTCGGTTTTAAATAGCAATCTTATCTTTGTAAATCCAAATCTATACCTGCCCATGCACTTGCCTGGGCACGCTGAGGGTCCAGGTCAAAGATGGATATCTGCTTCTATGCCTGTCAATCTTATTTCTTGAGGCAGGCTTTCACTAAACCCGGAGCTCACCAGTTAGGGTCAGCATACTCCAGGATTCTCTCCTGCCTCTCCCTTTTCAGCACTGTGGTCACAGATGACATTCTTATTCCTGGCTTCTATGTGGGTGCCAGGGATCCAAACTCGAGTCCCCAGGCTTGAGTAACAGCCATCTTTCTCCCAGACACCCACAGTTATCAGTTTGGAGTTCCTTTTAAAACATTTGTGACTTCGTACTCATCTAGTAAAAGAACCTACGCGTTTACTTGGACTTTCTCTTGTTTAATAATGATCTGGGTTGGTCACCTTGGCATGCGAGCCCATCTGAAACCGATTTTGGAGTCTGTGTGAGATGAGGATCACAGGTGCTCTTCCAGAGGCTACACAGTCACTCAGCACTATTTCCAGCCTCCTCTTCCTCCGCCGACTCCTCTTCCTCTTCCTCCGCTGACTCCTCTTCCTCCTCCTCCTCCTCCTCCTTCTCCTCCTCTTCCTCCTCCTCCTCCTCCTCCTCTTCTCCCTTCTTGTTCTATTGATTTACAATGATTTTTAACATGCGTGACATTTTTACAAATAATAACACCTATTCCTAAACTATTTATTTCTTTTAATTCAGCTTCCCATTTCTATACACAAACCATAGATTTACATAATCTAAGTTTACAGTGTGTTTCTTGGTAATGATGACAATGTTTGTTTCAAATTTACCCTTAAAATCTTGCTTGCTTATTCTTTTTAAGTAAATGTTAAGAGGAAAAAGAGTTTTAAATTTCCCTCAAAACTCCTATTTTATTTTAATAATGTGAAACATGTAAATGCATGTGGGGAATGCATGAAATATAAATTAATTCCACTTGTCTCTTGCACATGCTTTGCTGTAAGTTATAGACTTCAGGAAGGTGGTTTTTTTTTTTTTTTTTAATTCTTTATGTGTTACATAAAGACTGCATCAACATTCATAGTTTTCTTTATATCTCCTTCAGAAATTTACTTCTAAGATTATCCCTGAGTTACTAATATTTTATTGATACCATGAATGGGACTTATTCTTTTAATTCTATTTCTAGCTTAAAATTAAATGTAATTACATTGTAGTACATATCAATAATCTTTTTATTTCACATAGCACTCCGCCTAATATGTATTTCTCATGTTTAGTTTCACATCACTGGCCCATCCGAATCCTTCAAATAAGTTAAAATTAATGATGGTAGTGGAGATCTGTATCTTCTTACAGGTTTACACCAATCAGAGAAAGCTGACTATTGGGGGACTAGAGAGAGGGCTCTGTGAACAATCTTCTCATGATCCAAGTGGGAGGACCTGAGTTTGGATCCCCACACATACCTAACTCCGGTGCCCCGTGAAGAGTTGGGGGCAGAGTGAGGAGAGGCTCCAGAGCTCTGGATTCACGCAGGGCAGCCAGCCTGGAGGATGCAGCAGCCAACAAGGAAGACAAGCCTCACATAAGGTAGCTAGGAACGAGTGAAAGCCAACAATTGTCTTCATCCTCCACATGTGCACGGTGCCACCACCATACACCCACAGTCACAAGCACGCACACTCATACACACATGTATGCACACTCCTGCACAGTGCAACACAATATGATTGCTGGTTTAAATGAAAGACACACACAAAGATTATTTCTCTATTCACTTTAGGTCATAAGTGATGACTATAGAAAGCTTTAATATCTCTTCTCGCCCCTTTAGATACGAACTTATCATTTCCGTCCAGAACTCCAGTTTGTTCTTCTCTAAGAGTAGACAACACACTTTCTTTCCAGTGAATAAGCTCCTGCCGGTTGTGATGAATTCTTCCTTACCTCACTCCAGTGTTGGACTTACAACCCTGAGAATGTAAACAAACTGTTATAATGCTTCCTTAAACCCCAACTCTCTAACACATTCATCTTCCTTTATCTCAAACTCAAAGTCCCTTATCTAAGTCATCTCTCCTAGGCTAGCTGTGTTGAGCTAGGGCTCAACATTTGATTGGTCATGACTGTTAGGTCCAAAGTGGCTTGTATGTTCTCCGGTAATTTGTGTTCCAATATCTCACTAATTACTGGCATGAAATAACCTTGTAGATTTTTTTTTTTTATCCAATAAGAAGCCTAGCTGAAGCCTTCTAGATATCTGTGTTCTAAATAGGTTTCAGCATAGCATGGCATGTCTGTAGTCATCATAGTCTGGTACTTGCTGGTGGAATGGAGCTGCTGTCCACCAACAGCTAGGAATCCCTCCACTCTCAGACTAATCACACCAACCTGCATAGCTACGATGCAGATTTTCTTCTTTCATAAGAATGCACTAAAAAAAAAAAATTACTGAGATTGAACATACAGGAGTTTTCACTCTCTTGTTATTGAGACTAAATAAATCCTGTTATTTAAGATAGCAGCCTGTGTGTGCATTAATGGTGGGATCACACTCCACACGGGGAGCTCTTACAGGCTAACCCATCGTCACTCCACATTGTATAGTTGAGGAGCCCACCCTTGTCTGGGTTAAAGATCAGCTACATTCATCTTCATGGCAATGTCTGTTTGTTTGGTTTAGTTTGGTTGTTTGTTTTACATTTTTCTGTATGTTTCTGAGACAAGACGGACCTTTCTATGCAGCCCTGGCCAGCCTCGACCTCCCTATATAGACCAGGTTGGTCTCACACCTACATTTTTGCCCTTGCTTCTACCTCTTTAGTGCTGGGACCGTAGGTGTGTACCACCATGTCTGTTAGGGTATTTGCTTTTTAAAATTTAACTTTTTAATTGACTTTAATATTGACTGAAATTTATAGAGAACTGGGGTTATGGAGTAGACAAAGAGTAGCCTAGGTAATCATTTGATCAAAACCTCACTGCAGTCAAAGATGCTGTTCCACCACAAGAACAGAACATATTGCGTTAAGTAAACAGTGAAGGGGAAGAGAAAAATTGGAGAGACGTAACTGATCCCAAGAACTCCACGTTAGTGATGTAATAGGGCACAGGAAAGATCTTCATTAGTGAATAACAAATACTTTGTTAACTTGATAATTCAAAAACATCAGCGTTTCCATCTGAATCATAACTAGCATGATGGGATTTTTACATTTGTTAAAGAGAATCTTCAGTATAACTCCAATAAGGAATGTAGCATACTAATCGTTTTCCTGAGTGCCCAGGGTTGAAGGGCATGCATGAGTCTGTTTGGTACATTGGTGTTGGGCACATATAACAAACTGGGCACTGCTGTGTGCTTTGTGGAGATCTGGGGAAGCAAAAATCATCCTTCCTGCACTACAGCTCTCATTCATCCACTGTTTCACTGAACCCACTGCTGGAGCCGTTACTACTGAACCACAGTGGAGACATGCCCAGCCATGCAGAAGGAAGGCCCTCCTCTAGAAATTAACAGTTTAGAAATTAGAAATTGAACTGGCAGTTTGACTCTTCTATGACCCTTTAAAACCTCTAGTTGTGTTTTAAACAGATAGATGTGAACCCGCCCTGCTAAAATAACTAACCTAAAACACGTAGTGTTCATCTTATGTCAGTGTCTACATGGACACATTCAAAGCAGCTTGAAATAGTTTTCATGTCATATATTTTATAAAAGACGGAGGAAGGAGGGGGGAGGATGGGGAAGGGAATACGAAGGAAGGAGAGAGATAAAAATGTTTGTGTGCGGAGACAGATATTTGAGCCTTCTTAGGTCATCATATGTTCTTGTTTATTTAACACAGCAGAGTCTTCCAAAAGGGAGTTTGCCACAGATGCTCAACTTCTCTGATAATTAAATAAATGCAAATTAAAACAAGTATGATATTAGATACATAGCAAAAAAAAAAAAAAAAATGTAAAGCTTCTAAATTACCCAATTTTACCAAGGTCAGGCAAGCAGGCTGCTTCCTTTCCCAACTGGCGGAAAAGCAATTGGTACATTTGGGGCGTGAAGTTTAACAATGACTATCAAAAGCAAAATTTCACTCAGTGTTTTTATTTCTAGAAACACTGTTTTCTGGAAATTCTCACATAAATGTCAAAATGTTCGTTGTGGGTTTGTCACCAAAGAGTGAGCTCAGAGATTACCCAAATGCCTAGCAGTTGGAAATGGATGGAAATAAGACGTGATTGAACAACAACATGTCACATGGTTCTTTAAAATAAGAAAGATGGAGGTGTTTTCCATATGTGGGAATGTGTATGTGTGTCGGCTGAAGACCAGCAGGATGTCTCCACAGATAAAAGATGGCTCCTTGTCACCACTGACTTTGACCCTGGAGCCCAAGGTGAAAGAAGAAAACTGGTTCCCCAAAATTGTCCTCTGACTTTCACACACTCACCATAACATATGTGTGCCCTCAGATTTATACATGCATACACAGTATGTGCAGGAAGTAATGATAAATTTAAGATAATCATCATTACTTAAGCCTGTTGCATAGTTTCATTTATGCAGAAAAAGGTTGGAGACATATAGAAAATTCTCAAAAAGCTGTACAAAAAAAAATCCTGAAAACGTGTGACCTGGGTACAGTGACAAAAAGACAGTGAGTGGTCTGGGGCAAAAGAAAAACAGGTGGTGATTTTTCTTTGTGATTTTACTTAGTTGGTTGCTTCCTTTTGAAGTTAATCATTTAAACTGTCTCCTTCATTATTCCTTTTTTTTTTTTCAAATGGAGAACGATTTCCCACCATTTGGTCTGATGTCTGAAGTCTGAGCATCAGTTTTAGCTGTGGTCACTGTTCTCTGTGCTCTGTGCTGTAAGGAAGGTTTCCTGGCATGACATCCGAAGCGGATGGATGCTTTCATACCTCTGTCAGCAGATGACACATTAGCAACTCCGAATCCGTGTAAAACCATGGTTTCCAAAGGCAACTTCATCCATTGCTCAGCCACAGAGTGGAATAAAGCAGTGTCGCCGAGGTATCCAGTCAATCTATTCACTTTAATTGCAGGAGGTTTCACGACACAATTCCAGAACAATTCTCTTCTTTACAGATGGTTAGTGCTTAGGAGAAGCAGGTGTGTCTCCTTCCTCTGTCCTTTGAACATTATTACCACTTAACACCAGAGCCTCCACCTGGACCACGGCACAGTACAATGTGGTCAGCTCTATGGATGTTGCCTGTAGTCGGGCAGGCTTTGATAAATATATAAAAAGTGGTGGTGCTCCATCCCTTTGTTCTTCCATAAACCTGAAGAGAATGCTTAAATTTCATCAATACTATTTCCACATATCCTTTTATTATGTGGCCATATAAAAGTGATGGTCCTATAAATTTATTTAAAACCCACTCCTTTTCCTTAGAGAGGTACAGCTTTGGGGGCTTGAGAGAATGCTGGAAAATCATAAAGCTGCATCAATATAAGTCTAGCACAAAAAATACACCTTAAAACTGAATATATTTTTCAAATTTGAAATACGATCCAAAGGCTGCAGTCCTACAATGTGGAATGTCAAGGACGTGTGATATGCTCACAATTTATGGCTGAATTAAGTCAAAGAACAAAAGCAAATGACCTCACTTATCAATGAACGATAGGTACAACCAGTGACTTAGGTAAAATATTCAAAAATACTTGCTGATATAGGAAGCTGCTAGCGGTTGTTTGGGAGAAGAGCAAGAAGCACAGGTCCTTAGATATTACTTTGGGGGAACCGGAGTAGCCATCCTGGGCACAGAAAATGTTTTTGGTTAAAATTAAAGAAGCAAATCTGACAGCGAGTTAGTGTACTGATGACGAAGTTGGTACCGTAGTTCATTTCAAGCTAAAGTTAAAGCTACAGGAGTCCTGTGAGATTCTTCCTTGGCGGGAAACTGATGCAATTCTGCTTCTCGGATCTACGTGCTGCTACTCAATAAACACACTTATTTACACAGCAGCAAAAGAGGTAGGGCCCTCAAAATAACCGTCACAGAAAATGAATGGTCTTCACAAACCAGGAAAACGAGTATCAACTTGAAGTCTCAGACCACATAGCTCTGTATATTTCTATAATAGTCTAATGTCCTTTAGGAACCTGTGGGCTAATTACAAAAATGATAAGAAAGAAAGAAAGAAAGAAAGGAAGGAAGAAAGAAAGGAAGGAAGGAAGGAAGGAAGAAAGAAAGAAAGAAAGAAAGAAAGAAAGAAAGAAAGAGAAAAGGCAGCTGAGCAATTTTAATTTTTCTGTTTAAATAGTCCAATCTATTAGGTTTCAATGTCACTAACTTGAAAGAATTTTCTTTTTTCCTGAAAAAAAAAAAGACTATTCTTTACCATAAAAAATGTTCAGGACAAGGTCAGGGTCAAAGGTAATCTAATAACATGTCTGACTGTCCCTTTATCTAAATGAAAAGAAACAGACATGTTTTCCTTTATAAAAGACCTAAGAGAACCAAGCGAGCGAGCGAGAAACCATTCATTTAGTTCAGCTGTGCTGGCCTTGGTTCCAAGGATGACCAGCAGCCCAGTGTGTGGTAAGTGCCAATCAGGATGCTTGCCTTTGCTAGTCCACGCATCTTCTCAAGGGTGTGTGTGTGTGTGTATTTACGTATGTGTGTGTATGTTTGTATATATGGGTGTATGTGTGTGTATGTGTGTATATGTGTGTGTATGTATATGTGTATATATGTGTATGTGTGTATGTGTGTATGTATGTATGTGTATGTGTGTATGTATGTGTGTGTATGTGTGTATATGTGTGTGTATATGTGTGTGTATGTATATGTGTATATGTGTGTATGTGTGTATGTGTGTATGTATGTATGTGTATGTGTGTATGTATGTGTGTGTATGTGTGTATATGTGTGTGTATATGTGTATGTGTGCATGTATATGTGTGTATGTGTATATGTGTGTATGTGTGTATGTATGCATGTGTATGTGTGTATGTATGTGTGTATGTGTATATATATGTGTGTGTATATGTGTGTATGTGTATATGTGTGTATGTGTGTATGTATGCATGTGTATGTGTGTATGTATGTGTGTATGTGTATATATGTGTGTGTGTGTATGTGTGTATGTGTATATATATGTGTGTGTGTATGTGTGTGTATGTGTATATGTATGTGTATGTGTGTATGTATGCATGTGTATGTGTGTATGTATGTGTGTGTATGTATGTGTGTATGTGTACATATGTGTGTATGTGTGTCTATGTTTTCTTCTCTATTTGTTACTAATATGATAATATATCCGTAACCAACACCAGACCCACACACTATCACCATGCTTCTCTCTATAGCACCTAGAAGCAGGTGCCTTCATGCTGGGACCCTGTGTTTCTCGTGACCATGCCTTATAAAAAGATACATAGAAGAAAGTATTCAGCATGAGATGCTAAATTTAAAAGAGCTTTGAATCAATCTGATGTATGTAATTAGTGCCAAATAAATATTATGACCATATCAACATCCAAGATAAATACGGCTACTGCTATTACTAAGATTGAGCTGAAGTAGTTCTTAATCTTCCCACTGTCTCTTTTCCCCACCACATGTGAGTGAGGACAGCTGAGAACAACGCTTTTGTATTACTTCCAGGAGGACTTAGGGGACTTGGGTGATGGCTCAGCAGGTATGAGCATTCACTGCTCACATTTGAGATCCTGAGTTCAAATCCCTAAGACTCACAGGAAGCTGCATGTGGATAGGAGCCTCTGTAACTCAACCCTCTCTGGGATGGAAATAGCATCCTTGATGCTTCCTGGCTTCCAGCCTGCCTCCAGGTTTGGTGAAAGTCCCTGTCTTTAGGGATTAACCAGAATGTGACAGAGTGGGACACCTCTGGCCTTTGCATACCATCTGTACATATAGATATACATATACAGTATATGTACATATATACCATCTGTACATATACTGTATGTGATATATCACACACAGTCACATGCCCAAGTACTCATAAGGAAAAAAGAAGGAAGGAAGGAAGAAAGGAAGGAAGGAAGGAAGGAAGAAGAGAGAAGGGGGAGAAGGAAGGAAAGTTGCCCACTTTGACAATGTGGCACATATTACCCAACTGTGGCTGGCTTCACTGATTTGGTACAGTCTTAACTCTATGCAAGTTTATCTTTCTGTTCAGAGATCCTGAGATCCTGAAGAAAGTTGTCCATTTTTCGAAAGCTGGTCACATTGGCAAAGCCAGTTAATGTTAACGTGTTTGTTAATGTACTTGAACTTAAGAAGTCAATGTTAACCACTGTTAATCGCTGGTGTTATGGCAGCCCCGAGTCAGGACCAAGTATCCCATACGATTTCATTTGCCGGCATTTCTCTAAAGCAATGAAGGCTCAGGAGCAAGGGTTTAACTCCATGGTTAAGCATATGCTAAGCACGTGTGAGACCCTAGGTCTGCCCACCAGCACCAGGAATCACATACAATAATTTCAATCCACAAAGGAGCAGACTCTATCACAGTAGTGTTTCTGCTTCAGAGGTAAACTTAGAAAAAAAGAAACATTTAAGAATAAATATGAAGTTATTTAAACATGATTTCATGCTCAACATTATCAAGGTAAATCACTGGCATTATGTGTTTTTCATTTAAAGCTATGTGCACATGCACTAAATCCCCAGTCCTACGAGGGGGCATCTGAGGTAAGGAGCATTGCTGTCTTCTGTCTCTAAGGAGTGTGAAGGTGAGATGATAGAATAATCTATGTCATGTGATTGGACAAGGCAGATTGACATCAGAACTGTCTATGTCATGTGATTGGACAAGGCAGCTTGACCTCAGAACTGTCTATGTCACGTGATTGGACAAGGCAGATTGACCTCAGAACTGTCTATGTCACGTGATTGGACAAGGCAGATTGACATCAGAATTGTCCATGCTGATTCGCAATAAGTTCACTTGTCTAAACTTGTTTGTCAGCCCATAGCTATGCACTGTGCACTAAGGTTTTTGGTGTCTACAGTTTAGCAGCAATGTGGGTAGAGTAGTTTTTCTTCTCTGTATCCTGCCTCAAAATAGGTATGGCCTTGAGTTTATGAATTAGTGTCTTGTGTCAACTGAGGGAAAAAAAATCTCCCTTTCTGAATGGTAGTGTCTAATCTTCTCTGGCCCTCCTCTTGGGCTCTAAATTGTACTACAATGCTCCAGTCTATGTTCAACATCTTCTGTCTTCTTTGAGGTTATTCTGTGTATCAATTTCTGAAATTAACTTCTGAATAATTTTACTGACTTTCCATCCTCAATATTTATATCCTGTTAAATTGATTCATGGGGTTTTGATCTGGGTTCTTGAAGTTATCTTTTCTAAACTTGGGTCAGGCAGGGCTTTTTCAAATGTCTTGAATTATTCTTCACAGCCTCTCTTACCCCCAGCTCTTTATTGGCTTGTGTTTAAATCCTTAATTGTGGTAAGAATAGTTGCAGTCACCTTGACTGGTAATTATGCCATCTAAAGCTAGTAGACCCATTCCTTCTGAGTGATTTCCCTTGATCCTCACATATAGTATCTGGCTCCTGTGTGTTGATCTATCAAGTCCTTGAGACCTAGCCCTTAGGGGCCTTTCATCAGAGAGCATACTTGTTGATCCTACCATATACCTACCACTACTAATTATCATGCACCACTTCCGGGTCCCCAAACTAGCACATCGCATGGGCGGTAAATCCTCAGAGATATTGATGAGTTTCTTTGTCTTTCTTTGTATTTCTGTTTGGTATACTGAATTACTAAAATCAAAATATGCCTAAGTCTACAAATGTTAAAATTATAACTCCAAGTGAAGACATTAGATGACCTGGAGGTAATTATCACACATCACTTCAGATCAGGTGCATAGACTGAAGAAGCCTATGTCCCCAAACCAGAGGGTAGAGCCCTCAGGAACAGTATTAATGGTTTATAAACAAGGTTCAAGACAGATTATTTGCCTGTGCCTTGGTAAGCTTCTTAGGTATATTACTAGAAGAAAGAGTTCTCTGTTTATTTGGGGGTTTTGTAGGAGGAGTAGTAGTTGTTGTTTTAAGTCACTGACATTTTCTCCTAGTGGTCCAAACAGAGTAGGACATTAGTCACTCCCAGTAGAAGCACAGAGTAGAATCCTCGACACGGTTCCTACTGGCTCCATGTAGGATGCACGTCCAATTACAGGCCTGTCAACTGGTACCCCTAAAACGCTGTGCCACTATAATCCCAAACTAACAAGATGCGAAAATACCCTCATGGCAAAGACAAAAGCTTCAGCTCTCTGGATCCCTGTTTTTCTTCAGGGTTGTCCTCAATGCTTATACCCTTGCCATCTCATAGACACTATTTTTAAATATAGAACTCTTAGCCAATTTTAGCAAAATGGATCATCTTAATAAATAACCCTATTGAACCACAACACATTCAGTAGCACGACCTCACAGAAATGAAAAGCCCAGACACTTTCTTCTAGTACAGACAAGATTTTAGTCTGAGAAACATACCAAAAGGGGAAATATTCAAAGTGATTTTAAGTTATTTTTTAAGTGATAAAATAGGTGAACATGAGCTTATAGAAGTAAATAGAAGGGTAATAAAAAATAATGTTATGTTGAAAAATAGCTTGCTATGTTTACTAAATTTAAATAAAATTAAAACTACAAATGACATAGAAAGAAAACAAAGTCCAATTAAATGCATACACCAAGATTTTGGAAAAAAAATAATAATTTAAGATAGAATTGGAAGAGGCTTGGGTCAGGAAGGGAGAGCATCAGAATTTTGTTCTATGTCTTATTTTCCTGCTGAAGGATCTTGGAAAGTCATCTCAACTATTGAATCTAACTTAATCATTAATTCACCAGCCTTCTGTTGATAATCTTTACCTGAAACGCACTTTGTTAGGCACTGGCCAGGAGTCATCAGAGATGTGAGTCAGACACGATTCTGAACCTCTCGTACTATGAGCTACCATCTCTTAAACAAAAGGTCATGGCATGCCCAGTTTCATAGTGGCTAATCTGAATTCTAACTTCAGTGTGTACACTGGTGGAACTCCAGTACGACTCCTAACCAAATGACCTGTGAGATGGGTGAAGGAATAATTCCACGCTGGGCTTCCTTCCTGTGGAAGGCTCAGAGGATGGGCACCTACCACCCTGTCACCTGTACTTTGAGACTCTCTCAGAACGGGAAGCAGGAGATTCCTGAGCCTCCATTTAAAATGAACTGCCAGAGTTCTGGGCTCTCCACTCTAACTTAGATCTTCCTATAGTATTCATGAGCAGAAAATTTGGAATGATTCTGCCAGAAAATGTCTGAAACCTCACTACCTACTCAGCTGGTTAGGAAGACTGTCAATTTGAGATCCAACCCAGGGTCTGGGGAAATTCCGGGAATCTGCAGAAATTTCCACAATGACCCCACTGATCGAAAATGTTGGTGGTCTTAAAGGGGAAGGAAAGTGGGCATGTGCATATACATGTGAAAGATGTCATGTATACATGGATGTGCAATTTTAATCGAAACATAAATATTTCTTTATTATACAACAACAGCTCAATAATGTAATAGTTAACAAAGTGGACCAAAAAGGCCCCACACCTAGCAGACTCATTTCAGTTTACTATATTCTTCTAAAGCTTTTCTATGCTAAACCAAGATTAGTGTGGTTTTCATATATAGTGGGAAATCTACTATATATTTCTTACTGCAATTTGATATGTTCTCTAATGTGTCTTTGGACATTTCTCTGCATCAGTGAACACTTACCTACTCTATATTGTGTTCTCTAGTCCTATAATTATTTATCTTTAACAAAATCATTAGTTTTGTATTCTTTTCTCTTTTTTTTTCTTTCTTTTTTTTTTTTCTTTTTTCTTTTTGTTTTCCCCTGAGACAGGGTTTCTTTGTGTAGCATTTGCCTGTCCTGGAACTCACTCTATAAACCTGGCTGGCCTTGAACTCAGTGATCCACCTGCTTTTGCCTCCTGGTTGCTGGGATTAAAGGTGTGTGCTACCACTGCCCATTGAAACATTTTCGTTTCTTTGCTTGCTTGGTGGTTTTTTTTTTTTTTTTTTTTTGTCTTCAGTTATGTCACTATTATATGGATTCAGCCACAAACACCATTCATAGAAGTAGTTTTGAATATACATGGGAGCTGTCTTAGCACCTGCTGTGTTATACACTTTTGCAATCACAAGATAATTCAAGTACAAACACTCATGGAGAATTCGGACATTTAACAGAGACCCTCATGCTAAAAATTACGCGGTAGCTACCAAGTTAGAAGTTTATTTTGAGCTCTGATGTAGCATATGCTATTTTAAAGTACAAAAGACAATCAGGTTTGTTAACAAAGAGGATAAATGACTGCCCTTGTCGGGAACTCTCCGACACTGATTTGATGATGCAGAAAGCTCACTTCCTGAGCACATATTCAGATCTCAGTGCTGTTGATATAGGAGTCAGATGTGACAGTGTGTATACACCTCCTGTAGCCCACAAGCCAACAGGTGGACAAGGAATGGAGGGTTGGGTTTAAAGCCAGTGGATAGAATGCTTGCCTAATATGCACAAATCCCCAGGTTCAAGCCTCAGCACCATAGATGTCAGTGTAATGACATACACCTGAAGTCCTAGCACTCAAGATACGGAGGCCAGAAGACCAAGAGCTCAGGGTCTGCTTCTATCACATAGTGAATTAAAATCCAGCCTAGGATACCTGAGACCTTGTATCAATGACTGAATAAAGACAAAAAGTAATAATAACTAACTGGAAATGAAAACTGAAGCTAGAACCACCCTGGCAGGTCTGCCTGGTGAAAGTCTGCCCTGGTGTTCACAGTGACCACGAGAGGCCAGATCTTCTGCTGTCTTTCATGAGTGCAGTTGCTCTCCAAAATTTTCTTATAGAATGCAGAACACCAGGGATTTTAGTAAATACCTGTCATTTTAATGGACTTTACTATCACTTCTATCTGCGCCTCACGCACTCTCCCTCTAGAGTAAAGCAAGAGTATCTCTTCCTGCCCATGTTCCCCATGTAAACCCTCTGCTCCCTTATGCATCGCCACGTGCTCCGTGTGCACATAGAACACAGCAAGAACATTCTCTGCTGCGATTCTCACATTGTGATAAACACTTGGCTTACTGCATTATATATGTTATTTGGATCATCTTGCTTTGTTTCTATAGGGATCATTATCCCCAGTTTATGAATGAGAAGCATGAAGCTTCGGGAAAAGCAGCTCACAAGATCACATAAGTCTCCAGCTAGACAATCAAAATGGATGCTGGAACAATGATTAAGTGCTTACAAGTACGTTCTGACTTTCCAGAGACTCTTAGATCCCAACACCCATGTCAGGTGTCTCCATCAGATAACTCCAGGAGATACAACACCTTCTTCTGGCCTCCTGGTACTTACACCGACATGGTCACGGGCACACACATACACACACACACACACACACACACACACACATAAACACACTCACACACATACATACACACTCAGACACATACACACGTATACACACACACACATTCACACATATACATACACAAACACTCACATACACACACTCACACATATACATACACACTCATACACACACATTCACACATATACATACACACTCATACACATTCACACATATACATACACACTCATACAGACACATACTCACGCACATATACACACACTCACATATATACACATACACACGCACAAAATAAAAACTAAAAATAAGCATGATGTGAATCCAGACCTACCTAATCTCATGTTTTATAGCTGATTGATTGCATTATACTGCCCACACAGGTCAAGATTATTTTCCAATAGGAATAGACTTGGTTACCCTAAACCATGCACAAAAGCAGCAAATGCACACCTCTTGCCCTTCCCACTCCTCAAGCCCTCCCCCACCTAAAAATAACTTATTCTGGCTTTAAGCAGCCCCTCCTGTCGAGATGCAGGTAGAAAACCAAACCAAACCAAAACAAACAAACAACAAAAACTAATCTTATTTTTAGAGAAAGAGTTTGAACAGACTTGTGGTATTTAGGTTTTGCACCTGCCTTCTTGAGTAACTTTCGCTGCCTTGGAGTCTTTATGGACGGACATGAAGCCTCATCAATTTTAAATAGTTCCTACAGAATTATGCTGCAGGAGCACGCTAATGCTAACAAAATGCCAGGTGGACAGGTAAAGCCCCAAGGACATAAGAAAAAGGAAACACTGTCTATATTAGAGTGTTATTAGGCTAATCCCACAGTGCCAAACATCACACAGATTAACCAGTCTCTGCCAGATAAGGTGGCTATGAATTAGCAATGTGTCCCAGCCTCTCCCCTGGGAGCATATTATTAGAGGCTATGCCCGGAAATATTCAGGGATGGGAGTTTCTTCTATGAACTTGGATCCCTGGGGGAAAAGGCTGTGCCAACTGGCACCGTTTCCTGTGATTGGCTGTGCCTTTCTTTTTTAAATACAATAAAAAAAAGGCTTTAAAAAAATGTGCTCAAGTATATCATCTGGTATAGACCATGTCTGTGTCACCAAGCTGGAAAAGCTTTTGTCAAACCTGGCTGTCATCACCAGCTCCATCTTATGGACGAGTAGCGTTCCTCAGAAAATGGATGACGGTAATGTTGTGTGTCCCATGCAGAGGAATGACACTTAAGTAATGTCTCTTTGTTTGTATGCATTTTCTCCTGGTTTCCTGATAACATCTGCATGCAGCAGTGTAAATTTCGACACTGTTGATGTTTCCAGATACTTATAGATTCCAGCTGTCTGTCCTTTCCTCTCCAGTGTGTCCTAACACTACAAAGGAAAAGGGGAGAAGAGAGAAAGTGTAACTGGTTCCCTAATCTCTCATTACATGGAGGTAAATTTCATTGTGAAAATTTTTATTGGCAATTATAGTTTCAGGGAAATCAGAATTTCTCCAAAAGCAACCTTTAAACAGTCCCAGTTGACTGCATTGTTTTGGAAAAAGATGGGTGATTCAGTTTGGTTGTGCAGAAGCTTCAGATAAAACAAAACCTCATGTTCCAGAACACTCATGCAGAGAAGCAGAGCAGAGCGAGAAGCACAGGAGGACACATGAGGGGGCAGCCTGGACGATGTCCTCCACCATGGTCACAGCAGTGGGGATGATATCAAGTGTGAGGGCAGGGAACAGCATCCCCAGAGGTCGCTGCAGCCCCTCAGCTCCTTATCCTGTGACTCTCAGAGGGAAACCTCTGCTCATCTTAACTTCAAAATTTTAGTCTCTCTCTCTCTCTCTCTCTCTCTCTCTCTCTCTCTCTCTCTCTCTCTCTCTCTCTCTCTGTCTCTCTCTCTCTCTCTCTCTCTCTCTCTCTCTCTCTCTCTGTGTGTGTGTGTGTGTGTGTGTGTGTGTAAGAGAGAGACAGAGAGACAGAGACTGAGACTGAGACAGAGACTGAGACAGAGAGACAGAGACAGATACTGAGACTGAGACTGAGACTGAGACAGTCTGCATATGAAAGGTGCATATGAAAGGAGGAAGGCATCCAGAAGTCACTCCTCTCTTTTGTTATGTATTGCTTAGGAGGTTAGAGTCAGATCTTCTAGCTCTCACCCTCAATGCCATTTCACTGTCACTGCAATCTTAACTCTGATTCAAAAACAAACGAACAAAAATTTTGCATGAGCTTCCTTTCCTGTTCCATCGCTGCTGTTGTTTTTTTTTAAGATGGAATCTCATTCTATAGCCCAGGATAACCTGATTCACAGTTTCACAGTGCTCCTACCTCAGCCTCCTACCACACCTCCTTCTCTCTCTCTCTCTCTCTCTCTCTCTCTCTCTCTCTCTCTCTCTCTCTCTCTCTCTCTCTCTCTCCCTAAATGATTCTTAGTCCCCAGTGGCCCTAAGTCTAAGCAATCCTCCTGTCTCTGTCACTCAGGTGGAACTTGGGTGTGTTGACCTTTAACTTTAACCTGAAGAGAAGTCCACAAGAAACTAGAAGTGAAAAGAGAGCCTTCAGACCTACTCCACCATGAAAGGCCATTTTGCAGCCATGTAGCCAATGAAGAAAGGCTGTATTTAAATATCTGCATGGATATAGTATAGAGAACACCCATGCTATATTAATATTCATCATATATGTGTATGTATCCTATGCCATGAATTTCTTCTGCAGGGTGCCATTGGCCTTCTCTTCCTATACTATTTGCTTGTCATTGGAATTTTTATCTATCAACTTCAAGAAATACCTGATTGCCCAGGAGGTAGTCATGCAAATCCATCTTCAGGTACCTGTTTGAACTCACTAGGTAATGAGACATTGTCTATTTAGGGAAATAATAATTGTACTCTATTTTGAACTTTTGTATTCAACATAGAAGAAACACAAATGTATTTATGCTTAAATCCATAGAAACATTCCCCCAAATACAATCACCTGTTCATTCATAGAGGAGGAAAAAAATATAGTCAAATTTCCTACTAAAGGATTAAGTGATATCAAACCAGCTTAAGTAGGCAACGGCAGACTTGGTCACTTGGTCGGTGACACACATTCCTTCCAAACAGCCAAATTAGACTTCCATTCTTCTTTCTCAAATACCAGTGAAAACCAGTCTCTTTCCTTGACTAGGTGCCAAGACAACGATCACCCTAGACTGAGGTAGGCATCTATTGAGAGCTTTGCAGCTTTTCTCATCCCTGCAGTCTTTCTAGTGAGTTCTGCAGCCATGCGCAGGTCACATACACAAACAGACAGCACAGTGTCTTTGGGAAATTGAGGTCAGGAGGGGACGTGGCACTTTGCCTCCCAGGCTACCCAGTATGTTATTTCACCTGCTGGGTACAGAAACTTCTCTCTGGAGTTCAATGAAGAAAGTGCTTCCTTTATGACTTACATGCGGGCTCCTGCACCCAGGAGTCACTGAGGTGTGACCCTTCCTTGACACAGACTTAGAACATCCGCTGGGGAAAGCTGACACTCACTCTTTTGGAAGCCATTGTTCAAACTTACAGGTTCAAACCACAGCCAGCTTGTTTTAATGAAATTACAGAAAAGGATTCTACTCGAAGTGGGAAGCAGATTGAGTGGGAAAAACACGAAAACTTCCTCTTGAACCTAGTATTCTGACATTTTTAAAGCCAATCTTTTTTATTGTGTTCAATGTTATTAATATTAGCATATTTGCTTCTTGAAAAGACCAGAGGCAACACTGTCTGCACATTTGGTCTTGGGAGCTTCAGACCATCCACATGTGTGCACTGTCTCTATTTAAACTGAATACAGTCCCTGCCAGTTGCCTACTAGGCTCAAGACTCATTTAGGGAGGAATCTTTCTCCTTTCACCCTGTGAGTTCCAAGAATCTAGCTTGTGTCGATGTGATGCTGACAAGCACCTCCACTCTCAAGCCATCTTGCAAACCTTCCTATTGATAGGCCACGCTAATGTCTGGCAAACATTAGGCCAAGCAAGTATCCCAGGCTATGCTTAGCACCATGTGAGGTACCAGAGTTAAAGGGGACAACTACACATACATTTATTCATGGTGTTTCCCAATTCAGGACTCTAGTTTTTTGGAGCATTTTTTAAAACATACTATTCTTTTTTTTTTTTTATATTTTATTTACATTTCAGATGCCATCCCCTTTCCCCATTTCCCCTCCCTAGAAAACCCCTATCCCATGCCCCCTTTTCCTTTTTGCTTTTATACACTTTTTTTTAAATGTTAATCAAAGGCTTTATAAGTTTGGTAATGCTCAACCAGAAGTGTAACCCAATACCCAACCTAGATATATAAACTATCTTTGACTGGTGGAGACATGTGAACATCTGCCTCCATGCCCCCCCCCCCCCCTTCTCTCTTTTGGAGCATTTTTTAAAACATGTCATTGAAGCTATACCAGGTAAAGGATGAATTAGCTCAGAGCAAGGCTAAATAACAGTTCTGATCCTCTCAAAGAAATATGAGGGGATGGGGGCGGGGGGATCCTTGATGAGTTGACCTTGGTATAAGGTGATGAAGCCCGGAATAGAAACAATTAATTTTTTATTGGAATTTGCATAGCAATTTTTTCATTTAATGATGATACCTCTGAGTTCCCATATTAAACCTAGTGTTATTATTGGGAAGTGAATAAGTAGGTACTCATGGAAAAGAAATATTAGCTTAAAATCATAACTGCTGTCTGGGGGAATATGCACTTGTATTTCTTTGATTTAAATGTTTCTGTCTTTTGTCTTTGTCCACCTCTAATTCTGCCAATGACAGTGAGACACAGTGAAACCAACATCTTTGATGTTTATCAGAAAACCATGTTGGTTTCTTACTCAGTTCTGTTTTCCCACTTGTATTTACTGTGTGTATGGGGTGGTGGTGCTCGTGGTGCTGGTGGTACTGGTGCTGATGCTGGCGCTGGTGCTGGTGGTATGCTCAAACATGCATGCGGATGTCAGAAGACAACTTGTGTGGGTTGGTTTTCCTCTACCCTTTGGGTCACTGTGGATAGAACTCTGCTTGTCAGACTTGAAAGCAAGCACACTTAGCCACAGAACCCTTTCACCAGCTCTCTTGCTTGGTTTTTAAGTGATCCTGGATCCAGACATTATACCCTGTGAAGTGTTCTAGAGCATGATGAAGCTGTGGTCCTGGAATGAGATGTGCAGAGAGTCAACCTCCTGCTACCATGGACAAGCTCCTAGATCCTAGACAACCTGTATCAACTTCATAGCTTCAGTAACTTTTGCTTTAAAATAGAAATATTGTTGCCCAGCTTAGAGAATTCTTATAAGAACATTTTGTAACAAAGCCTTGTGGAATATTGTATGTCCCAGACAATCTTCCAAGAACTTTTGTGCAAAATGTTTCTTTTACAAGTTTTGTTTTGTTTCATATTTGAGATGAGATCCCAGTAACCCAGGTTGGCTCACTTGCTAGCTGAGGATAACTTTGAACTCTTTATCTTTAAGTCTCTATATCCTGCTTTCTGGGATTACAGATGGGCACCATCACACCAAACTTTCTTACGACATTTTGAGGCCATGTTTTGTACATAAGGAAATGAAGCATGGAGAAGCTGTTTTCAGGCCAAGATCACGCAGATGGCAGGGGTAGAATCAAGTCAAAACCCAGAGCTTGCTCTTTCTGCTGCTTCATTCAGGGTCTGTGAACATGAAGAAGGCCACAGGAGCGCCATGAGGTTCATTACGGCCCTGATCTGTTGTCTGTCTACCAACGCTCTGAGGAGTCTCTCCAAGATTCCCCTGGCCCAATGCTCTTTCCAAAGAGGAATGCTCTCTCCCTCTTCCTTCATGTCCTACTTTTCCATCCAACAAGCTCTGCCCTCATTCACTCATCTGGTTTCCTTTCCCAACATCCCCCTCTCCAGTTTTGTTTGTCCCTTTTAACACAGACATGAATGATGCTTACTCCTTGTGGTTGTTGTTGTTGTTGTTGTTGTTGTTGTTGTTGTTGTTGTTGTTTTTAGTTTAAGTTTGAAAAATAGACAAATCAAGACTACTTTCTAAAGCTTACAGTCTTTGGTAGTGTCTGGATTGGAAATAAACATGGATTGCACAAGACTCTAAAAGCCTTTGTTGGCACTCCAAGAGAATAACCTGGGACCACTAAGTTTCTGTTACTTGATGTCCTCTCCTGTCTTCTCCATATAGGCAATGGTGCTTTAATTTATACTCTGGGATGTATACACTGCACTGGTTTTTGATATGTTTCCCAGAAAGCCTTGATGGGCAAATGCAAGTGTTTTCTAAGGAATGCCCGCTCTGTAAGGGGAACATGATGTACTCCAGTTTCTCATCGAAAGTGAATTTCAGTGATATATTATCACTTACTCAACACCACCAGGAAATTGGAATAATGAAGTCTTCAGCGTTTGCCAAAGATTCTGTGTTGATTTAGAATTGGTTGTTTTTCCACATATTCAGGGAATTACTTGGAGTGGTTTTTCATGAAGAAAAGTTGAATTTAAGAAAGGGTCTAAATATAGACGTAAGTATAGGCATTAAAAGAAAGAAAGGCTTAAGAAAAGGACATTTTAAACATATTCTGGAGTGGACAAGGACTTCTCAAGAGAGAAGCTCACTGAATGAGTACTAGAATATACTGTTTCATATGTATAGAACAAAATATCACATTTCCAAAATAATAGAACCTGTTTTCATAAGGAATTTTGCAATTTTTCCAACAAGTGTTTTAAAAATCAATTGGATAATCTCTTTTCCTTCCCCCCAGAAAGTAACTGTGGAATCATGATTCTAGTGTGTGTGAGAGAATTCTTATATATAATGATTTTATTTCATTTTCCCTCAAAATCCAATAAAACATTATCTCCTCATGAAAAGCTATAAAATTGTAGTCCTCCTGAAAAAGATATTTATAATTAATCTGAGGTTTCACACATATTTAATCTATTAGTAGAAAAATTTCCCATCTGGACTCCAATTATCTTGCAAAAGTTTAAGAAGAGCCTTTTAAAAATCTTTAGCCACGTGTTACTCTATTCTGTTGATGGCTCTTCATGGTGAACAAGAGAGAAGAATGCTGCTACAGGCCTCGTGAAAGCTTTCAGCTGGAGAAAGGGCTGGCCCCCAGTTGTCTTCATACCATTGGGTGGTTTTATCAGTGGAAACCACATACCCTCTGTCATGAGGACTTCACAAAGGAATTCTCAAATATGAGTTTAACCTTGTTTGAGTGTTGAGTGGCATCTCAGCATTTCTTGCTTCTTCACACTGAAGGACCACCTGAACTATAGGGGAACACAATGGCTTGAGAAAGAAGTGAGACTAATTTTGTTTAAATGTCTGGGATAGGGTCTTTCTAAAGAGTAGTACCTAGTTTTCCAGAAAGTCACTGTTCCTACAAGAGACCCATGCCTCTAAACCCCAAGAGGTTTGGCACCACAGCAAATATCAAAGAAAGGGCAGCCCTGGGCTGTGTGTGTGTACACAGATATACATGTTGCTATATGTGCAGATGTGTATACTCATGTTTGCATCTTGAGGACTGAAGTTAATCTCTGACTTGGCAATTTTTCCACATCGGCCACCTTGGTTTTTGGAGGTAGGGGTAGGATGGGGGGACAACAGAGTCTCTAAATGACCTGAAATTTAACTACACTACCCTGGCTGGCCAGTGAGCCACAGGGAGACTCCTGTGTCCACCTCCACAGTCCTAGGATTGCACGCGTTTTTAGTTCTTGTAATCTTACTCAGGATTTTCCACATGAGTTCTGGAGATCAGTCTCGGGTCCTCAAACAGTGTATACTGAACTATTTCCCCAGCTCCTGTGTGTTCTTGTACCACTCTTGCTTTTCTGATTCACAGTTCATTTCACTCAACACACATACTACACATCTATATTATATACATTATATATACCTATTCAAAACACTCCCCTTTTTGTTTTGCCTTAAGCTACAAAACAAATGTGTAGAGGTCAGAAGACTGCCTGTAGAACTCAGCTCTCGCTCTCTGCTGTTTTGACATTCAGGAATCAAACGTCTCTCTGTTGGGCTTGGCAGCAAGTATCTTCACCTGCTGAACCATCTCACTATCCCCTACATTTTAACTATTGCTATGGATAATTTTTGTTGTTGTTAGTTAAAGGGCGTGTTTGTCAGAGATAAGCTGTACTCATCAAAGTAGGTGCTACCAGCATCTCAAGGTCACTGACTGAGGGCCATGTATGACTTTGCTCCCCAGTCATCAACTGTCATTACGAGTCTGTAATAAGAGAAGAGGACTTGGGGGTTCAAAGCAACTGGTGTCTAGCAGACACCACTGCATCCTTAGGATGAATTGGGGATGGCAGAGTTGACTGGCAGTCAGGAAGGCTCATCAGCCCTCCGCTTTGGATCCTGACAATAATGGGATTGAAAGTTTTCTATTTATTTCTGTTGTTTTCTTTCATTTGGATTTAATTTGCTTTGAGTTCTTTTCCGGCCACTGTCTCTTGGAGGAGAGTGAAAGACATTTCCTCCTGTTTCTAGGAACCTTCATGGAGAAGTCCACTGTTCCCTCCCATCTGCACTTGGCTTAGCCAGGCTTTGATTAATAAGGACCACCCCATTGTTCATTTGTTTGACAAGGGGATGTGTGCAATGTGTTCCTGGTGAGCGAGATTTCAGTAAAGAGCTGGCTGTGCTTTCAAACCCACCCTGCCTGTGAAATCCAGCCCCTTAAAGCCGGAGGTCAGTGGGGAGCAAGCATAGGTGTTTTATGCTCCCATGTCTCTCCCCCCCCCAAACACCAGCACCTGTTAGATGTGAGGGTGAAATGATTGTGTTGGAACTCTGGGACAGAGGCCTAATTCTGGCCTGAATGAGGCTGTGATGTACAGTGGATAATGAGCACAGGAGACTGCCCACTGCTGCACATCGTTACCATGCAGATCATGAAAGCAAATGAAATGGTTCGAGCAGATAACAGCTGTTTTTATTCTGCTTTTCAAAGATTCCCTTAAACAACCGGGTCTCCTGGCTTTTATTTAAGGGTGAACACCCCGACTGTAAACATACGAGCGATGCGTTCTCATGATGTCAGTAATAAAAGCATGTATAAAGCTGCATGTGTATTCTGGAAAGCTAACTAACCATTAAAGCCAAGAAACATAGTCTGGCTCAAATCTTATTATGTGTCCAAGAGGACTTGATGGTATGCACATAAGAAAATGTAATGAAACAGCGGGAGAGAGGGGAGGGGAGGGGGAGGGGGAGGAACTGGCTTTGCTAGCCTGAGAGGTTAGCAGGAGAGTGAGGCACAGAGGTAAAGCTGCCAAGATCATCTGAGAAAGGGGTTAGCAGAACATGTGGGCTAAGAGAGACTTTTGCTTGTTTCCCTGCGGCATTGGCGCATTTCTTCCTTGCATTTTTGCCTATTAGTTATCAGCAATGAGGCTCTGACGTGGGAAGAACTCATGGAGAGAGAGAGATCGGTCTTCCTTCCTTTCTTAGGGAATTCAGAACTCATCAGAGGCGATGGGTATCTATTGTGTTTGTAATTGCTCTGATCATTATCATAAGCATTAGGTCTAGCTCGCTTGAAGAATTCCACAGCACCACACAGCAGCTCATCAGAATTCTGTAAAAATAAAATTGTGTGCAGGGGAATTTTGCAGAGCATAGCTTCTGTGGAGCCATTCTACCGAATGAGTCTCATAATTTTGTATTAAAAAAAAAAAAGCAAGCAAGAATAGAAACAATCTCTCTTACATGTTCTATAAGAAGATCATGCTCTTTTTTTAAAAAGTGTCTTCTTATTTTAGTATAATTGGAGTCCTTTATGAATGGATGGTTATATTAATAAGATAGAAATAAATTATTCCTTTACTGTGTTTAGTCATAGGTGTCTTAGAAAAATAAATGCATATACAGATAAAGTTTGTACGTAATATTGGTTTATAAATCACATAAATTATAACGTAAACCCAAGATGAATCCAACGGGGAGCTTAACATAGAGACTCAGCTGTTCTCGTACTTAGACCTGTGCTCAAAAGAATTTTTTTAAAAAAATGAGAGGCATAGAAATGTCAACTGCCTAGATTTACTGCTCAAAGATCTTGGTTCTGTACATAAATACTACTGCCCTTGAGGGTGTACACGTTTACAAATGCAAACTAATCTTTTACCTGCCGAATATATTCTCTATAATGGATCTCAAAACTGAGCAGTGCAAACCGCTAAACACAGTGTGTGGGGGTGGAGGGTGGGGTTCAGAATCTCTACCAAAGGAAAACTAAGGTATGGTCCAGGGTCTAAACTCAAGACGGATCTTCTGGTCTTGGGTGCTCATTAGTCTATGTGGGAGAGGCCATCAACATAAAGGGATACCAGTTCACTCTAACAATGACCTTCTATTTCTTTGTATCAAACAGGAGATGGCATAGAGCAATGCTGTTTTAAAGTAAACTTTCCAGTTCCTTCAGAAACAGATCAAACTGCCAACATGTTCCGTCAGTGTATAAATGTTGATTGTGTGTAAATAAAATAGAGCAACAATGCACTGCCCTGCATATGCCTTCTAACTTATGCCCGTATTCTATCTATAGCTAATTATAGCTGTTACTTTCATACATTGTGAGTTATTTGCTTCTAAGTCCCCCCCTCTCTTCTCTTCTCTTCCTCTCTCACCCCTTCCCTGACTTCTCCTATTCTCCCTTCTTGGAACACTTTTCTCGCCATGTGTCTATTCACTTCTGCATGCTCTATTCAAATAGAAAAGTATAAAAGAAAATATAAACAATGCAAACCTACCATTCCTGGATGCTGAGTCTCAAACTTGGGGCAAAAGGCTAATTGAGATGGCCATATCAAAGCAGGATCTGGCCACCAGGTTCTCCCTGCAACCCTCAGTCCCTGACTGTTACAGGACTTACCTACCCTGCTGGCATACACCTAATCTTCTCCAGCCCAGAGGCTGGGCAGCCCTTCCTCCAGCTTTCCTCCCCTACATAATTCAACCATTTTGGTTACCTGGTCTTTCCTGGCATCTAGTTCTCTCTCTCCCCACCACTCTCTTTCCTCACATAGCCTGGTTCAGGGTCTTGTCTACTCTGGACTCTCCAAGATGCCCCAACCTCTGACTATGCTCTCCCTTTTATCTCCAATAAACTTTCTCCTCCACGGTACCTAGGGTATTCTTTCCTTCTTATTTCTTTACTTCATTCATCTGGTGCCAAAACTCCAGGCCAGACACATTCTTCCTTTTCATTTTTTTCTTTCGTTTTTTTTTTTTTTTCATTCACTGCAAAAACACAAAAAAGTAAGGTTTGTACCAAGTAGCATTATAAATAGCCTATGAATAAATTGGTCTTAAAAAAATGCCTAAAGTAAGGTTTTAGAATCCGCAACTATATCCTGAAACACGAAGCTGCATCCATTGGGCACCCAAGGCAGGCCAGAGTGAGGCTCCAACATTCAGAGGCTCCTGTCTGCTTACAGTACACAAGCTGTTCATATGGTTCGGAAACCTGAACTTGGATGCCGTGTGTGAATATCAAGTCGGGAAGCCAAGCACTCTGTGACTGTGAATGTTGGTGGAGAAAAAAAAAAAAAAAAACCCTGTAGTGAAGCAGCTTACTGAGCCAGCCGAGAACGATCTCCTTGCTTTAGATGGAGTGTCTCTTCTGACAGTGGCAGGTGTCATGATGGCTTTGTAAACCCTCATTCATCAGATCACAAGTGCATGCCTTTTCTGTAGATCCATGCAAAATTATGATTTCTTCACGTTTCAAACAAAGAAATGTGCCATTTGTAAGCAAGGGAGGGTAAATGTCATTTCCCTGCTTTTCAAGACTCAGAAGTAATCCAAAATCAAGATGAGCAAAGAGGCCAGGAAAATCTGCCCCTTTGGCCCTGCCTTAGGCGCTTTAATGACTACAAGATGTCTGAAGCGTATTGGAGCAGTAAGAAAAATCTGCTCCCCAAAGGGAAACGGCTCCTGAGAACAGACCCAGAGGTACAATAAATAAATGGACAGGTCTAGGAAAGTCTGAATCACAGCACGTTCCGAAGTCTACGAGCAAAGCTGAGAGCATCACATGACCTTCTGTGAAACCCTTTTCCATGATGATGGCTTCCCCAGTGCTGCGAGCCTCTTTCTAAGCAGACATTTTTTTTTTCTTACTTTGCGTTTTATGGTGCCATGCTACCAATTAGCAGTTTGCTATCACACCCCAACCCCACATTCCTCCATGACACTTTGTCCTAGCTGTAAAGTGCTGACTAGCTACCTAAAAGAACCAAGATAAAGGAGGAACCTGTGTTAGAAACAGTGCGTTGAGTTCTTCTCCACAAACTGGGGTAGAACGTGGGCTATTCGCTTTGACGTGACGGTGCTGGTTTTGGCTTTAAAGAGCACAGCTCCCGGTGCGGTGCGGCTGTCTCCTTCCTTAGCCTTTCTAGCAGTTGTCTCACCTTTCCTCCAGATTAGCCCTGGCCTCCGAGCCCCGGGCATCAAAGGAATTAGGTCAGATCCAGAAGAAATCAGGTTGCAGGCAAGAAAAAAAAATTAATAAAATAGAAGCTATGCCAGCTTGGAACCCCTGTGCTCCTTCAGGCAGACTAACGAACCCTGGCTTTAGATGTAACAGTATTAAGTAATTGGTATGTCAGAGAGACACAGCAAAGACATTGGAGAGACCAAAGATTTTAACAGCGTGGAGCTCTGTGCAATTTATTTAAAGCTGGTCTGCATGTACTGTTCGAATCAACTGGCTTCAGAGACTTAAAACAATATTTGCAATTAAAAAATAATTTCAGAAAAAGATCTGGTACAATATCTGTTTTTATATAATTTAGGAATTTTGTTAATTTTTAGTTTGAATTTCTATCTCATTAGCAATCTTTAATAGTACATGTTATCTATACCCAGCAAAGAGCTTAGTATGTTCAATGCTTTTACTCAATTACTATTTTGATATCTTCTCTTGGGTTATGCTAAGAATTATGTATGAGGATATATATATATATATATATATATATATATAAATAATATATATCCTCATGTATATATTTTATGTATATTTTGTATATATGGTATATGTGTGTATACATATACACACACACACCATATATGTATATGGTATATATAATGTATATATACCATATATGTGATATATATAATATCATATTTATATATATGTATATATATACACACACATTAGAGAGAAACTTCACATTAGAAGATATTCATGCCTAGCTCATCCTCCAGATGACTGCTTTCGTTGCCATTATCACTGCCTCCAGCACGATTGGAGGAGCCATCCACATTTAACCTACAGCATTATCCAAGGGTGTGCTAAGAATAGCCACAACAGAGAGCAAGTCCTGGCAGAGACGCCAAGGCAGGCTATCAAAGTCAGCAGTAACATTCGAGAGTGTTTTCCAAAGCTGGCACATGGAGATAGAACTATTTATATGTGATCTCTCAAACTCGGGAGTGTATTTTAGGAAAGATATTTTCCTCAGAATGCTTAGATTAGCCTTTATTCATTCTCTTCACCTCTTAAAGGTTTTCTTGGATGAGGGAACAGAACTTCGAGTGATTCTAATCACACACATACTACCATGTTTGATGATCAGAAAAGCCTGTGAGAGACATACTGGTGCTGTTTGTATGCCGGTACGTGACAAGTACAGGCATTCAGTGTCTTGCTAGAAGGCTCTAATCTGAAGGAAGCAAAGAAAGTTGTAGTGCAGGGCATCTGCATTATTTCCAGTATTTTTTTTCCATCTTGTACAGGTTTTAAGTTTTAGGGAGGTTGAAGCTTCTGGTTGCTGGGTGTGGTAAACCCCACTTTGCGATATGTCCTTGAAGGACAATCATGCTGTTATCAATAATCGTCATCAATAGCACAACTGTAATCTAAGAGAAAGTCAACTACTACTTATGTTTGTGAGACTTTCCTTAGCTGTTACAAATACCTAAAGAAAACACGGAAGAAAGACAAGACTAATTGGGCTGTCCCAGACTTTTCAGGCCATCGTGCTAGGGAAGCCCTGTCAGAGGAGAAGGACTCAGGTTGTGGTTGGCTGCAGAGCAGAGGGCAAGGCCTGTACTAATGGCTTTTCTCCTCTCCACTGGTCTCCAACCTACTGGATCATGCAGTCCACCCTTAGGGCGCGTCTCTCTGACCTTAGGTAGTAAGCCTCTCTAGAGACACTCTCACCAATGCCCCAGAACTGTGCTTTACAAACTTCCTGTTTCTCTCACTCCACTTGAGTTCGAATATCACGTGTATGTTAGTTATGATGTTCTTTTAAGCTACGTACACTTGAGTTTCCCATGTCTGTATTCATTTAGTCTTCACCCCTAGATAGACAGCTGTTCTTAACTTTGCAAGAAAGGAAACTGAGGCAGAGGATGACAAGCAACTTCCCTCAGGTTATCAACAAGAATGAACAAGAGTCAAAATTCACACCCTGAGAGTCTGCCTCCAGAGGCAGAAAACTTAAGTAACTTAACTATTCCATTTTCATTACTTCACATTGGGTGACAAGAAGTTGCTTCCTTTACATTGTCATTTTGTGACCAGAAATAAACCCTAACGATGACATGACTTACATGCACGAGACCTTGTACCTTGAATGACCTGTCCCCATCACCATCCCCTAACTCTAATCTTTTACCTCTGACACTTGACCTCTTGTGACAGACTTCCCAGAACCAGGAATGTGACTTACAAGCCTCTCAGTGATACTCAGTGAGCAGTTATCACCTTCTGTCCCCCTCTACTGTGCCAACCAGCTTCGATTTCTCAACCCCATGGGACCCTCTCAAGCAACTTGAGAGAGGAGATACCCACTTCCATGTCTTCCGGCCCTTAGCTAATAGTGTATGAATGAGTCATGAAGCATGTGACCTCTTTGGGCAAATAACCCAGATAGGTTAGATTTATGAAGAGAGAAAAGAATAACATGGCACAAACACTTGGTTGAGTTAGATAGATGATCAAAAGGTAGATGAAGAGAGGTAGGTATAAACAAAGCAAATGGTACCAAATACCAGAAATGGGTGACACGGCATGTTTTTATAAAGAGAAACACTCTTGACCCATCATAAAACATAATTTTGCTTTTTGCTTTTCTTTTGGAATAGCCATTGGTGCTGATTTAGAAAGGTAGTGGTTATGTTTTCTCTTGGGAAGCTCTTCTTCCTTTCCCTCAGCATTAAAATCTTTCGGGTCACTTAGTCTCCTTCAAGAAAGGAGGTTTTGTCTTCCCTAGTCGCCATTGCAAAGAACAGTATGGCCTGCATTGATGGCTCTGGATGGAGTCTTCCTTGCCTCTTGGCCACTGTCGGATCAGAAAGATGCTACTGCAGATTTCGGCTCTGTTACCTTTACCCCATTCCACCGCGAAAGCACTATGGCATCCTAAACCTGCTGGGTACAGAATCTACTTTAGGATAGATACATCATCCGAGTGCTAAAAAGCAGAGTGCACACAATTTCCAGTAATTTATGTCTTCTCCCAGTGACAGAGCCTGCCTGGCAGAACAAAAACAAATGAAATAAAATGATGTCCTCATTAATAACCATATCTTTGCAAGAAAATGATATCACCTACAGAAACATATGTGAAAACTACAGGCTGCCATTGCAGATAGCTTTATTTTATGGTTTATGAATGTGGTATTCTGCTAAGGGCTAAGAATATAACTGCAGTAGGCACTCTTTTGCCTAGCATGCCCCAGGCCAAAGGTTTGCTCAGCAGTGCTACAACAATTAATTGATGGTTACTTACTTAATCAAGATAAACAAAAAGAGAAAAGCATGCCATTATTGGAGAGGCATTGCCCTTGAAAGATTTTGAGCTGTTTACTACAGGAAAGAAACAACATTCTTCTCAGAGAGCTGCTTTTGACAGAGATCATCAAAGCAGAAAAATACAGAGGGAAGACTGGCCTTTCTCCTTGAAATCAGCGGTTCTGAGTTTTGTCAAAAAGAGGAAATTTATCAAGCTCTTTTACATTAGCAGACAGCTTCTCATCTTTTATGTGACAGAGCAATTGTTTTCATGATTGCATAACATTATTTGATATTTTTTGGATATTTTTACAGGGCCCACTGTGTGCCAGTAACACATAGTATAAACTGTCCTCTGGTTAAATATCCTGTTTGTCTTTTACTCCTGGGACCTAATGCTTATGACTATGGGCAACATGAAGTGGCAAGCCAGTCAACCGCACTCCACACACACACACACACACACACACACACTCAAAATAACATAAAGGGCAGAAAAGACATGTGTGAACATGTTGTAATTAACACCAATGATAGTATCTTTGAGATTACATGAAATCAGCCACTAGAGAGCTGAGTCAACCAAGAGTACAGAAATTAAAATTCTGTTTGTTACCAGTGAACGGCAACAAACCTGGCTGGAATCTTTCCATCTTCTGCTTACAAATTAGGAAATATGCAAAAATATTATTGACTCTTGCTCAGTTGTGTTTAGTCCATGGAATATGTTGATGCAACTTTTTGTACCTTCACATACATATATATGTAAAATATGTACCTATATATAATATGTAAGTACATATTATATATAAACAACATACTTATTATATTAAAGTATATGCGCTATTTTTAGGTTTGGTTGTTTGAAAGTTATACATGTATACATACATACATATATATACATGTATATATGTATACAGGTGTATATGTATAAATGTATATATATGTTCAGGTGTGTCTAGAGCCAAGCTCACAAGAAGCCTAGGTTGACCTCAGACTCACTGAGTAGAAAAGGCTAGCTTTGAACTCCTAATCCTCCTATTTAATTCTTCGTCTCTCAATGCTGTGATCACAGGTGTATGTGGACAATTATGCCTGCTTCTGTTTATGTATTCTTATCTACAACCTTGTATTGCCATGGAAGTGTGCTCCAATACAAGGGAGAGGGTAAACCAGACATATCACCACCAACTGTAAGATGCATGTGACTCCTGCCAGAAGACCTAACTATCCATAGACACACAAACCACTACAGCTCTGAAGAACTTTCAACATAATTTTTTTGTACCAAAATAAGAATTATATGTTGGAAAAGTGTGTGTCCTCAAAGTGTCTTTGCCTCCTGCTCTGTGTCTTCTCCTGGTCTTGCAAGTCTCATTGGGATGCTTGGTAAACACACTTCACCTTTCTTTTCCTGTCTCAGGGTAGAAAGGGTCCCTTTAACTCCTGGAGACAGTAAATCACAGTCTGTGTGGTGGTTCTCAGAAGACACTTAAAGGGCTGAATTGGACGCTCTACATAGCACCCTTGCCAAAAGAGTTCGGAAATAACTTCCAGCTTCCCACAGTAATAAAATGGCACTGTTTGGCATCTTTAAGGTAATAAAACTGATTTTTTTTCCCCCATTCTAGTAAATGAGAAGAGAGGCCTGGTTGTTTGAAAAACTGATTTAAATTCATGTGTTTCCCTCGAATTATAAGGCGTGATATGAAAACACTTAGGTGAACTTCAGACCACCTCAGAAGGTTATTATCCTCAGCTCTCTGGGGGAAAGAGGGTGGGGGTGGGGGTAAGCGGGAAGGGCGGCCAGGTGCCATCGCTCTGCGGCCACGGTCAATAGGTGGCGCTCTTCCCACTGAGTCAGGTTGCCCAAACGCTGAGGCTGCTCCTTGGAGAGTATTATCTTGCTTGAAGGAAACGCTGTGGAAGTTCTGGCACTGTTAAATAGCTCTTGAGTCTAATCGCAGACTCCAGACTTGCTGTGTGATGGAAAGGCTCTAGGAAACAGGTCCCGTCTTTAAGACGAGAGCTCAAGCAGAGAAGTGCCGTCATTTGTATACAAGACTTAAAAATTACATGACATGTGCTCCCCATTGTTTCAAAAGGGACATGTGCTCCCCATTGTTTCAAAAGGATTTGACTCATAGGGTCTAGAAGGAAGTTTGATCATCTTCACTTCCCATATAGCTAATCACAGGGCACCTGCAACCCTGTGATTTCTTCTAGACTACACACGTCCAACTAAAAGCAAACATTTTATAAAGGAGGAAACCCAGAAGCTAGTCAGCCAAGCACCAACGACTAGAACTTTCTATTTTGTTCAACTAGAAGTGAGAATTTAAACGGTTTTCACCAAAAAAGACAAGATTAATACTCTGTGTATAGAGTCTAACTCGTATTTGTCTCTGTTTATGTGCTGCAATTAGAAGGATATTACAAAGAAATTAGGAGTATCACAGAAGAGTTTGTAATGACTCCATGATTTCAACTACTACAAAATACCTTCAACTCATCACATTCTTAATTGAGAGTCACCAGCGCCCTTCTTGGTACAATCTCTTTGTTAAAACCTGGCAACGGCAGCCTCGGTAGTTAGAGAGTAGGCATTTTGGTAGACAAAACTATGGCAGATCCTAAAAAGATAATTACATAAAGAAACAGGATGTCAACACACCCTGCTTAACAATGGTGAGGAAGGGATGCCCCGCCCCCAGAAAAGATACAATAAGATACAATAAGAAGCAGAAAGGACCAGAGCAGATCATAACGGTGGTCTGTAAACACTTACCGCTTGTTTATTAAGCCTATGACAGCTTGTTTCAACAAAGAAGGAATTAGATGGAGATGCTAATGACTTTGCTCACAAATACTTCCAGAGTGTGTGACCCAAATCAGAATCTCAGGAACTGAGTGGGAAACCATCTGTGATAAAAAATCAGAAGTGATTCCTTCTGCCTTAGTCCTTCAGCAGAGACTGCCTTCCAGCAGCCAACCCTTCAACACTGCCTTCAAGGACCCCAGCTAGCTGTTTAATTATGTTGCCTTCACCGAGACTCAAGCAAGGGTTCTCAAAAGCAAAAGTGGAGTTCCTGAGCCGTCTGGATTCCTGTTCTCTAGCCCTTTGCCCTGTCTTTTATCCTCTCCTGTCAGGATTTTAAGCTCTGAGCTTTTCCAAGAGGCCTTATCTTATTTAGCGATGCACAGAGTAAGTCATCTATGACTATTTGCTGAATGATGAAATGGATGAACAAATGTGAACATTAGCGGCTTGCTTTTCCTCTTTGCTAAAACAGAAGTAATTTTCCTTTCAGCAAATAGCTACAGATGATATTCTGAACTTTTGAAGATAATAAATTTGCCCCTAAAGATAAACACTGTGTGGAGGGTCACATTGAAAAACATTCTGGTTAAAAAATAAATAAAAGGAAAAGAGAAAAATGAATTAATGGTTGGCAAATCCAGCATCTCTGACCCCTCTTTAAAGAGTTTATGGTTTTCCTGAGGTTTGTTCCTCACTATCTCCTGTAGCTGACTTTAAAGGGTCTATTTATCTTCCCGTGATGTAAATATTATTGAATATATGACATACATGAAATAGTCAATTTCCTTTGTGTATTCCCAGTCGTGGTTGGTTAATTATGGCCCTCTGATGAGGGAAGAAGGAAACAATGCACAGTTTGCATCCAAATAATATTCCTCATAGCCTTGTAACGGAGAAAAATGAACTTATTCATCAGTGTAGCATTATCTTGGTTGAGTGCCTGGCCCGTACAAAATAACTCACGAAGTGGAGGAGCACAACAGGAAAACGGTCCCCCTTCCTGTACTCCACACTTGCAGGGAGCTACCCCTGCTGTTTTACTATTGCAGAGCGAGGCTTCTAAATTAATATATAGGCTAAAGAGTTCCTGAAAGGGAGCCTTCACAGTTGTCCGCACTTACACAGCATCTGCAAGTATGTGTGGTAAAACTGGTTCTGAACGCAACTGCACTGGAACAGGCTGGGTACATCTGGCCTGGATCCCAGGAATGTGCACACTTCCAAGTTTCTCAGGTAACTCTCAGACAAGCCGTCCCTGGAAGCTGCTGAAGGAGTCGCAGCCTTAAGAGTTAGAGTTTTTCTTTCTATGCCAAGCTGTGTTCTAGGAACAACAAACACCTTCCTTAACCACTGATACTTTTCCTGTAAAGTACAATTTACGTGTTTCTAAACTACACTTTGTAATTACAACCAAGTTGACCATGATCTGTGAGTAGGGTGACTTTTAAGGATCCGTTTTAAAAGAATGAAAATAACTAAGGGTTACTAAATACAATTAAAAAAGAAAAAACCTCACATTTTGAGACTATCTTTTAGGCCAGGTGTGGTGATATACACCTATAAGCACAGCACTGAACTCAGAAAAAATGAGACAGGAGGACTACCCTCTTCTAAATCAGCAAATCATTACATTGATAATTCATAGACTTGTTAACTTGACTCTTAATTGTTTCTATAGTCTTCAAAAGGCCCCATGTTTGTTGCCAATATACCATCAGATTCTCACGTGAGGATTTCTTTGGTTTTGTTTTTGGGTTTTTGTTGTTGTTGCTGTTTGTTTGTTTAGTTGGATGGTTTTTTTTTACTTTTGTTATTTTTGTAACTTCTCAAGTGAAACTTCTTTTCCTTCCTCATCAACAGTATGAGTGAGCTAGCTTCTTGTTGACTGGATTATTCCTCTACATAAGACTTTTTTTTTTTTTTTTTTTTTTTTTTTTGGCCTTGGTGGCACCATGCTTCTGGGGTTATGGGAAAGATATCTAGAAGAGCTGAGGTTTGGTGTCCAGATCCTTCTGCTGGGATTTGCAGGCCTCTTAGAGGCAAACCTTCTCTGACTTAGTCAGTGTTCCTCTCCCACAAAGGAGTTCTAGCAAGTAGAATCCAAAGACACTGTGGAAGTATTCTCTAACACCACCTCACCCCACCCTAACACCCATCTTGCCTGTAGTAAGACATAAGACTTTGATTTCAGAACTACACAGTGCCCAAGAAGAATCCAGAAAAACAGGCCTTGCAAGGGTTCCCATTTCAGTCTGCTGCATTAGATAACATAGCTTTTGGCTAATCACAGTTCTGTACAGGGCCCCATTCTTCCTTGAACTCAAGCATAAAATACAGCCTTGTCAGTGTCCTTGGTTCCTTGACTCCGGAGGCTTCTGTGCCATATGAAACCAATAAAATACATTTTTGTGGCAGGACATGGTGGCTCATATCTGTAATCCCAGAACTCAGGAGGCTGTACAAAGATGGGCACTAAGAGTAGAAGGTTAGACTGGGCTATGCAGCCAGTATAAAGCCTGCCAGAGTAACACAGGAAGGCCCTGTCACCAAAGAGAAAGGAGACAGAGAGGACAGAGAGAGAGAGGGGGGAAGAAGAAGAGGGAGGAGGATATGGGTGGGAAGAGGAAGGGTAAAGAGGGGGAAAGGGAAGGGAAGGAGACATTAAGCCTTTCTCTTCTTAACCTGTCTTTCCTGTACACACTGTTAGCCACAACTATCATGACAGGAACAACGTGGCAGCCTCCTGCCTGAGCCTGTCATGGGTCAGGGTAGGGAGAAAAGTTGTACCTTGCCTTGAGATATATTAGATTCAATATTCCTCAGAGAAGGGTCCCTTGACAACACATCTATGGTCTCCTTGTCTCCAGTGTAGCCAGGTCAGTTCTTCAAAAGATTTTATATGTTTTCAGTCTTTTTCACCTTTAAGATTGCTGTCCTGTGATGGGCTATTTAAAGAGTCACTAGTCCTTGAACCCCAATGGAAAAGTTCAGAGGCCATCAAGGCCTAACTACTGCTCCCCAGGAGAAATGAGTCCATCCATCCAGCTCCTTCCCAAGACAGTGCCACCGATTTTCGTCTTCTACCTTCTAACAGAAGTGTTCTACTGCATTCAGCCAACGGTATAGCTAAGGAGAGCCTGGATTTGTTTCCGGCTTTTTGTGAAAACATGGTCTCTAATAACAAGTACTAAATCCATGTGCTGAAGCTGCTCAGAAGAAAACAAGCCAGCACATCTGCCTTCTCAAAAATAAACCAAGACAACAGAATTCACTTTCAAAGTTTTAAAAGAAAAAAAAATGCAAGTATTATTTTTAAATATATGCTTCCCTATAATAATTTGCCCTTGGGCCTGGAAACAATTACAATAAAATTTTGTGGGGAAAACCCCTGCTGTCTGTATGGGGACATTTCTGCCATGCTTCAAATTAGAGCCCCTATAAATCTTTGGAACTGAGCAAACAGGGGAATAAAAATCATATAACATACCTGTCAGTGTTTGGACTTAAGGAAAGAGTGTGGGGTAGATTCCCAGATCAAATTTTCTAAGTTGTTGAGCCCGATGCATGAACGCTTGATCTTCAATTTTCAGCATCTCACTCGGACAGATGTGCGTTAAAATGGAATGTACGCTTTGATCGTGGGTTGTTTTTTTTTTTTTTTTTTTTTTTTTTTAAATAGAATCACGATCACTGTGGCTCAGTTCTCCAAACCAACACATTCATTTGCCCACATGAAAATCTGCTACTTGCTAGAAATAAACAAGTGCTCAGGAGGCTTCTCCTTAAGTAGAGATGCAGCTGAGCGTCCAGGTACACGTGTCCTGCCCCGTGGCCAGCCGGGCAGGAAAACTGAACATACTAAATGGAACCAAAGGCTTCCTGCCAGTTTCCCAGATGTAGTACAGTGTTAAGTTGGAACACATTATACTGTTTGGCTTCACGTGGCTTTGTTTTCCTGAGACAGGTTCTCATGTAGCCCAGGCTGGCCTGTAGCTCATTACATAGGCAAGGATGACCTCCCAGGAAGAACTCCCAGTCTTACTGTCTCTACTCCTATGTACTGAAAATATTAATGTGTGTAGCAAAGCCCAGTCCATACACACTTGGGATCCTTCTTCATGCTATCATCTCATGAAGAAGATTTTATCTTTTCACACATTCTAGCTGAACAATTATAAACACTGTAGGTGTTATCTACATTCTTGCCAAATTTCAAACTTTAGAAAATATATTGCTATCTTTAGAGCTGATCTGATAGCAAAGACCTTAGAAGCAGAGAACCAGAGGCTTATAAATTCAAGGCCTTCTGTGGCTACTAAGTTCAAGGCCAGATTGGACAACTTGCTGAAACTCTGTCTCAGCAAGAAAGCACAGACACTGTAGTTGTACGTCTAAGAGGTACTTGCGTGAGGCCCTCTGTTCTAATCCCAATACCCAAACCAGATAAATAAAATAACATTATTGTTAGTAAGGTATTTAATAATATGCATAGAAGTAAATACAATTTTTTAAAACCATGAATAAAGTTAAATTTTAAAATATAATAATAAATTTAAACCTCCATTGGAGGAAAAGTCTGACCCTAGTTTTAAGAATAAAAGATGCTGCACCAGAGAGAAGGCCATCTAATCTTAGGCTAAACACCTTCAAGTGCATCATCCACAATGAGAACATTTGGTTAGTCTCCTACAGCTTTTAGGAATCTACTGCTAGAAAAAAAAAAAAAAAAAACTGCTTTTGGTCCACTGTACACAGCAAGAAATTAGAGACAAGGTAACTTGGTAACAGTTGTTGTCTGGAAGACTTGTAATAATAGTGAGAATTCATAACTGTTTTTCTATTCCTGTAAATCCTAATTCATAGATGTTATAATGTTAACAAAATTTTATGTGAGTAAAGAGGTATAGTCTGTACTCAAATTTTCATTACTTGACTATAATTCTAAAAGCATTAAATTAAGATATAGAGAATATATTCTATGTGTTAACATAAATATCATATTTCTCCTTCTGAAAGTCTTCAATCTCCTTACATACCTTATACTTTGTGTGTGTGTGTGTGTGTGTGTGTGTGTGTGTGTGTGTGTGTACGCGCATGCTTGTGTGTATTGCAATGATGATGTCCATGTTTTACAAGCCAGGATCTCATGTAGCCCAAATTGGCTTCAAAGGGGCTATGTAGCCAAGGGTGACCTTAAACATTTGATCCTCTTATCTCTGCTTCCTGAGTGCTGGGTGGAGTATACACGGCATACCAGATTTTTGCAGTACTAGGCGACTGAGCCCACGGCTTTGTGTACGTTATGGAAGCATTCAATGAATCCCAGCCCTGCTTTAGGCTTTTGAAATTCTACTTTCTTAGATAATTTCTTCATCTCTCTAGTTCTGTGTCTGTCAAGATATCTTCTAAAGCTATGAGAAGGGAGGCTTTTCAAGTGCCTAAATGTCCACACTGAAGAAAGCAAATAGAAGTTGTAAGAGAATAAGTTTCCCTGCAGATTGCAGCCAGGGACACCTCTACCATTTGAATCGATTTCAACTCAGCGGGCATTTTCCGTGTTTCCTGAGATTCTCACTATTCTTTTGATAATGAGCTAAAGTGTAGTGTTTGTCCTCCAGAGCTGCAGATCGCTGCTAACACAAGGAATTTTGATTTGAAGATCTCTCGCTAGCATAATTATACATTCTGTCCCAGATTGCATTGATGGGAAGTAAACAGCGCCTCTCCGTCTGTTGCCAGGCATAGGGGAAAGGCCAGATGGGTTCAGTAGCTAAAGCTAAGGAAGACGCTCTCATAGGTCGTGGGTAGGAAGTTCAATATTATTGCATGCCTAATAGCAGCTGCTTCTGTTTGAACTCTGGGCTATGGAAGATGAACTTCATTAAATGGTAAATCATTAAATATCAGCTGGGTAAAAGCACGGGGTATACATTGTCTTCTTACATGCAAGGGGCTTGGCCTTTACATGCAAGGAGCTAGACTTTTACATGCAGAATGCCGAACAAAGACAGAGCAGCCAACAGGCAAACCACACACGGAAACCTCGGAGAGTAGCTTTGGGGTTTGTTGTTGGCGAGTAAATAATTGTGAGCAAATATTCCTCTCCAGTAAAGCTGAAAAACACAGCCTTGCATTTAACATGGCCATAAAATATTTAGGGACATGTAATCCCTTCAGAGCCTCATTTTTCTCCCATTATGTGTTTATTCTTCAGAAAAAGAAAAAAAAATTAAATTATGTCTACCTAATACCACAGATTCATTGCAAAGCCTACAGTCTGCCTACTTTTTTTTTTAACTATTGATCCATCTCTTGGGCAGATATGAATATCTTAACTGCAGATAAGGGTCTTACCTTTTCAGAACTAAGGCTGTACAGTCATGGCGCCTAGTACAGTTTTCAGGACTCTTCCAGGAAGTAAATCTCTGTCCCTGCTTCAACTAGGCAGTGGAATGGTGGCCCACTAGTGCAGCCTCACAATGACCTTCTCTGCTGGGCTTGGATACACATTGCCTGACCCCAAACAGGTGCTGTGTTCTTTACTTCATCTCAGCTGTGTGTGCTTCTGTGCTGTGTGGACCCACGGAAAGTCCCGTGTCCACATAAGTGTCAGCATTGTCCTGAAGCTGCATCACGGCAAGACACAGAGGTGACCACAGAACATTCCAGCTGTGTTTTCCTTCCACTCAATTCATAGAGCTTCAGTAAGTAGGCAGAGGCTGGCACTCCACTGTTAGACGGATAGCCTCTCATGTATGAGGTTCTATATTTGATTCCTGGCACACATACACACACACACATCACATATACATACAGCACACCACACACATACAAACACACACACATGTACACAGCACATTCATATAGCACACACACACAAACATACACATGCATACCACAAACACACACACACATCACATGCATAAAATACACCACATAAACATACACATGACATAAACACAAACACATACTTAGACATATATACACACAAGTGCAAATATATCACACACATACACACCACATACATATATACACAAACAAATACACACCACATATATATACACACAGAGAGGATGTAATCATTATAATTCACTCTTTTTGGTTTCTATCTTGACACGTCGACAGCCTCGGAACTGCATCAATCTTGATGTACTAATTACCCTTGAAAACGTACCCTGTTATGTCATTCCTACACAATCTCAGCCTGGAATGTATTATCCTTTGTCGGCTTTTGGAGAAGGATCTAAAACTCTTCTTAGTACAGTTATTAGACACTTATTTTATTCAGTAAGTGAGAAGAAGAATTGTCAATTAATTTCCATGAAAGAAAATCACCAAACTATTTTTTTTTACAAATTACAGTGTTAATTTTTCAAATAAGAGTCTACTTAGTACAAGTATTTTTGAACCTTTCAAAAGAACATATGTGTTTTCGCTTGGCAGCACATATCCTAGAACTGAAACAATACAGAGAAGATTATCATGGGCCCTGTCAAGGGTAACTTGTATACTCGTAAAGTGTTCTATATCTAAAAAACAAACAAAAAAGGAGAATATGTATTTGTTGTCTATCAGATTTTTATAGAAATTTTAGTATTTTAAAATATAAAGATGTCTTTCATTATACAAACAAATGCATATTTTCAATGTTTTTTAATTATCCCATACACTCATTAATAGCATGACGGAACTCTACAAACATATACATACAAAGAGCAATATTAGTAGGTGGCAACTCACACCTCTAATTCCAGCCTTGGGAACGCAGAGGCAGCAGATCTCTGAGTTCGATGCCAGCCTGGTCTGAAGAGTTAGTTCTGGGGTAGCCAGGGCTTCTACACAGAGAAACCCTGTATGGAAAACAAAACAAGAACAAGAAAAGTAATAGTAGATTTTATAGGGAAGAAATTACTTAATTCTTCTGAAAAAATCCAGGAGTCTGGAAGCATCTGATCAGCTCTGACAGTGTTTTAAATGTACTGGCCAGGTGGATGTTACACCATCTCACGCATGGCATGGGTAAAATACAATCTAATGATGTCTGTAGAGGACTTCACACAATGTTTGACATGCAGTAAGCTCTTAGAATTAGTGGAATCCATTTAGCTCAGACATATACAATGTATTCCAAATGGATACTGTGTCATTTACACCAGGCTGTGTTCTTCCTTCTGCTTTCTTGTTTGTTTGCTAGGAAGGGATGGGTCTTTTTTAGCTGCTTGTCCTTCCTGTGCTTGGTCCACTGACAAATCTTTAGAGAGGAGCAAGTAAAACCAAGGTTTCATTATATTAACAGAAAGCACATACATCAGGTGCCTTCTTCTCAGACATGACTAGACAAATATAAATGTCAGAGTTTTGGAATAAATATAAATCTTAGGTCATGATGTAGAATAAGTATATATCTCAGGACATAATTTTGATAACATCAGAAAGGAAAGACAACAATTTAAACAAGATTAAACTTAACCCTAAAAGACACAGTAACCCTCACACACCCTGCTTTGAAGATTTGACATTCATACTTGGGCCAAAGTAAAGAAAGCCAGCACCATTTAGAGACCTTGGAAGGGTGCTACAATAGCAGGTAGGTGAACACAGGATATTTTTGCAGGACACAAGGGATGGCCTATACCTATTATTCAAGATTGCCCTGTCATTGAATTACATACCCAGACAGACCGGAATGTTCTCTAGACAGAACTGAGGCTCCAGCACCTGAATCCTTTGTGTGACTGACAGGAAGGAACATGAGTCAGAAATCATCTACACCTCACATTCTGAGGAATGAGTAATGAGGCCCAGTCCCACAGTGATCAGCACAGTGTTCACAATGCCATCCATACGTCTTCTCTTCACGTAATGTCGCACACATATATGTACAGGACCAGTAATGAAGAGGGAGGCTTAAGTGTTTTGTGTTAAAATGCCAGCCTATGATGTAAAATGAAACCACTTAATTAATTCTCAAACCACTTAGGGTAATTTCATTACAGACCATGTCATTCAACAAGTCATGTCATTACCAAGGCCAAGGTTAAATTGTTCTTTTTTTAAAAAAAAGGAAATATAAAACCGATCTTTATAGAGCGGCTTCCCACAATGAGAACCAGGGCAGCTTTACTCTCATCCTAAAGAGAAAGGAGTATACTGTCTGATGTGTCACCTTCCTCTTAGTCTGACACTCTTATCTTTAAGAATGTAAAAGTTTTCAAAGGGACAATATAAGCATTGTATTGTACACTTCATTTCATAAGGACATTTCAATTTCCTTCATTTCTGGAGGGAGATTAACTCTGTCACTGAATATTCCAGTTCACTGTTACTTGAAAAGAGTCATTTGCACACCAGCACTGATGGAGGTCTCCAGCTCCAGTGTCAGAGGTTCCCAGGAAGGGTGACACATCCGTGCGACTGCCATCTGTTGCGTGTTTTCTCGACAGCTGGGTCTCTCAACCATCACGAGAGCACGTAGTCACAAGAGACTCAGGGAAGTGGCCAGGCGTGAGACACAGAGGCATGGCGCCCACGTGCATCTGAGAAACAGCATTGCTTTTAATTGCACCATAATGATTTTTCAATAGAGACAATGGCGTGGAGTATCTTCTTAGAGCTGATGTAAAATACAATAAAACTACAGTGTGGCTCAAAAGCCAATTGAGACTTCTTAATGTTTTTGTCCTACGTGCATACTACAGAAGCATTTTCACTAACCACTCTGTCCACAAGACACTTTCACTGTATCTATTGTTGTGCCGCGGTAGTTCTAAATGTAAATGTACATTTTTGTTCCACGTATCAAAAGCATTGAGCCTTGCCTCTGGTTTTAATCTTCTTGATTCGAGATACTAAAATAAGACAGATTTGCTTTTGAGTGAATAATGGTTGAAAAAATCTAAGTCTCCTGATTTTTAAGTTGTTTAATTTTTTATTCTTTATCCACCACCATAAAAATCAGCCCTTATGTTCACCTGTTACCAAATGTCCAGTGTCACAGCACTGCAATGGTTCAGAGATGCTATTAGCTGTTTGGACATGGGGATCCTTGTTCATTTATTTGTTTTAGTAGTAGAGATGAAAACCATAGGCAAAGCCACTGCCACTGAGCATATCCAGACGTAAATGCTTGGTTTGTTCATTTACTTACTCATTCATTCTCTCTCTCTCTCCCTCCCTCCCTCTCTCCCTCTGTGTGTGTGTGTGTGTGTGTGTGTGTGTGCATGTGCGTGCCTGTGTGCCTGTGTGTCTGTGTGTTATATGTATGTTTAAATCATGCATGTGTAAAGGTCGGAAGACAAATATTAGAAGTCTGTTCTCTCCTTCTACCATGGGTCCCCAGAGTCAAACTTAGATCATGACGCTTGCAGGGCAAGTGCTTCTTCTCTCTATCCTATCTTGCTAGCTCATGTTTGGTGTCTTAGAGGAAACAAGATCAACACTAATACCTAATGATGCTGAAGGATCCACTATGGGCCAGCCTTCAAGTGAGTACACAGTCAACCTAAAATCATCCCAGTTCAAAGGTCTAATTCTCGGTTTCTGGGAATTCAGTTGTCAGAACAGGATGGATCAATCCACAGAGGCTCTATGTATCCTCCAACTATGTTCTATTCTGAGGTATAAAAGAATGGGAGAGAAAAGACAGTGGAGAGGCAGGAGAGAATGAAGGAGGGAAGAGAGACACCAAAAGAGAGAGAGAAAGAGAGAGACTCATCACATGTACAGTCAAGACAATCAAGTTCATATGCATATGTGTGTGTTTACATGCTCAAGTCCCATGTTCCCACACTCATTTCCCCATCCCTCCGGATTTGGTCCCCTCCCCCATTTGTTTCAAGCTTTGCTAAGCATCATAAATGGGCAGGAAAGGAGATATTGGTCCTGCTTTACAAGAGAACTATCTACGCTAAGCTTGACGTGTGTATACTGGGGCAATTTTCTTTCCCTTAGCACAAGTTTCACACCTGACGTCCCATAACAAGAAACAGAGTAACAAGAAAAACAAGTCACAGGCCAAAGCTTTGCTACTGCTCAGTCCAATGTGAGAAGCAAGAGACCAGAGAAACTGCATCTCCAACTCTACTGGGACCTGGTGAACATTGGTTTAAAAAAAAAAAAAATCATTGCCCTTCAGATGACTTTGTCAGCTATGCCCGGCATTTCTGCAGTCTCCTGAGCGGGTTCTGGACTGTGGATACCTTCTGCTGGTCCCAGAACCTGTAAAGGACATGATTATACACTTCTTCTAGCCCAAGGTTGATGATTGACCACCTTCTAGTAAAAGATAAGCAGGAGAAAAGCCTGGCAACATTATTCACCCTACATCCTCTGCCGGGTGGAGCCTGCACAATGAAGACTGAAAAACAAGAGGCCACTGTGTTATATGGACCATCTTCCAAAACCTAGTGGGGCATCGTGTGGAAACGTAACCGAGCAACAAAAGATATGACCAAACCATGACAAGCTAGTGAGCGTAGAAAGCAAAGCCTACGGCTTCCGATTTTTATTTTGCCCTCAGGCATAAGAAAGAATACTTGGGACATGGAGGTCTTGGGACTTCCATTTAGGAAAGGTAGGTCAGAGTATTTCTATCTGCCATGTTTCAGAGAAGAACGGTGAGGGAACCTTTTTGCTTCTATGCAGCCCTCTGTTCTATGCAGCTCTCAGCTTACAGTAAATAGTGCAACAGCAGGGGTGGGCGGAGCTTGGTGGCAGAGGGATTATTCAATATTCATGACACATTGAGATGCCAACATGCCAGGTTTGGGGATACCAGGCCCTGAACTCTGTCTGATACCTACAAGTACCACTCTTCCAAGAATAGCTCTGAGTTAGCCCACATATCCCACAAATGAAAACTATACACAGTCTCAGTTTCCTGGTAAGATTTGTAGCTCAGCTCGCAGCTGCTTTCCTCCTGTATTGACAGACCTAGATTAAATTCCCACGATCGCACAACAGACTATGCACACACCCCTAACGCTCAGGAGGCAAAGGCAGGCAGATGAGGAGTCCAAAGCCACTTCTGGATGCGTAGTATATTCCAGGTATGAGACCCTGTCTCCAAAGAAAAAAGGGCCAGAGAAAGGGTGAGCCGGTAAAGGCATTAGAGGCCAAGCCTGAGAGCTTGAGTTCAAACCCTGAATGGCATAGGATAGAAAGAGAGAACTGGTCCCCACAACTTGTGCTTACATTTCCACATGTACACTGCCGCACATGCATGTGCACGGGCGTGCGTGTGTGCGTGCGTGTGTGTGTGCGCGCACACACACACACACGCACAGAGAGAGAGAGAGAGAGAGAGAGAGAGAGAGAGAGAGAGAGGTTTTCAATAAAAATTTTTAAAAAGAATCTGAATCATTCCATAGAGCTCCAAAATTAGAAATACTTTCAACATATCTGTTTTGGAATTCTCCATAGAGCCTATTCAAAGCCGCTTTTTCTATAGTGACCCATTGCTGTTAGGAGTCAGGCTGGTCTGCAAGCCTATCTTCTAGGTTGTGTCATTCCTCAGTGAATCACCGCGAGAAGCAGTAGCATCTTCTGCTTCACCTGGTGTCTACTGTCACCATTTCTATCCAGGAGGAACTTGAGTTCTGTGTGTCAGTAAACATTTTCTGCTTTAGGATAAACTGCAGAGAGAATGTCCAAGATGTCAATAAGCCACAAGGTTAGGAGAACAGGAGAACAGGATTGGGGCTCAGAAGGGGCTATCCCGGTGAGTAGACCTTTCACACACTGAGTACTTTAAAGAGAAAGATGTTCAAAGAAGCTCAGAGTCCCTCTATGGCCTTTCGCTGCCCTGCTGTCTGAGGGTTATCATTCTCTTCTTCTCCGAAGCAAGTCACAGAAATCAGAATGCCTCTTCCCCTCAAGGCAGGTCAGAGCACTAGAAATATACTCTGACCTTCCCCTGCCATTCTACGTGTGGCCAAAGAGAAATTCCGTGACCTAATTCTCTGATTGTACAGTGAGGTTCTGCCCCATACCTGGGAGGAAGGAATGTGTCACAGAGAGATGAAGACGCATCTCGCCAGCCTAGCCTTGCTGGCCTTCCCCTCTCTGTCCAAGCATCTGATCATTTTCTTTTGTCCATTCTTAGTTCTTTATGCACTGCTGGTTCCCACGGACCTGTGTATGGTTTTTGTTAGTGGCTGTCCCTGCCCCTCGAAGTGTGACACACACCTCTACTCATCTGACAGTCCTCTCAAGTCCAATTGTAAAACTTGGTTTCCCTGGATCGCTGAGTCTTGTGTGTGAAGCCCTGTGCCACAGAAACCATGATTAACGGAATCTGTATTTGTTCTCTTGTCATGGTGTCTTCCATCACAGAAGTCTGAGCCATCGGCCCCGTTCTATGTAACCTGGTCAAAATGTGTGTGTGTGTGTGTGTGTGTGTGTGTGTGTGTGTGTGTGTGTGTGTGAAAACAGTGGTTTCCAGGACTAGAGCTATTGTTCAGCAGTTAAGAGTATTAGCTGCTCTTTCAAAAAACTGGATTCATTTCCCAGCACTAGCATGCAAACTCACAACAGTCTGCAACTCCAGTTCCAAAGAACCGGACGCTTTCATCTGTCCTCCACAGGCATTAGACCCTCACGGTACACAGGCAGAGATGCAGACAAAACACTCAGATACATAAAATAAATATATTAAGAAAAAGCTGACAATGGTTTTTGTATACCAAGCAGTGCGGGCTCTGCAGAGTCATTTTCTTGGCAACAATAAAATGAAATAGAAAGGATTATGCAATTACACACACGTGTAAATGTAGCAGCAGAGAGAAGCTGACAAGAAGACAAAAAGCATATGGCCCCCGCCTTCAGACTGAGATACAGAGGCAGCGTATGAACCAATGACCACATACCTCCAGGCAGTAACAAACCCTTGAAGAAAAATAAAGCAAAAGGCTAGGAATGGGCCTCAGTTTAGACACATGCTTGCTTATCGCATATGAAGTCCTGAGGTCACCCCCCAGTGCCTGTAATCTTAGTGTGGAGGGTGCACACCTGCAGTTCCAGTACTTTGGATATACAGGCTGGCATGTGGGTGCACACTTGCAGTCCCAGTACTTTGGATAGATAGGCTGGCATGTTAAAAGTCTGAAGGCATCTTCTGCTGCAGAGCTAGGGCTAGCCTGGGCTACAGAAGACCCAGTCAGCAGAAGAAAAGAAAAGAACGGGACAGGTGGAGAGTCATGGAAGTGGGGAGGGAGGGCTGGGAGCCTGAGGATGGGTTTCAGCACTATGGTTAGAGTGGAGCAGAGAGCTCCTTCAGGGTCCCAGGACACACATTTCCTGTCAGAGGCTGGAAGGTGGGAAGGGGCTTGAGTTTCAGGAAACTGCTGCTGCTGAAGCCCCCACCCCCCCACCCCCAGGCTAGTGGCATGGGAGTCCCAGCTCCTCATTCCCGACAAAGCTTTCTGGCATTCTGAGAGAATGGGTTTCCTCCCTCAATCCCACCCATCCCAGTGAGCACATCCTCACTTCAAGAAATGACTGACAATTCTCTTCTTCTGTCATGCTGGTGTACTTCAGCTCTGGGTGTCTTTGAAATAACCTGACTTGGCAATCTAAGATGCTGGCAACCTTACATTGTTTTCTTCTGCTTTCCAGACTGATTCACCAAATGCCAAGCTCCGTTAAGTGCTGGCTTAAGACGTGTACCACGGGGCATCTTCACCAGTTCCTGATCATTTTATCTTAACAATGTTGGTTACCTAACATTTTCCTAACTCGTTTCCAAAATGCTAACATTCACTCTAAATCCTCCCTCTGTAAGTTTGGCTTACATTTTTTTTGATATGAAAAAGCAGCAGTATTATTTAATCACTGATTCTTTAATGAAAAAGGACATCAACAGTTTAGTTACAGGAAAGCAGCCTCTTCTAGGACCTTTAACAGAAAAGCATATAAATTAACTTGGAAAGCAGAGAACACCAGGAGCTGACCCCTGCCTGATTTCCCCCAACTGACCTCAGAGCATACATGATAATTCTGTGTTTGTATTTTAAGGATGATGGGGGGGGGGGAGCTGAGAGTTCTGCCATCTTTTTCAGGGAGAAAAAAAGAAAGGAGGGAGGGATAGATGGAGGGAGGAAGAAGGTAAGAAGAAAGAGAGAGAGAGAGAGAGAGAGAGAGAGAGAGAGAGAGAGAGAGAGAGAGAGAACACCATATATTTTCAGGGGGATTGACTCCTAGTGGCTGGGATAAGAAAGAAATGCCACTAAGCCTAACCACAACTTGAGTGGATGAAAAGTGAGTCCCTAGTTGCCTCTCACCACAAACCCCTCTGATACATGCCAGGAACCAGCTGAAAGCAAGCAAGAAGTGTCTTCTGATGGGGCCACAAACAAGTGCCCTAGAGACACTCTCGCTCCCAGGCCAGCCACTCTACCTCAAAGTGCAGTGCAGAAGGAAGGGTCAGAGATGGTTAACTGGGGAATTAGCAGCCCCTGATCACTCAAAGCAGGCCTGTGACGGGACTGATTTAAAATGAAACCTCCTGCAAATGTAGAAACAGAGAGTAGAGGGGAGGAAATAGGATTTCATTAGGTGATTTTTAATTTTGGGATTCAAGTAGAGACCAGGAAGAACAAGGAGTATGTATTTATTATTTATCTCTTTATTTCTGTTTCCAAACCCAAAACACTTGCTCTGCTTTTCCTGGGAGGGCAAGCAATATGGACTGCTGGATTACTTCTGTGGGCTTCCATGCTAATAAGGCACGCTTCCCACAGAATCTGACAGAAAGGATAAATACCTTGCCCCGCTGATGGTTAATTGGTAGTGGCATGTGTCTTTCTTGCACTCTTACGAAGGGAATGTTCTGATCATCAGGACACAATGGCTTCCCCTTCCCCCATCCCTTCAAACAGAACAAAACTCTGAGAGAGGGCAAGAGGTCCCAGGCATTGCGGTCCTCAGCCAGTGCATTCAGTTCTCAGAAGTTAGCCCTAATTTCTCTCCACCTCAAGAACACAATTGTCTCACAGCAAATCATTTAGCCTTGACCACACTTTTCAAAGGGCTCTTGCAGATAGGTTTGCCATAGATTTCACCAAGCCATGGAGATGCTAATCTGCGGCCTGCATCTGAAGCCCCTCTGGGAACTAGAGATGCGGACCTGCTGCTGAGGGAACATGACCGTTAGGATTATGGGGACCATCGCTTTCCTGACTGCAAAGTAACAATAGAGCAATTGTGGGCTCACAGGTCTCAGGGACCATCAGGGCTGCCCCTGAGGAGCAGTGTGTAAAAGCCCCCAGCAACCAGTCTTGAGGCTTGCTCCTGGAAGCTAGACCTTGTCAAGGCTTCAGAGGAGCCACTCCAGTGAGGATGCAAGAAACAAAACAGGGTGCTCTTGTTTAAAGGCTGCTTTCTGTAATTATGTTGACTTTTTAATGGAACGTTTAGAAACTCAGGGTGCCCAAGTAGTCCACGGGGAATAATCGGGATCTTTGTCGTAAGAGAAACAATAGCATGTGTTCCTAGCAAAATTAACTTCCTTGTGTCTGTTCATCTGGTTGACTTACACCAGGCCCGATGTCTCTTCTCTTCACCTCAACCCACCCCCACCCACCCACTCACCCAGGCCTATTTTCAATCAGGAGGTCAAGTTGTCTTTGGAACATCATATTTCCTGCTTGGAAACAGCCCTGGATTGTATAATAGTCTGACAGGGAAGTTTCAAGAGTATCAGGAGTTTCCTGGGGAGGATAGACACGCCTCATCCACCACCGCTTTTCCTCTGTGCCGGGAGCTGTCCCTCTGCTGTGCACAAAAGGTCTTCAGGATGGAAATTGCTAAACTAAATGGTAAATACCCTTTGGAACTAGGCCCGCTGAGCTCACAGGCAGCAGCTTGATCTCCTTCCTTGTTAAGGCAGGTCCATCTGGCTGAGGGATGGTCTGGGTGAGGGTACCCAGGGCCAGGCATGCACTCACTCCATTCCCACCCAAATATGCCTGGGAGACAAAGGATGTGACCTATTTGTATGCCAAGAAATTTGATTTTTTTGTGACAGTTATTTGCCCTCAATTTAAGAAAATTACTTTGTTCTCCTTCCTCTTTATTTAATCAAATGGCAGTCAATTTCCTACTTCACTTGAATAATTCTCATAATTTTACAACACAATGAAAGGATTATAGATTAGTGCGGGTCAATCTCCTTCATAGTCTCCTTATTTCTCTAAGATTCCAATCCACTGAAAGGCCATAGACAGCATAATGCCTTTGGGACAAGGACAGTGCAAGGTCCCCTGGTGGAAAAGCACCCTGGCAGGGCACTGATGGCTCCCAGTGGGAGAGGGTCTCACTTTTAACCATTGTGAGTTCATGGAGAAAACAGAACAGGAGAAGTGGTGAGCACCTGCATAGTAGATCCCAGGATGCCTGGGACACTGTTCTCACTGTGAGGGCATCAGGGATAGACTTTAAGGTACAGCACCAACTTCAAAGAGCCACTGAGAACTAAACCAACTACTCTTTATGATGAATTTAGACTAGTGTTTCACACATGGAGTACATATGTAATAGAAATTCACTTGTAACTTCTAGAATGTTCTTACTTTATTTTTCCTCACTGAGTTTCTCATTATCTTACCAGAATCAATATGTGTGTTTACATGTGTGTGCGTGCACATGTGTGTATGTGTGTCCAAATGAAGATGTTTATCAGTTTTCCTACTCAAAGAAAACCTTACTAAGCATATAATACACACACACACACACACACACACACACACACAGATTAAAAGACTACCTGACACTAAGTGTGATGAATACACTGTAAATATCTGGTGGCCTAATAGTGGGTTGAATGTATCTCTAGAGAATATAGGAACAAAGGAAACAATCATTTGACGTGTTTGGGTTTGGAAAACAGAAGTGGGATAGGGCTATAAACATATCAGAAATGAGGCTGAGCCAGCTGTGGCATCACACACCTCTGTTCTCAGCCCTTGAGAGTCTGAGACAGGAGGATAGGGACTTTGGGAATGGCCGAGGCTATATAATATAACAGGATCTGGTCTTAACAACTCAAGGTCTGGAGATATCCTTCAGAGGCAGAATACCAGTCCAAGTAAACAAGAACACAAGGATGAATGTTGGCTCTTGAGGGAGATTTTTTTCGTAGTTCTGTCTGTTGCTGATCAAACCCAAGGCCTTGTACATGCTAATTAACTGTTCTACTACTGAGCTGTGTACACTTAGCTTTCATAGAACAATTCAATATAAGGAGGCACATATATGTAAATATCCTAAGAACCACAAAATAAGTGAATCAGGCCTACATTCTCTCTAAAGCTAGCACAGTTAAGAGATGCCCCAGTGTAATATAAAGGCCTGGGAATCAGCCAGCCAGGGCTTCGGCTCTCCTCTTGCTTGCTGTGTGCACTGTCAATTTTTTTTTTTTTTTTTTTTTTTTTGGAATTTCTCAGATAATCCAAAAAGCAACATTGGATTCATGTGAAAACTGAGAACAGACAACAACAGCAACAACAGAAAAGAACATAATTTTGTATTTTAAAATATTTTTATTGGACAAGATGAATGATACCTCAAAATAATAAAAGATGCTCAATTCAAAGTGGATGAGTTTACAGATGTACTTTCTTGCGTTTTTCAAAAGTTCATGGTGGGTGCATTGCATAGAAGCTTTGCCTGTTTCCCTACTTTGGAAAACTGTCAGGTTGTTGTTGTTGGTGGTGGTGGTGGTTTTATATAGAAACTCAGTGGGGAAGTACTGGCTTAGTCCATAAAGCTCAGAACCAGCAAGAAGAAGAAGAAGAAGAAGAAGAAGAAGAAGAAGAAGAAGAAGAAGAAGAAGAAGAAGAAGAAGAAGAAGAAGAAGAAGAAGAAGAAGAAGAGGTATTTCTAACATAGCCATGAAAGATAGGGAAAGGGGATGATCATAACCTTTAAAAAAGGTACCAATCTTCTAAAATATCACAAATGAAATTTTTTGACCTGAATTTTATTTCACTTATGGTTCTTACTGGAGAATTTCTCTCTTTCTATCTCTGTCTCTCTATCTCTATCTATCTCTCCTGTTGTGTCTTTCACAAGTTCTTTTGACATTTCAAGACACATTTAAAAAAAATTACGAGAACAGTATTGTTTGGTTTTCACTCCACATTCAATGTGTGAGTGTATTGACCCACAAGCTGACCTTTCTTCTTTATCTGTCCTTGACACAGGGATTGAAACCAAATACTGAATAAGATCTAAGGACCATGTTAAAAATAAATGTTTATCCTTATCAAGAGGAATTGTGACATCAAGGGAAGTACATGTCATGTTGAGAGAGGGACTTCCTGTAACTCAGGGGAAATTTGCCAGCTTTGGAGAGGGCACACAGAATGGAAATCACTTAGTAACAGCTGCTAGGCAAGAGTTCAGGAAATTCAAACCACTCAACTTTGGGAGAATTTTTTATTTTCAATGCTGGGCCTTGAACCCAGCACTACAGGAGTTCTAAGTCTGTCACTGAGCTGTGTTCCCAGATCACGGTGGGAAATTGAAAAAAGAAAAAAAAAAAACTACTTTTTGTTTTTGTTGTTTGAGTTTTTTGATATTTTTTTGCTCTTATTTTTTAAATTTGTTTATCGTTCTCTTATACATCCTGACCACAGTTTGTCCTTTCTCTACTACTTTCAGTCCCACCCCCATCTCCCTTCTCCCCCAGAGCCACTGTTCCTCTGCGTCCATTCAGAAACAAGCAGGCATCTCGGGGATATCAACTGAATACAACATAACAAGATGCAAAAAGACTAGGTACAAACCTTCATATCATGACTGGATGAGTCAACCCACTCGGAGTAAAAAGGTCCCAAGAGCAAGCTAAAGAGTCAGAGATGCCCCCAGTCCCACTGTTAGGAGTTCCATAGGAACGTCAAGGTAAGAACCATAAGCCATGTGCAGAGGACCTAGTGAAGACCAACACAGACTCTGTGATTGCCGCTTCAGTCTTTGTGAGCCCCTGTGAGCCCTGCTTAGTTGATTCTGTGGCCCCAGTTCTTGAGGTGGCCCCAACCCCTCTGCTTCCTATAATCCTTCCTCCTCTTCTTCTACAGGATTTCCCAACCTCCTCCTAATATTTGGTGATGGGTCTCTTCATCTGTTCAGAGCTTGTGAAGTTCTTAATATTTTAAAATATGTTAACTAGCCAAAATAATCCTTCAAAATATTAAAAGACTAGACATTTCAAGATAACGATTTACAGATATACATGTGTGATTCTATGAATCTGTGGTGGGCACATTGCATAGAAGTTTTAGAGGGGTTGTTTTGTTTTGTTTTAAACATTGCAGCTCACTGAGGAGTACTGACTTAGTTCAATACTCAGAAACACCAAAATATGAAAACGAAGTACTTCTTATATAGCCCCAGAATCTGGGGAGAATGAATAATGGAAAAAAACAGATGATCCACTGGAGAATTCTCCTCAGAAGAACACTATCCAGCATGAATGTCACGTATCCCAGGCTAGTAGATAGTGTAACATGCATTCTATACCCCAATAAGCAAACCAGCAGGTGCAGCTCAGGCCTCCAAGCTGAAGGACAGTCTAGCTTCGTGAGTCACACTGAGCATAGTAAAATTGTATTGATCGGTTTCAGGGGCCGGGGCGGGTGTGTGTGTGTGTGTGTGTGACATACAAAGACAATTTGACATGAGAAGACAGAAAAACTGAAATCACAGATATTTTATGTAACCATCAAAAAAAATGGGCAATTGAGGTTTCTTTCCTTTTTACTTTTAAACAATTGGTCTCACTTTTGGTCCATTACTATGATATGCAGCTCAGTAACGTGGTATAGCCACCCAGACTGACATCACCTATGGTCCTTTACCCTCCAGTAAACAAGTTCATTTAGTCAAGCACTGTTGAGTAACACATGTTAGACTTATTTGTATGCCCAGAGTGACAAGCTGAGAGCCAGATAAAATGACTATAAAATTCACTTGGCATTTCTAGACTCCCAGAGCATTTCATCATGGTGTTTACATTAAGAACATCAACAGGCCACAGCCTAGGCTGCTCGGCACACACTACTTTTGAGAAGGGAAAAATTCTTGTTACTCACTGCTAAAATCTGGTTGGATCGAATTACACAGTGAAGAGTCCCTTTAGCAGACATCAGAATCCATGCAATAATTACTGCTCCTGGTCTAAACACCTAACAAAAGTAATCTTCCGTGTTAGATCCCCTGCCCCAACCATTTTCTAAGATCATCTGCTGGCAGGAGTTCTCTATGACCAGGGTCCAGAAGCTTTTATCTATTCTTTTCATTCTCTGAGTCATGATAACTAATGCCTGGAGCTTGGATTATAACTCATTTGATTTCCTTAAGACAAATTCTTTTAGGGCAATGTCAGGGTCCAGTCTGATATTTATGCTCATGAATGAAAAGCTTGCCGCCTCACTTAAACACATTTATTGCAATATTGGGTAGAGATGAAAGGGGTGCCCCCCCCTCCGTAATTACACAGGTACAGATAAGAGAACTAAAACTCCACCCCAGGGGAAATCAGTCAGCTGGTAGGGTAGTTGCCCCACAGGTATGAAGACTTGCATCCAAATCATCAAGACCCAGGTAAAAGCCAGATGCTTCCTGTTCACAGTTCCAGGTCCGTCCGTGCAATGAGATGGGAGACAAGACTGAAGAATCCCAGAAATCTGTAAAGGGTTAAAATAAGAAACCTTGTTTAAAACCAGGTAGATGGCGAAAGGTGACACTTGAGGTTCTTCTCTTGCTTCTACACCCGTTCTGCGGCCTCACATCTGAATGCACACACACCACACCTCCACATACACACATGATACCTACACACCATATATACACACACACTCTCCTCCACACACATATACATATATACAGAGAGAGAGAAAGAGAGAGAGAGAGAGAGAGAGAGAGAGAGAGAGAGAGAGAGAGAGAAAGGAGGAGAGAAGAAAGGAGGGAAGGGGTGAGGGAGAGTGGGAGAGGGGATAAAGGAAATTTTTTTTTTTAATACTAAGTAGACAATTGCTTCATCTCATAAATTTACAGATCCTAAGTCATGTCCCTATTTAGATGAACAGCTCTTGTGTTCTCATCCAGGGGAAAGAAAAAGGGGTTGGGGAGGATAACTCCAAAGTCATCTGGCTAATTAGAGGAGGTGGGAGACGAGGCTGCTTCCATTAAACTCCTCTGGAACGGTTGCAAGATCCACAAAATCTGCTTTTAGCTCCGGCATCCATCGTGTTGGCTGTGTGATGTGTTTTCAATTTAATGATAATTACCCTTTCCATTTCTTTGATAATTGCCCTCTCTATTATCATTTATGGAGATTCAAATTATAAATCAAGACAAGACAGCCAGAAAAATATTATGATTGTCCCTTCTGAGGCCATCTCCAACTCAAGTAACACTCCCAACGCCTGAGAATTCAGCTACCTTCATTTGCATGCTTGCGATCATTTTATTTTAGGGTCCACTGGTTTTTCCTAAAGAGGAGGTTCCATGACAGTAACAGAGCTGAATGACAGTGTGGACAGAGGCTATAAACTTAGCTGTGCTCCAAGTTATAAGCTTGTATTCAAAATGAAAACCCTGCTCTCCTGATGGAATACAAGAAGGAGGAGGGGCGAGCCACATGTTTCCTGTAAGTCACCAGTCCCCTTGGAGGGTGTTTTATCTCACCGCCTCCCTCACCAGCTTAGGCTTTTGGCCTGTGAAAGAAAAACACTCTTGTTACTCAATATGAACCTTAATCAATATGGTGAGATGGGCAGAAAGAGAGAAGCAAGCTTGGATCTGAATTTCCAGGATCCTTCTCCCAAAACAAACAAACAAACACCCAAGGAACTAAAATGTTCACCCAAGAATGCCTTAACAAAGGTCCCCTGGCACCAGTCTAAACCATTTGCTTCTCAGGATTTTGGAAAGTGCTTTTTCTTTAGAGACCCATTAGTAAAACTTACATTGCATAAATTTAAAATAAAGATTTGAACTAGAAACATACAAACCGGATATATAGAACTAGTCATCTCTCTAATTGCTGTGATATATTTTATTATTTTCTATTTATGTGATTTTTTTTTCATGGTCAGGATGGAACCAATTCCGAAGGTATAATTGTCTCTGTGTTATGAATACCATTCAGACTGATATGGATTATATCTTCCCATATCAACTGTGATACCATATTTGTATCTGATTATGGTAATATCAGCAAATAACACTATCAGGGTGTGGTGATTTCAATGAGAATGTCCCAAGAAGCTCATATATTTTTATGTTCTCCAGTTCTTGGAACTGTTTGGGAGAGATTACTAGGTGTGCCCTTGTTGGGGGATTATATCACTGGTGTTGGGCTTTGAGCTTTCCAAAGCCAACTCCATTCCCAGTTACCTGGCTGTGTTTCATGCCTGAGCATCAAGACGTGTGCTGTGTGTGTGCGACTGTTTCAGCACCCTTCCTGTCTGTCTACTGCTACGGTCCACACTATAATAGCCATTGACTCTAATTCTGTGGGAACTGTGAGCCCTAAATTAAATGCTTTCTTTTTTATAAGGTGTCTTGGTCATGGTGGCTTATCATAGCAATAGAAAAGTAACTAAGACATGGGGTATATATATATGATGCTAATTTTAAATGTCAATGTGCCACTACCTAGAATTCACCTGAGAAAGAAGTCCCAATTGTAGGATTGCCCAAAAATTAGTTGGTCTCTTGTCTGTAGGGGATTGTCTTGACTGTTCATCGATGTAGGAGAGCCCAGACCATTGTGGGCAGAGTCATTCCCTATGCAGTTCTGAGCATGAGCCTGCCTACCAGCTGCATTAACTCTCTTCTCTCTTAAACTTCTTTTGATCAGAGTGTTTTAACATAGCAACAGAAGTGAAATTAGGATACCATCCATAATCACAGATTGCTAAAACAACAACAACAACAACAACAACAAAAAAAAAAAAAAAAAAAAAAAAAAAAAAAAAAAAAAACCTGTTTTTCTCCAGGCAGGATTGTTAAACTTTTGCAAGCCAGCTCAGATCTTTGATAAGATTTTGAGAAAGAGAAGACATGGGCACAGATACAACCTGAGCTCCCTTTTGGTCCCTTTAACAGCCATCTGAGCTTGGTTGGTTAGCACTCACCCTCTGAAGTATAATTATTGCCATTTCAATATCCTCCTGTTATTCTGAAGACAGAGGGAAAAAAACCCTTGAGATCTTTTATCCAATATATTTGTCCTAGATTTTTTAAAACTCAATCCCCACATACCTCTGTCTAAATGTTCTCAAATAATGATACTTGACTCTTTCCTGTTCTTTCCTGCTCACTCCCGATCACTACATAGGCCTTCATCACTTCATAAACTCTGAGTTTCCACCCGTATGAAGTTATGTAACTGAAGGTTACTGAATGCACAATGGAAAAAAAATCAGATTAGAATCAAATAGGTTTCTGGCAGTGCTGGTCCAGGAGGCTGGCATCACGTGATTTCACTGAAGGCTTGGTTCTGAACACAGAGCATACACAGTACGCTGTGCAGGCTTTCATGCTCACATCAACAGCAAAGCTGCCTAAAGATTGTCAGCTTTTCCACTGGCTAGTTTTACATCAACATGACACAAGCTATAGTCATCTGAAAGAAGGAAACTTCTGTTGAGAGAATGCCTTTATAAATCTGGCTGCAGGCAAGCCTGTAGGGCATTTTCTTAATTATTAATCGATGGGGAAGGCCAAGTCCATTGTGAGTGGGTCCATCCTCCACTAGTGGTTCTAGGTTCTACAAGAAAGCAGACTGAGCAAGCCTTAAGAAGCAACCCAGGAAGCAATGCCACTTCATGGCTTGTACCCCTCTAAACAGTACCCCTGCATCAGCTCCTGCCTTTAGGTTCCTGCCTTGTTTGAGTTCCTATCCTTACTTCCTTCTGTGATGGGCTAATACAGTGTGGAAGTGTAAGTCACATTAACCCTTTCCTCCCTGTATTAAGCAGTGTTCTCTACAGGAACATAAATTACCAAATAAATTTGTAGATATATAAGTATTTATGTTTAATATATTTTATATGTACATTTATAATAAATATATAAATTTGTTGAAATAAGTATTTATTATTTATATATATTTAAACATATAAATATATATTTAGAGAGAAAGAGAGAGATAGAAGAAAGGAATAAAGAGGATTTATTACAATGGTTTGCAGGAGGTGGTCCAGCTAATCCAACAATGACTGCCTATAAAGGAAGGTCCCAGAATCCAGTAGTTTTTCAGTCCCTGAGGCTGGGTGTCTCAAATGGTCTTCAGTATATGCCTGAATCCCAAAGATACAGGCTCTAATGAGAGTGAAGGAGTGGACTTCCTAACAAAAGCAAGAGCGATGAAGCAAGTAAGGAGATACTGAGTTCCCTTCTTTTGTCTCTTTCTTAAGATGCCAGCACAGGGTGTGATTGTTGCATCTCAAAAGATCAGGAATAAAGGTTTATCTTCCTGTCTCAAAGATCCAGATTAGAAGTATCTCTTCTCAATTCAAAAGATTTAAAAAAGAAAAAAAGTCTTCACAGGTGTGGCCAGTCATTTGGTTTTAGTTAATTCCATATGCAGTTAAGTTGAGGTAAGTTCCAACTTACCTCAAACTCAAATCCACCTGTGACTGTCTCCTGGGTGCTGGGATTAAAGGCCTGCACCACCACCACCACCTGGCTTGGACTTGAGTTTCCTTAAAACAAATATTACATTTATTCTGGCCTAAGATTAGGATGGGATTTCCAGTAGTTTCTAAAATAGCCCTAAATATATTGCTCCCTGTATGTGCTGTATGTTTCTATGAGGCCACAGTCCTAGCAATGACAACTATAAAACCACATTACTAATCAGCACTGGAAAACCCAAAAGCTGCTCTGTGTCCTACAGTGTCAGATATGGTTTAGGTTTGTGTGTGAATATAAAAATGCCAGTCCATCTCATTAGTATCCAGTCTTGCTTTGGTCTTTACTAAATGATAAAATTATGTGGATATGAAAACATTGGCTTATAACATTTTTAAGACTTATTATCAGTAAATATTTGATTTGTATACATGTTTTAATTCTAATTTTTATTGTTTATGTGCTGGAGATTGAACTCGAGGCTTAGAACATGCTAAGGCAAACTCTCTACTCTCAAGCTTATACTTCCATTTGTATTTCTGCTTTCTATGTCTACAGGCCTAGGATGCCATACAATTTTCTTGGGTGAAACAAGATTACAGGTGAAAAATGTTTTAAAACTCCTGTTCTCTGTCCTGGATGGTTTTTAATGTCAATTTGACCTATGCTAAAGACATCTGAGAGGCTGGAACCTCAGAAAATGCCTCCGTCAGATCAGGCTGTAGGCAAGCAAGCTTGTAAGATATTTAGTTAATTGGTGGTTGATGGGGAAGGCCCAATCCATTGTGGGCGGTGCTATCACTGGGTTCTCTAATAAAACAGGCTGAGAAAACCATGAACAGGAAACCAGTCAGCAGCACTCCTCCACAGCTCCTGCATCAGCTCCTGCCTCCAGCATCCTATCCTGTTAAGAGTGTCTATTCTGACTTCCTTTGACGATGAACTGTGATGTGGAAGTGTAAGCCAAACAAACTCTGTCCTTCCCAAGTTGCTTTTGGTAGTGGTGTTTCATCACAGCAATAGTAACCCTAACTACAATGGGCTCTGTATGAACTGTACTTTCCCAAGGTAGGGTAGACCTCCATGATAGCATCTCCCTTTGCCACTAAGGCCTGGACACCTCCTATAAACTCTTTCCCACTTGTTGAGTGTGGAACACACTTATTTTGCATGCTGCTGTTAGAAAACTATTAAAACTTTCCACCTCACCTGTGTTTCTTAGGACTGTTGTACAGTCAGCTTTAACGACTGTGGACATTCACGTCGCTAAATGAATCATGAAAATATAATCTGTGGGATATTTTGTTTTCTTGAGAGCAATTGTGTTTTGACAACTAGCTCATTCTGGGCTGAGTGTGGAACTCAGTAGTTGAGTACTTGCCCAGAGTGCTTGAGGCCCTGCGTTCAATGGACAGAGCTGCAAAGTCAACAAGCAATGCCCTCCTTACTCCACAAGGCACACTTAGAAAGGACAGGGACTCTGAGGTGTAATTAAACCTGAAGTTTGCCCCTGTGGTGCCTAAGGTGTGGTCTTTGCAAACTTTCTCTCCTTTTAGTTTCTAATCTATGAAGTAGAGTTTATAACAAAATCAATTTTCTAAGGATCATCGTGAAAATTATGTAAATCAACTCCTGCTCAAGCTTCCAGGAGTGAAAACATCAGCCACCTCCTACCCACCTGCTACCAGCCCTGCTTTGGTGATTTTAGACAACCCGAGCATTAGCCTTATCATCTATTAGAAGGACAGTGACATCCCTCATCCTCATTCCATCCCTCATTTATAGCCTTGTGGTTAGGGCTCTCTGCTGCTGTCCCATGAGACTTTCTAACACAGGCAGTAGGAAGGAGCACACCCATGCTTGTCACCACCCACAAGCAGGCTAGTGTGTCCCTCAGACATCTATAGTTTCATCAATGGCCTCCCAGTTTTTCTGTGAGGGACCATGTTCCTCATTTGTCTGTGTCTACTCCTCCCTGACGCTCATCTCAGCAGCAGCCAACTCCTCCTGAAGGTCTCTGAAATACTTCCTACAGCTCTTCCTTCCCTTTATTTGTGCTACCCACTGCTACCACCTCATCGGCATTCTCATTAATCGCCTTCCTGTCTGGACTGCAATAGCCCACTAGCCAATCTTCCTAGTTTTACACTCAGCTTAAATGCATCAGAACCAGTTCTCCCAGACTAAGCCACTCCCAACACACACCCTCTGTTTTGTTTGGTGCTACTAGTACCTTCCCGCCATGAGAGCCCAGACCTTCACCAAGTTCTTAACATCTGCATCTTAATCACCTAATAGACAGTTGTCCCAATGAGTAGTTTTACTATTCAAAACCTTGTTCTTATGGTATACTACAATATAACATACCGCTATTCCGAGTAATATTACATTTTAAATTTTGCTAAAATTGTTGGTTGGGTTAATTATTGACTAAATTCATGTGCTGTCCTTGCTCTGATCTTGACTAGAGGTGCTTTGTGTGCCAAAATTGGATTTCTAGCTCGTTCACTCCTTGCTCAAACATCATCCTTGTTTCCAGCAGATTGCCTACTGGTTAATGTCCCTACCCTAGAACCAAGCCCCCAACTAAGAGGGCAAACTTCCTTCTATGAATATTCCAATCAGCTCAGATTCCTCTAAGAGTTGTTTTAAGTAGAAAAATGGCAATGCTAGTAGTGACAGCAAAATCTCCCCGGGCTGTGCCAAGGAAGATGGCACAGTGGAATTGCTCCGCCTCAATAAATGTACCTGTTTTTCAGGGGACAGTACAGACAGGGAGGAGGTTTTACTACCACAGACCAGGCAGGGGACAGGGGAACGAGATGCACATGTTCAAGGCAAAGAAGTTTGCTTCACATTCTGGAAGTTAAGCATGTCTTTATTTGAATGTAAGGCAACCTGAACGCTCCCCTGTTTTGCTAAAAAGGCTTTTTTCTTTGCTTGTCCTCCAGATGAGGGAATGCCAGATGCACTTTTCCCCTCTAAACTGATATTATTTTAATTCTCGAGCTTTTTTGTGAATTGTGTACTCTTCTCTGTTTACTCATAATTATGTTCATTTGCGTTCAGCAGATGAAAATATCGCTTTAGTGTCATTGGGAACTTACTGTCTCTTGAATCTTGCTAAAACCTTGCCCCCTACATTACAGATTAAAGGACGCTATTTCTTACTAGGGTTTTACAGTCTTGGTCTTGTATTTGTAAACACATACATTATCACTATGTGATCAAGTAGTTACCTGGATTGGACTTAATACATTAAAGTGCTATTGTTTGGAAGATGACATTTTTTTTTTTTCAAAGAAAGTAATTTCAAATTCTGATGAAAGTAGGAGTCGGGTGCAGTGTGATGTACCTGTAATTTTTGTCATGTGGGAGACTAAGGCAGGGACATTTGGGAGTTTGTGGGCAAGCTTATTGAAAAAGTAGTAATGAAGGCAAATCCTGAAGAACTAATTTCTTCAAAATAGTTAACTTTTCTTTGTGTTATTAATTATTGTTCTATGCACACGGGTATGCTATGCACATTCCTGGGACTCCCCATGAACTCACTGTGGAACTCAGGATATGACCTTGAACTTCTGATATAACTGACTCAACCTTCCAAGTGCCAAGATTATAGGCATGCAGCAATATGCCATGTTTTATGCAGAGCTAATGTCTGATCTCTGGACCGTTAGCGTGCTTGGCAAGCAGGCTACAGACTGAGCCACATCCCCAGCTTCCACTTCCCCACCATTCTAAAGCCAAACCCTTCTGCCTCCTTCATCTACCTGAGTCATTCTTGTGTTCACACCTGGAAAGTCCTTATTTATTTCTTGAATTCACGTCAGACTTATCACATCATGCTTATGTTGAAATCTGAAAATTTCTGGTCCCTGAAATCTTACTTTCTTGTTCCCTCTCACTTGATTTTTACATGAGACAAAGAATAAGAGATGCATAAATTTACTATTATAGTTAAATTCAATAAATAACCTCAAATTATACTGAGGTGATGGGACAGTAGCTGACTGGAAGAAAACCTGTTTAGCACGTGTAAGGCCCTGGGTTAATTCCTCAGCCCCACAGATATTAAAATAAAATATATAAAGGTTAGCTAGCCCATCTTCAATTCCTGTACTTTAGAGAACCACTAAGGAACGCTTTTTATTAGGACCTAGATTCTCCTGCAGCATCTTGATTAACCTCATTTCTGTCTCAGACCAGAAATGCTGCTTCATTTTCTGCTACAGATTTGAGACTCGCTTGATAGAAAAATCCATCCATCTACACATTGCTTAATTAGGAATGAATTTTAAGTATTCAGAACCTACACATGATACTTTGGCTCTCAGAGACAGACGGGAGCAGGAGAGCCATAATTAGTTAGCAGGCTGCCATCCCAGAGCGTCAAGCAAGATCGCCAGCTTACTTTACCTTTTCCCTCCCACGTTAACAAGTTACCACTGACAAGGTGACTCAGACTGGACTAAGAGAACAAAGCAGCAAGAGCTTCCTTGATGACTCCTTAACTGGTCATAGCTACTAAAAGTGCAAGTCCCTCATAGGAAGGACGGGAGAGGAGAGAAAAAGGGATGAAGTTGAGAGTTAGGCTTGATGGTACATACCTTAATCTCAACAGTTTCGTATCTGAGGCAGTAAGAATCAATTGTTTATGGACAGCTTGCTACCTAAGGAGACCTGTCTCAAAAGAAAGAAAGAAAGAAAGAAAGAAAGAAAGAAAGAAAGAAAGAGAAAAAGAAAGTAAGTCAGCCACAAATATTCACTTGACACATAAGTGGGATGCTTTGATGATCTCCCCTTAGACATCTATAGGTTCTCAGGAGTGTAAAGGCTTAAGAAAAGATTGAAAGGTCTATTAACCACGGGAGTTTGGAGAGGATAAAGAAGCAGACAGTCGCTATGTCAGGACAGGATCACTACCACTATGTAGGAGCTATCTTCCCTGTCTTCCACTGGTGAGGAGGAATGGAGTTATTTTTGAACCTTAGCCATTACCAGCTGACAACCCAACCAGACAAGTGTGCCTTCCCTTACGCTGTACCTAACACAGTCAGTGGTTCTCAAAATCAATAAAGTTAACTCACAAAATCTGTGTGTTTTCTGTGTATTTTCAAAGAGTCACCACTTTGAATCTGAGGGATAGAATTATTTCAGAGGAGAGACTCCCCCAATGCATTAAATGTTTCTTGAATTCCAGTTGACTTCCAATTTTCCTAGCTCCTGTGTTCTGGCAAATCGGTCCTCTCCCTATCCACGGAGACAAAGACTTGATTTCCGATTCACCCTCCCACCTGTGTCTGCTGGAGGAGCAGATGCTGAGATTCTTGGGGTCAGAGTTGGGCCCTGGTCCTCCTGTCACTTTGTACAGAGAGGGGTTTTGCAGCATGGTGTCAGCTTTCTGATGTCTGGCCTGTGTTTGTATGTTTAAAGTGAGCAGGTGGTATCAATGGCTGTCTAATGACTGAGATAAGAGTGGAATTGATCTTCTGATTAACAGGTCTCCCTAAGTGGGTGGCAGCAGGCTCCTCCCTCCTGGATTTGGTTACATTGCTCATTTCCAGGACTTATTTGCAGTCTTTTCTCTCTTCATCTGAGCTGATTTCCTCAAACACCAGATACAAACTTCTGCTTCTGCTGTGTTCCTCACCATTAGTACCTGCCTTCATCCCTAGACTCTGAAGCAAAACATTGAATGTGCGAACTAAAGTACCTGCAATCCTCTTGATTTTTTTTTTTTTCATGCTGAATTTGAAACATTGAGTGTTTTGTTTTTGTTCTAGGTGACAGGCTACTTCCTCTAAACTCCAGAACTCATACCGAAGACTATGGAGCCTACATAGTTTCTAAAGATAAACGATGAATTTCAAAGTAAGTCACAGGATGATTTTAGCTATGGTGTGAATTCAGTCATTGTGTACAAGTGTGGTGCTTTGCCTGTGGGTGATTTTCTAAGTTATGACATTCAATGAGCCTTTATTTCAGGGTAAAATTGTGGTCCTGGGTAGACGTGAAAACGTGAGTCACTGCATGTGTGGCTTCTTGTTAGCTGCTCTATGTTGTTGCCAGCTGGCTGCCTACCTATCTCTGTGTTGAACAAAAGGATTCTTGGGATGGGAGAGTACTCCTGCCTTAGGATGTGAGTAGGCATCACAAATCACAGTTAAGGAGAGATGAATTAGAATGGTATGGAGCAAGCAGCGGCTAGAATGCATTCCTTTGTGGAGGAATAAAGTATCCCAGCTGGGCTACTTTTGCCAAGGATGCTGGTTGATGAAGGATAAGGTGAAGGCTTTTACAGAGGATGCTGGTTTGATAAAGTAAGGTGCGATGAAGTCCTTTATAATAGAAGGCTTCGTGTGTCTAGCCCACTGTTTATCACTGCCCACTGCTTTCCTGGTTAAGAGTAATAATTCCTAGAATCTACTGCTCTCCCAGACAGTGGTCAGCTCTACCTATAACAACTAAAGGCCTAAACCTTTGCATCAACCTGAATTTAAGTTTGTCTTATTTTAATAACCCAAAATGGTGTTTCTGCCGTTATCTATGGTGCTTCTGCCCACATAACTATGAGATTCAGATTTCTCCTCTACAAAGTGAGAGAAATACCAGTAGACATTCTAACAAGCTGTTAACCAAATGGGACCAAGCCAGTAGTTTGGAAACACTTTGAAATATTGCTGTATAGCAAGCATGAAATTTATTGATTAACTATAGTGCTCGTGTTATATCATCTCTGTCTTGGACTCTCAACCCCTATAGGCTTCGAACTTGGTAGTTTTCAGTATTACTATTATGGATAGTTGTGGGTATCATGATTAATAGAACACATTTTCGTAGTGGTGTTGGTGGTGGTACCAGGATGTAACCCAGTATCTCCCACGGGCTAAACTCTCCCTAACCATGTGGGAATTATTAAAGAAAACCAAACTCCCAAATCCCTCTCTCTTCAATGAACTTACAACACGTATTCCTGGGAATGCCAGGAAGGAAAATCATTGCCATTCCGTTGCTGGTGAATGTCTGCTGGCGAGCCCTAAGGTGACAGGAGGGATCATGGGATCTGAAACTGGTGTTCGTTCCTGCCAGCACACAGTGTGGTGGGAGAGGCAAATGGAAGGCTCTTTGCCATCTTGGAAACACACAAGCATCCACTGGCATGGCCTTTCAGGAAGCTGAATGAAAAGGAGACTGCAAAACAAAAAGGCTTTCAGGGGAGTGAAAGCAGTGCTTCCAAATCACAGCAATGATTATGATCGCCACTAGAGTTTAATGAGCCTATGGACAGCTAATGACTTCATCTCTCCAGTGGGCCTGCCAATTGCCTGTGTTTCTATGCACATTCTTCCTTATCTCCTAAGGAGTAAAATCATGGCTCCGTTAGGCCAGACAAATCCAAGTCATTGCTTGATCCACCATACTGATTTCCTCTCAGGACTGAAGGTCCAGAGGAAAGAATACTGGGACACCATTTTTAAAACTCTAGACCATCATCAGGAGTCAGTGCCGAGATAGTTCACCATCAACTACTTTAAGACCCATACTCCTCATCTCTAAAACGTCCTTGGTCCTTGTCATGCTGATGATCACACAGTGATGAATCATATCCTAATTCCAAAATGACATTAAATACAGCATACGGCATGGAGAGGTTTGTATGTAGCAATGCCATTTGTTTTACTTAAAATGTATTAACAAGTGCTATCATTTATTTCAGACATATCTTCATTAGTAATTCAAGATAATAAGATATTTTAAGTTTTAATAAGTGGTCTATTGAGCTATCAAAAACTATTAACTATAATAAGAGCTAAATTGAATCAGAGTCATTTTGATTAAACATACTATTATAATTTGTGTATGTGTATATGACCTGAGGGTTTTAATTCTGGCTACATATATGCAAAATATGTCCTCTGCCACTTAGCTTTACACAAGCCTAAATCATATTCAAAATGAATAGCATTAATATTTATTGTCAAAGGCAAAAGTTGGCAAAATAGAAGTAATACCACAAGTCTTACTAATAGGTTATTTCTGGTGAGAAAACACTTTCCATAAAAATAAAAGATTGTCTTCTCCTTTGTGATTCTAAGATACTTCTTTCATTATTTTTTTTAAATATAACCCAGAATATACAGTATCTATTAAAAATAGAATATACAGATAGCAATGCAACTGTGTAGGATATAATATTAGATATTCAGACAATGCTTTTGATGTGATACTTTAGAAATTCTAAACTCTACAGCAAAGTAGTCAGGCACCATTTTCCAATCTAATGCTGTCCATAAACCGATCACCATGGTAACAGAAAAGACAGGGATGGATGCCTGTTTAGTCAAGGGAGCAGGTTGGGCTCTAGTCCCAAATTGTCAGTGGTACTGTCTGAGTGATTTAGAGTAATTAGCATTTATCTGGCTAAGATTTCTGATATTATTTTAAGAAATGGTAAAAAGAACCTCAAATTTGAAGGGTGATATTTAGAGAAAAACTCTTAAGCAACAAAAATATTTAGCAGCCTGTAATATACAGTTGGTCCTAAGTCTGCTGTCTGTGTCTCATTAGACATCAAGAATAGACTGTTTAAAATCTGATTCTTCACGTCTTAGTTTCTTTTTCTATTATTATGACAAGGCAGAGTAAGGAGAAGGAATTTATTTGGACCTACAGTTCCATATTGCAGTTCATCACAGTAGGAAGCACAGGAGCCTCAGGGAGCTGCTTGCACCAGAGCAGCAGTCAAGAGAAGGTGATGGGTAGTATTGCTCAGCTCACTCCCTCCCTTTTCATATAGGCCAAATCCCAAGCCAAGGTCTGGAGCCACCCACGGTGGGCAGACCCTCTCGCAACAATTAACCCAGTGGAAATATTCCCCAACAGATGTTCCTAGCATTCTATCTCCCAGGCGACTCTAAATCTCACTAAGCTGACAGTTGAGATGAACCACCACACTCCAATAAAAACATGTAAGCTAAATCTTTTGGGTTTCATGCAGAGATCTCTGTGGTTTGTTTGTACAAATAAAATCAACATATAAAAATATTCATATGCCCCACAAAAAGAATGTTCAGCTAGAATAATAAGTTATTTTTATAAGACCTGTGCTTCTTTCTAATTTTTAAAATAATTTATTTACTCTTATTTTTACTTTATGTGCACTGGTGTTTTTGCCTACATGTTTGTCGGTGTGAGGCTGTCAGATCTTGGAGTTACAGACAGTTGTAAGCTACCATGTGGGTGTTGGGAATTGAACCTGGGTCCTCTGGAAGAACAGTCAATGCTCTTAACCACTGAGCCAACTCTCCAGCCACCAAAGCCTGTATTGCTTAATGAATCGAGTTTATCTGCATTGTACTTTGCTGGGGAAAACCATAAGGGATATCATGCTTGAAAGTGTATGCCGTGAGCTGTTGCATCACTAAAAACCAGGTGGAGGAGTTAGCTGGGCTTGGTAACTTCTTGTGGAACTTGGGGAAGTCCCAGTCAGGAGTCTTTGACTCCTCAGACAAGGAAAAGGCCTAAAAAATATCTATGAAAACCTCCAGCTTAGTGGGAACCAGAGCCTCCTCTCAGGGTCAACAGTGATGATTCTAGGATGAAGAAGGGAAATCTCTTTCCGAGATGCGCACCTACACTGTTGGGTTTTCAGTTACACATTTGTGCTGTGAACAAAACCTGCCTAGTCTGGTTTGACTGTGAAATGTTCCTTACAGACTCGTGTGCTTGAATGTTTGGGCTCCAGCTGATACTCTGTATTGGGAAGCTGCAGAACCTTGAGAGGTGAAGCCTCATTGGTGGATACAGGCTACTGGGGGTGGGGCTTTAGCTCACCTCCTGACCACTAGGGGTGGGTCTAGCTCTCTTCTCTCCAGTTAGGTAAGATGTAAGGTGCAAAGCTCCCAGGACCATGAATTGAGCCCCTCTACTGCCACATGGATTTTCTCATCATAATTATGAATCTCCCTTCAAAGGTGAACTCAGATCAACTGCTCTACTCTAAGTTGATCCTGTCAAGTGCTTGACCACCTGGCTGAATCAAAGCCAAAGGCTTCAGACCCATCAGCTACCGGTGGTCTCCGGCTAAAGGCTGTCTCCTTCACTTTCCCTGTTGGCCCGTTAGGCTTCCTCTTATTAACGTCTGACCTGCCCAAAGGATAGCTCTTAATAAAGCTGGTACCACTGGCCAGTTCCATGTTGACTCGCTTTTGTGCCTATATTCTCATGTTAATAATACAAAACTTCACCCATACAAAGGAAACTAAAACTTCACTGTTCATATTAAAATTTTAAGTTGCATGTTCTATCAACATACAGTACAGGAATAAAAACTGCCCTCATTCTCACGCCTGAGCTGTAAGTTACAAGTAGAATTCAGTCCGGCACAGCTAGTGAGTCTCCTGCCTTTGTTACCTCAGCCCTTGGGAACCTGAGGTAGGAACACACACATTTGAGGGCACTCTGGCCTGTGCAGTGAGTTCCAGGAGAGCCTGGCTGTAGAATGAGATCCTTTTCAAGAGGAAACAAACAAGGGCAGCACCAAACTGCCTTCCCACACACTATTCCCCAAAGAAAACACAAATAAGCAAATGTTTGTCTCATCATGGAAGAAAAGGTGAACAGAAGTTACTAGAGACCAGATAGAGCGATGGATGCAGTTGTTATAAGGAACAGAAAGATGCACAGAATTTGGAATTTACTTTGGTATTTTATAGCACAGTGAAATGAGTTGTCAGCTACAACAATCTGTGGCAAATCTCAGAGTAATTTAAACAGCATGAAAATTCCCCACATAGAACTTAAAGCCTCTTGAGGAGAAGGAGGTGTCATTGCACCACCATGATAACTACATACTGAATACATGTGTGAAGTTACCGTATTGTCCCCTAAAACGTACAGACATTGGCTTTCTTTTTACGATTTGTGTTCTGTGTGTGCACATATGTGAGTGGATCTTTGTTAATGCAAGTGGGGCCAGATGAAGGTGTTGGACCTTTCAGAGCTGGAGTCACAGGTCATTGTAAATGGCCTGGTGTGGGTGTTGGGGACCAAACACGTTCTCTAAAAGAGCAGAAAGCTTTCTTTTAACCCCTGAGACATCTCTCCAGGACCAAAATATTATGTCTTAATATTTTAGACAAGCCAAGACAGGTAAAGATAAAATTCATCATGTAGCATCTTTCTTATATTCGTGGGCTCCTGTATCTACTTCCAGCACTGAAAATAAAAAACAATGAATAGATAGATAGACAGACAGATGGATGGCTAGACAGACAAACCAGTGAGATAATCAATGAAGAAAGGAGCCTGCTGCCAAGCTCAGTGACTTAAGTTCAATCCCCAGGAGCTAGGTAGTGGAAGGGAAGAAAGGACTCTCAAATGAAGGTTATCCCCTGACTTTCACACACAGACACATGAGCACACGTATGTGCACACACATAGACACACACATGTTAAATAAGTAAATATATAAAAGGAACAATTTTTAAAAAATCAGACTGCGTTTCTAATGATGATAATCACATTACCTGTTTATTGTGCTGAGTCTGTTGTGAGCCCACTGCTATTGCATGCTCTAATTTGCATACACTTCATGTAGTTCTCAAAAAACACATCAGGAATAATATACTGCTCTCAGTTTAAACATAAATGATGCTCAAAAGCATAATTTGATCAAATGTAGCAACTACGTAAAGTGGTGGAACTAGGATTTGAACTCACGTCTGTCTCTCTGTGGCCCAAGGCCAGCCTTTTTAAGCACAGTTCTTTTAGCCTCTCTCCAACATGCTTCATTGTGTAGTTATGTCTTGTCTTTTTGTTCAGATACCAGGACGATGACTGGGCTGACAGTTTTATTGCATGCATGTACATTAACATCAAGCAATATTTGCCATTCTGTCCCATGGAGTCAATGAACATCTTACAAAGAGATGAGCTACAGATTCAGAAAAATCAATGACTCTGAGAGTGAGTGAGTGAATTAGGGAGAGTGAAGGCAGTCTGTGCTTCTCTTGGAGAGAAAGTCCAAGCCCCCTGGTAATGAAACAGACCCAATGCTGATGACTTAAGACAGGAACGCAGGCGTCTCTCAGACTAGGAGTCAGGTTGCTGTTCCTCATTCCATAAACTGATTTCCCAGTGGATTTGAATAATTTCAACATTGAGAAGACAAAAGACTGTCTGTGGTTCTTGGTTGCTTAGTTCAAGGCCAGTTTCTCTCCTACTCATTGTTCGTTTATTTCGCTACCTCCTCCCGATTTCAGTTTGCCAGGTTGCACATTGTGTGTGTGTGTGTGTGTGTGTGACAGAGAGAGAGAAAGAGAGAGAGACAGAGAGACAGAGACAGAGAGAGACAGAGACAGAGAGGAGATAGAGAGACAGAGAGAGATAGAGATTGTATGTATTGTGTCTGGGTATGTCTATGTGTGTTTGAGTATGTCTGTCTGTCTCTCTCTCTCTCTCTCTCTCTCTCTCTCTCTCTCTCTCTCTCTGTGTGTGTGTGTGTGTGTGTGTGCTGTTACACACAAACCCTTCTTCTTGCTAAGGAGTGTCCGTTGGTCTTACAGTTTCCCCCATGTCTACCAAGTCTTCCTTGCCTGCGGTCTTCCTGATCAGGAGTCCGGATTTTGCTCTAAGCCTTCTCAATTAATTAAGTATAAAACACCTTTGCACTTCTATGAAAATCACCTTCCTTTTAGCTCAAGGCATCACCGCTGGTAAAATGGATTCCTTTTGCATCTGCAGATATTTCAGTGGTGATATTCAGGTTCCCCATTGATCTCCTTCTTCTATTTCCGACAATAATGGAAATACTACTGCAGAGAATTTAAAAATATCTAAACATACAAGAAAAACTGTGAAGACAATCACTTCTGTCAACATGCAACAGCAGTATTTTTAGCCTTCTGCTGTGTTTCTCACCCTTCTCTCCACCCGCCCCATCTTAATTTACTGTAATCAGTAGGCTAGGGCTGAGGAGGTGTCAGCAGTAGTGTGCACGCTTAGTGCACAAGGCCTTAGGTTCAAACCCAGAAGTGCAAATAGAATACGTGTGTGTGTGTGTGTGTGTGTGTGTGTGTGTGTGTGTATGTGTGTGTGTGTGTATGTGTGTGTGTGTATGATATATGTGTGACTATATCTTGAATCCTGCTTTCTCTTTCCTAAATTTAGACAGTCTAAAATTTGCTTTTCCCAGTTTATAAGAGCCAAGCAGACAGCAGGCTCTTTGGCTGTTAAAGGGCCTGGTGTAGCCTTGACTCTTAGAAGCCTTCAAGTATTCATAGTTCTAAGTCTGTTTAGGAAAAAAAGAAAACCTTAACTTCATACGGCCACGTGTAGAATTCCTGTGTGACTCTCTTTTTCTCTATCATGTGCTAACTCCGTAATCATTCAAAACAGTTTTTAATTACTTCGAAGCTAAAGAATATATTACTATCGGGTTATAGGATGAATAATAAAATAATGCATCTCTAGTCTTGATTTCCAAACTAAGTTATAGGTGGTTTTTAAGTCTCTTTTGTGCCTTTTGGAATGTTGTCAGTGTTCTCTGTGGGGGCCTCCGTCTCTCTTGACCATATTAGCTCTATGAAAGATCAGATTTTCTGGTTCACCTCCCACTTCCCAGCTCTCTAGCCTGCCTCCTTCCCAGTCCCATTAAGACTTCATCAGTTTTTAATCCGGTGAACACACCCTCTCTGAAAACTTAGCTTTCTCTGTATGAGCAGACCTGCCCAAGTTTGAAAATTCAGTTTTTAATCCATCTGTCTGCTATGAAAATCTTTGCTCTTGATGAATTGATGTTCCATTCCTCCTACCGATTAAAATATTTGATTATTCTACCCAGGTTTAGATATTTGTCTTTTGTATTCATTTAACAACCAAAATTTAAGGACTCCGGCTTTCTCAAAAAGCTATTAGAATGTGGTCCTCAGGAGCCGGTTTACACAGTTCTTTATGAAAAACCCTGCCCTGGGCCAGGTCCTGGAGACAAAGCATAGCCACAGCCTTAGCCACAGCGTGCTACTGTCAGCTGCTTGTAAATCCGTTTCTTTTTTGAAACAGGGTCTCCCTCTATAACCTAGACTGGCCTGGAACTCACGACAATTCTTTTGCCTCGGCCTTTCACATGCTATGATTTTAGGCATGAGTGATCACACCCAGGTTTAAATATAACATTTTTTTTTTAATGTACTATGCTTGGAACTGAATGAAAGCCCTCCCTCCCACGTGCTAGGTAAGCACATCACTATTGAGCTGTATCCCGAACCTACTATTTGTAAATTAATAAGTGTATCAATTGAGTTTAAACAAAACAAAACAAAACAAAAACCAACCAAATAACAACAACAACTCCCTGATATTCAAGAAGAGCTAGTGCTTCACGGCCCCATGTGACACAAGTGTTTCATGGAATCCCTAGCCTATACTAGAGAGTCTTCTGGTTAGCGTCAGGTCCTAGAACTGTTGGAAACTGCTACGTGGATCCATGTAATTGTACAGTAGATTCCTAGAGAGGTTTAGGATGGTCCCTTCTGAACATCGTCAAGGCTGAACTTGAGAACTGAGTAGCTGAAGAGAGTAGCTGTTCCCCAGGCAGCTGGGGTTCAGGAGGACAATCAGAGATGTCTGCACAATCAGGAAAACGCAGTGTTTTAAACCACAGGCATTGCTCATCTGGGCCGATCTCGCCAGCAAGAGGTCTGCCTTTTATTTATGTGTAACTGAATTCTTTGTGTTTTATGCTACTTGATGGTTCCTTTGCATTGGGAGCCTGGGGGACAAGGAGGTGAGGGGTGGGGGTGGTAAATAAAGTCAAAACTGGAAAGACCTGTTAAAGAGACAGGGGTGTGTCTCACTTCTATATGATGTATTCGGAGGAGGGATTAAAAAAAAAAACCCTGACCCATTCCACAAGAACCACAGCTGATTAAATCAACCTCTATCACATGCAATGAAAATACAGAGAAACCCAAATTATGATGCTATAATATAAACTAATCATTGTTTCATTTTCTGGAAACTGTACTGGCATCAGAACAGGGCAGGGGTGGCAGAAGAAAAGACTCTAAGAAAAGCAATATCATCTCTCTCTAAAGCACTACGTTTACAGATGAGCACAGAACCAGACTTTGTGGATAAGGACTTAATACTCAGTAGTCTGGAGCCTGCCTCTCCGTAAGGGCAGCCCCTTGAGAGCTGCAGCAAGGGGTGCCTGCACGCATCTGCAGGAAGAGGAAACAGAAACATTTATGACTTTCGCACCACCCAATATACACAAAACACATCCTCTCCTAATCCTTGTCTATAAAACTTTATTTACATAGTTATAAATTGGGAAATCTCAGGCATAAATTCAATGTCTATTAAATATACAGTGTTTCAGGGACCGTGGCAGGCCTGGTCCTTTTTCTGCTTTGCTTAGCAGCCCAAATTAAGAAAGGATGGGGGTTGAGGCTGGAAACATGGCTCAGCATTTAAGAGCTTCGACTGCTCATGCAGAGGACCCAGAGCCTACAGGGGCTCACAAATATTTGTAAATCTAGTGGGGGGTGGGGATCCAATATCCTTTTCTCACCTCCCTGGACACTAGACATGCACATGGTACACACACATACCCACAGGCCAAACAGGAATACACATAAAATAAAAGTAAACAAATCTAGAACAAGAACAAAAGACATGATAAGGAATCCATATTTCTTAAGGCACAGAGTTGTTCTTAGCTGTTTGTGACCTCATTGGCAATGTTGTGACATCCCTTAAGGACCAAACACATGAGTGTTCTCAGGTCACTTGCAATTGGATCAAGGGGAAAACTAAAATGGACTTGCAATGTCAGGCCCCAGCTCAATTGTGGAGGAGGAAAAATAAATCTTCCTTTGAAGGAAACGAAATCAATCCCCAGTTCAAATTAAATTTGGGCTATTCTGTGAAGCCCCGAGACCCAGCTCCAATAGCGATCAGTACTTACAGACACAAGGTGCAGGCAAATCATGCTTCATTTAAAAGAAATTGAGTGAGGATTACTGACAGAGAAAGTTTGATGCTGTTTTGTCATGAATTAAAGTCAAATCATGGTGTTAGTGGCTCAGTCTTACATCTCAATTCTGGCTCCTTTGCTGCCCCACCACCACCTCTCTTCACAGCCCCTCCTCCTTTTAATGCTGCAGGAGACTTTTGCCTAGCTAAATTTCTGTCTTAATTTCATTAAAACCATGACCTGCAACTGTGCCGTAAGCGTGCTCTGTGGATATCTGTCTCATGCAAAATTTAGCCGCAATTCTCTCGGCATGAAATACCTTGTTCTGCACGAACCTTCTGTTTGGTTTGCTGACAGTCTTCTTAGTGGGTTCTCATGGTGATTCATTATCTTGTGATATAGATTTCTGAGTATCATCTTTGTATTGATTTTTATATCTTTAATAACCACTGCACAGAAGATGGCTCCACTGGTGTCATTGATCGCATCAAAAATTCAAGGCTTACAGAAAGACTAGAAGGCTAATTGGTGGCCGTACATTTCAGACTTAATCTTAATGCAGCCTTAATCTTCGGCATTAAACCTACCTGAGGGCTTCCCTCTTGAGTCAGTGAGGACAGGTTTAGTGCCTCCTTGAGAAACACCTGGAGACACTACACAAGAAGGCTAGACTAGATGGATGGTAAGCTTGAAACCATCAGCTACCAAGTGCAATCCGTCACCAGCCCCTCCACACAGAACACCTTCATAGCTTTCCTTTTAGGAACATCTTGGTTGTCTTGTCCATTCTGGAAGCATAGCTATTTAAAAGAAGCCCTCCTCATTCTCCAGCGTAGCTTCTTAATATGTCACCATTTCCCAGTTTCCTAGCAGGTATGATCTTTCTGTCATTGTTCTTGGTTGTGGCCACAGGGTCTCATATAGACTAAGCTAGCTTCAAATTAGTTATGGTACCAAGGATGACCTTTGAACTCCGGAACCTCCCGCTTCAACCCTGCAAGTGCTGGGATTCTGTGCTTGTGGTACCTGAGTCAGGCTATCTGGGGCTGGGGATAGAACAGAGGTGTGTTCATGTTAAACAAAGACTCTACTAACTGAGCTGCCTTCCAAAGCCAATAGAAATAATTTTTCTCTTTTATTAAAAATAGATTTTTTCTCACATAATAGATCCTTATTACAGTTTTTCCTGTGTCTACTCTTCCAAGTTCTTCTCCACTTCCCCTCCCAACTGAATAAACTCCCTTTCTCTCTCTTATTAGGAAAGAACAGGCTTCTAAGAGATAATAATAAAATGTAACAAAGTACGATTTGGTAAGATAAAACCCATCACATCAAAATTGAACCAGACAAACCAACAGAAAGAAAAGAACCCACGAGAAGACAGAAGAATCAGAGACCCGCATGTTTGTGCATTCAGGAATCCCATAAAAAGCCCACTAACCTGGAACCCATCATAGGTACACAGAGGACCTGGAGCAGACGAATACAGACCCTGTGCCTACTGCTTCCGTCTCTGAGAGTTCATAGGCGCTTTGCTCATGTTGATTTAGAGGGCCTTGTTCTTCTGGTTCTCTATCCCCTCTGGCCCTTACACTCTACTTCTGATAGGTATAATGCTTAAATGACCTTTAAAAATAAATTTAAAAAACTGAGGAGATAACTCTGTTGGTAAAGTACCTGTAATAGCATGATGGCCTGAGTTGGTCAGTAGCACCCACATTAAACTCAAAAACAAATAAACAAACAAACTGGGAGGAAAGGTCGAGAAAGATTGCTCAGCTGTTAAGAGCACTCCTGTGACCTGCAGAGGACCCAGGTTCAAATCCTAGCACCCCCAGGATGACCCATCTGTAATTCCAGTTGCAGGGGATCAGACACCCTCTGTGTCCTCCAGAGGCACCAGACATGCACACAGTGCACATATGTACATACAGGAAAAACACCCATATATGTGAATGATAAATAAATCTGAAGGCAAATGAGCCAGGCTGGCTGGGACTTGCCACACAAGCTTGCTGAGCTGAACTTAGTCTCCAGAACCCACACAACCATGAAAGGGGAGAACAAAGTTGACATAGATCCTGACTGCCACACATGTGGTATGGAACACACATAATAATAATAATAATAATAATAATAATAATAATAATAATAATATAATAATAATAGTAATAATAAATAGCAACAGTAATAAGACAACACTACATTTTTGAAAAAACTGAATATAGAAAGAAATGACTCAAGATAGAGGCATTAGTTCATTTTATACTGTGACTTTTTATATTTAAGTTTTTAGATTATTATTTATTTATTAGGATAAAGTCTCAGGTAGCACGGACTGGCCTCAAACTGACTACAGCTGAAGACAACCTCAACATTGATTGATTGATTGATTGATTGATTGACTGATGATTTTTGATATTTATTTTTCAAGACAGGGTTTTGCTGTGTAGCCTTGGCTGTCCTGGAACTTATCTGTAGACCAGGCTGGCCTTGAACTCACAGAGATCTGCATGCCTCCGCCTCCTTAGTGATGGAATTAAGGGCGTGAACCATCACTGCCCAGTATACCTTTAGCTTTGATCTTCCTACCTTCACTGCCTGATGCTAGGACCACAGGCTAGCCCCATCTCAGCCCGGTTGTACTTGGTGCTGGGATTGGACCAAAGGCTTGCATGTGGCAGATCCTGGCTTTACTACTCTTAATAGCCCAGGGAAGAAAGTTAGTTATTGGACACCAACTACCTTCCTGTTTCTGACATGTTTTTTTCTTTTCCTTTTTTAAATAGAATTGAGTGGTCTCTACCATCTTCAAAGATCTGGTTTTTATTCATTAACATTAATGCTACCAACAATAAATTTTTTGACCAGTAACTAATTGACATAGAATACAATATCCTGGGGGGGAGGGGGGCATATATTTACATTTTTTACTTTAGATTAAATTCATCCTTCTTGTTGAAATGATCTACAAATGAAAAATAATTATATTTCTGAACCAATCAATGTTTTTTTTAAAAAAAAAATTTACACAGGAACATTTTATGTAGCACAGATTATCCAGGACTGGACTAACAGGCATGCACTCATGCCCAACTGAGTTTTTAGAATACCGTTACTGTACATAGAATACTCTAGTAAAGACATGTGGCTGCTTCAGTTACTTCAGCTCCTCCCTGTCAGCCTCCGGCAGGTCCTCGTGAGACTGCACTGAGGCCCCACACCACGCCACAGAGGCTACACCTTGGAAATCTCCTGATCCCATTACCGAGAGAAAATCACACGTGCTTTTCAATTTGGCGCTAGGGATCTGACAATGTCAAATTATAAATTCCGTGCCCAGTGGATGAAGCTGGTCTTCTTAACTTCCAGTCCAATCATAATAACAACTACCAGGTGTACAGCCATTATGATGTGTACACAGTATAGCATGGTCCTGAATTCTTACAAAGACTCAGTCAGAGAAAAATCGTCACCTCCCTTTATACATGAGAAAACTGCAACTAAGCAAAGTGGCAAAAATTCATAAAACCAATCATTATACCGCACAGACGCTCGCTTCATCGGCAAATGGCAATGCGTCAATGGTGGGGAAATGTATTTTATTTTGTTTATTGTGGTAAGGTTTCTTTCCATGAGATCCACCCACTTAAATTATTTTTAGGGGCTTTGGTTGTGGCGCAGTCACTAACGTGCTTGCCCAGTATGTAAGAGGTACTACGCCTCATTCCATCCTCATATAAATCAAATGTAGTGGCAAATGCCTGCAGCCCAGCATTTGGGAAGTAGTGGCCAGAGAGTCAGAAGTTCAGGGTCATTCTTGGCTACACAGTGGGTCTGAGGTCAGCTTCAGCTAGACGAGAGCCTGTCTTATAAATAAATAAATAAATAAATAAATAAATAAATAAATAAATAGTATGATGGGACAGTAGCTTTATTGTCTACGTGTACAATGCCATACAACACAGATCTAGAGGCTATTTGTCCTACAGAACTAAAACAGCACACCTGCTTTATGGTAACGTTCCATCTTCCTCTAAACTCAGGCAGCCGTCAATCTACTCTCCACCCCTTGAGTCAGAGTTTAAATAACACATCTGAATGGAGTCAAGCAGGGATTCTCTCCTCTTACAACTGGCCTGTTCCATTTAACAATATTCTCAGGGTTCATCTAAGTCATATGTTGCAAAATTCCAGTGTTAGACACAAAATAGCTTCCACTGTGTGCTCTTGCTTCTCTCTTTATCTGAACACCCAGGTTGTCCGCATGGTCTGCCTTTTGTGACCTAGGCAGCAATGAGCAAGAGAGTATTTTTTTTTGTCTATAGCATCCTAATTTTAATTCATTTAGGCAGATCTGTTTGACCCAGCAGTGCTGGGCCATATAGTGACTGTAATTTTAATTTTTGAGGGAAACCTCATACTGCTTTCCATAGTCTACCTCCATTCTACGTCCCTAGCAACAGCCTGCAATGCTTCCAATTTCTCCACATCCAGTCCAACACTTGTCTTTGTCGTCTTTTGAGAATAGCCAGCCTAGGAGGTGTCAGATGAAGTCTCACTGAGGTTTTGATTTGCAGCTTCCTGATGATCACATGACACAGACTATCTCCACTACCTGCTGACCACCTATGTGTGGATCCTGACACTCTGCCCACTGTTTCCTTTGCCTGCAGAAGGAAGCGTTGACATTTAATGTATTCTCACATACACATTGTTATTATGTATGTGTGTGTGTATGTGCGTGGTGCGTGCGTGCATGTGTGTGTAACAAAGGTTAACATCAATAAGTCTTTCTTCTGATTATGAAGCTCACCTCTTCTGCTAGACCAGCCAGTGAGCCCGAGAAACCCACCTACCTCCCCAGCACGGGGATGGCCTATGGGTGTCCCCATGCTCTGCTTCCAGAGTGAGTGCTGAGGACACAAAAAAAGAACTTGATACTTACACAGCAAACACTTCACCATTGAACAAATGCTTCAGCCATTGCCTTCACTCGAGAATTTAAACAGATTTAATTTAATAATTTAATGAAAAAAGTGTATCGGGGGTAGGGGTAATAGGCTTGAGAAGATTATGTTGTATGTCTGACCAAAATAACTAAAACAAGGATTTCATTTCTTATTTTAAAAAATATATTTTTTTTATTTAATATATTTTGATCATATTGTTTTCATTCCCCAACTCCTTCCAGGCCCTCCCCTACCCACCCAACCTCATGTTCTTCCTCTCAAAACAAACAAACAAACAAAAAAAAAACACTCAAAACTTTAAACTAGAACAACAATCAAAAAGCAGACGAAAGACTCAGAGTCTGTTCTGTGCTGTGTGCTGGCAGCTGCTCCTAAGCTTGAGCTCCACCCTGGAGTGCACTTGACACACCCATCGTCACTCCACAGGAAATCAATGTTCACAGAAGCAAAGAGTGGAGAGAGGTCCCTACAGTGCATAGCCAGTATGAGGCCCTTGCTTTATAAAACTAAAAATAACAAATGTAAAAATACAAATATTATGCATATGTACACAAAAATTTACAGCAGCTGCTTTATCTCTGCCATCTTAAGAAAAATTCACGAGTTGAACCATTTTCAAAATTAAAACAAATATTATATATTTTAGTCCTGAAACAGTTATTCCTTATAGATGTATTTGACAGGTTGCAACTTCCCAAGGTTTTTTGTTTTTTTGTTTTTTGTTTTGTTTTGTTTTGTTTTGTTTTGTTTTAAGATTTCAAAGTCTTTTGATCCAAGTTAAGCGGTCAAAGCCAAGAGGTTTTGCAGCACAGCCGTTCAGGTTGTCTGCGGGTCTTACTGGGGTCACTATGCCAGTAAAGACCTTGCTGCCTGGACCCCTCCTCACATTTCATTAAACGCCCCTGGTTTCATTCTGGACTGAGGTCCAGCATGTTCTTCAGGCTAGCTCGCTAGTAAAAAAATGTGTTAAACCCTTTCTGTGTGCTTTCTTTACCCATAAGGCACTTCATTCTTCTTTGTACTTGAACACTTATTTACTTCGGAAAGATTTAAAAGGCAAAATACTA